>NW_024581101.1:3842380-4098312 GCF_017639235.1 Corvus kubaryi
GGGCCTCTGCCTTCCTTAGCAGACACCTGTCTTTCAAAACCGAGACACCTGGTTATGCTGTGGAGTTATTTCCTACCCTGATGGCACTGAATTAGATTGCTGGAGTACAACCTTTGCAATCTGTCACTTCTCCAGATCTTTTACGTGCCGTTGATATCATCCTAGAAATTTCAATCACTAGAGTAGGAATAGCTCTGGAAATTATTGATGTCTATAATAAGGTAATATGTCACGGCAACAATGTCATTTTTGTATGGATTCCAGCTGGTGTAGATATTAAAGGAAATGAAATGGGAGATAAAGCAGTCAAAAAAGCTTTGCAAAATAATTCAGAAGTCATTGAGAAAGAGAATTCGGTCAGTCAACAAACAAAAAAGCAAAGCCAAACTACTAATTCTGGCAGCTGAAGGTTAAAAAAGGATAAGGTAATTTACAAGAGAAGAATATTCTGCTTCTGTGCCCAGCTACCAAACCCCACAGAAATGGCCATAAAACAGTGCCCAAAAGCCAAATCTGTGAGCAGACTAATTCCACCCAGGTCCTGCAGTGCCTTTTCTTAGATGCTGGTCCCTACAAGGACATCCTCACCCAAAACTGCTCCAGAGTAAACTCATCAGAACAGAGAGAATAGTGTTCAGCTGTGTACAGGATTTTACACACCATTTAAGAAACCTAATATTTCTCCAAGTGGCCATGTTCTCCTATTTGAATAATTTGTATTAAAGTGAAATAAAGAAGATCCAAGGGGAATAGAAACTCAAGTTTTACCTTACAGCTTGCAATTACTGGAACTAAAATGACTAAGTCACCCTTCCATTTTTTCAGCTGAAGTAGAAGTAAAATATGAATACCATGTAGTTTGCAACGTATGCTTTCTTCAGTGATGTTATTTACCTTTCTAAAATTGGTAAAAATGGGATATTAAGCTCATCTGAAGACGTTAGATACCTTTGCAGTAATAGCCAGAAAAAATGAACACCCCTGTCTGAAGATACACTCCCAAATCAATCCTCTGACAATGAAAATCAGGGTGCACAGACACACACAGGAATCAAAATATAGGTAGAATGTAGACTTTTGGAAAAGACTGTTTGGAAGGGCCATGGTCAGAGCATAGTCCTCTTTAGTGTTGAAGAGACAGCATATTTAACATAGAGAGACAGCACTGAGGGGTAACATCATCAATACAAACACGGTATGGAGAAAGCTTGCTTTTCTTTTTAAAATCAGGTCATGGCAGCTGACACCTGCCCAAGCCAATGCACCCCTTTCAATGCCCTTACACCAACACCAAAGACTTTCCATCGTGGAAATCTTAATAAATCTTTGACCATCGGCTCTGGCCTTCTTTCCTCCCTCTACCATGACCCCAGTTTCCTACACGCAAGGGCAGGAAAGAGACACCTAAGAACAAAAATGGAAAAATCCTTATGACTTATAAAATCTGAGGTGGTGAGTTGTGTACTGTGTAAATCACCTTTTTAAAAATCGGTACGTGTTTTAACAGGAGTTCAAACATTAAAAGGAAAATTAAAAAATAAAAGGAACGGAAAGAGGAAAGTTGAAAATATTTTACCGCCCTCCAGTGGCTAAATGCGAGATGGACAAGAACTGAGCGAGTTTTCAGAGTGTGAATGTTTTATTTCTTCATCTCTCCTCAAATCCCCCCGAAATATTCCAGATATTAGAAACTTAAAATGTTCAGGAGAAGATAATACGTATATATTTCAAAGCCAGAACAAGTATATAAGTGTATGAACATCTTCAAATCTTTCTGTCCCTCCCCAAGTTCAGGCAATGAATTCCTGGCATGCAGATATTTATATTCTTACAATTTTATTCCTGGGATATTAACTTTTAGTATGATCTTGAGAGATTTAATCAGTGTTAGTGTGGGGTTTTTTAATTTTTATTTTTTTTAATAGGTGAATAGTGGGGAGCCTCAAAAACATCTTTTGATTTAACATGAAAGGCTGAACACAGTGAACTGTATTGATGTCAATTAACTGAATCTGTACACCCAACATCAAAGCGTCTCCATCACCATCTCCAAGCACACCAACATTGTAGTCTTGTGCCAGTGCTCAGCCTGAAGGGTCCAGGGGAAGGTTTTTCTGAATGGTTAATAATCAAAATATAGCCTGACCTTAGGAAACACTCTCCATGAATCACTTATGACACAGTATCTTTTAGACAACCTTTAACACTTTTTTATATTGCCCCACTAACAATTAAAATTCGTCTATACTAGTTCTTCATCAGATTCAGGTCACTGCAAGGCAGCCATTCTCTTAATGAGTTTGCATCAAATTGTTTTGGGTCTTGTCTGAAAATCAGAGAGATACCTTTCAATGCCTCCTCAAGGACAAGTAAAATCAAACAATACATATTATGTCTCCCCCAAAATCCCTAAATCCAGCAACTGTTCACTGCAATAGTGGATGCTGGGATGCTTTGGGACAAGGGGGTAACACCCAGCAGGACAGAACTCAAAGATCCCTGTGTGGTGTCCTGCATGAACAGTAGCTCTCCTGGAAACTAACCCCAAAGGGTTAACTCCTGTAGAGCCGTGCCAGACATCCAAAGCATCATCAGATGAACCCGGTGAGGGTTTCCAGAGTGCTCAACAGACCAGTACAGACTGGAATGGTCTCTGTGGTGCTGCTGCAGCTTAGCCCAGGGCCCGACACAGAGTCTGGCTGGAACTGCCCTGCCCTGTGCTGCTCGTGCCCAGAAACACAGAGCACACAGATATCGGAGGCTCTCTTGCACAAAACCTGTGTTTTAATACACTGCTCTGCTGTGTATTAATTTCTCAGTCAGCTGTGCAAAAACATCTATAATATCACTTTCAACCCAGGCTGTGAAATGGCCAACAAAACAAGTGTTCACTTCTCTGGGGACAACCACACTTTCTTCCCTCGGAATGCTCCGGTGCCCCTGCTCCGGGGGATATTCCACTATCGCTCTCCTTCTGTTGAGACATATGACTGCAAACATGCTCTTCTCACAAGCAGATAAATGTTTCCTCTCAATCACAGCAAACCATGTCTGTCAGCTGCTCATTTCCTCACAGCACTTCATTGTATGTTTTGTATTGAATTGTATTTTTCGCATGAAATGTTCTTGCCTTATTTAAAATGGCAAAAAAATCCCAAACAAAACAAAACCACTGAAAAACCCAAGCAAAAGCACTGAGCTATTTGATTACTATGGTATAGGATTTCTGTGAGTAGCTGCATTTTATACATTGCTGAATATCTGTGCTGAGGAGCTCAGCAGCTCTCGGGACTTACCTGTGAATAATTCGCAAAATCCATTCTTCTGAGCCTGAACTCCTCTTCTGAAGCTCTCTGAACTTGGGCAGTCTGGGAAAAAAAAAGGAGAATTTCTCATTTTTCTTCTTTGTTATGCTCTGCTGTTCCTCCAACAGCTCCTGCACTTCTGTGACAATAAAACATTGACTATGGAGCAGCAATTGCAAAAGTTCCTTTGTCAAATCCCATCCATAACTGCAATCCAGTAATATCACACACAATATCCTCGTGCAGGCAAAACACTCTAGGATTGCAGGTACTTCATTCACAACTTCAGCTCCCTGTAAAATGCAGCTACTAAATGAGAGACCAAATTAGACTTTGGATCAGAAGTAGTTGATCCTTGGCAATTTTATTCCTATTATAACTTATACAAAAATACAGCTTTGGTTCTGTACAAACAACTTTTCTGCCACATTTTTACCTGCTCAATCATTTTGTCCTTGTGGAAATGACAACTATCAATTTCACCTGGGTAATATAAATGTGCTTGAAGAAAACAAAATGTCACTGCTTTCAATTACAAGGGCAGCAGATAAACGTCAACTCATTACAGAGTACTTAAAGCTCAAGTCCAAACTTACTATGAATTACTTTCTAAATCTAAATGCCAATATTATACTTAGGTGTATTGATTCAGACGTATAAACCTATTTAACTCTCTGGGTCAGAGTTTGTTTTTCTTTCGTCAGGAACAGATTACTAAGGAAAGGAGAACAGTGGTGGGTTTGGATAATGGAAAGAGTTTGCCTCGAGTGCCCAGCTTCATTAGGAGGTGACAAAAGCCTGGGATTGCAATGCATGTACCAGGCCAATCTTATATTTTACATAATGCTCAACTCTGAAATTAGATGCTGAAACTCTGATTGAAAGCAGCACTTTGACATACACAAACAGTGGAGGGACTTAAGAACAGGCTTGAAGCTAAACAAGTTCTTCATTGTATTGAGGCTGCAGAGAGGCCCCTCCAAATTCAGTTAATTGGGCAAGAATCATTGCATCAAAGACCAACTCACACAATGGAGTTCTTTAGTCACTCTTTGCCATTCCTTATGGAATTACCTGCCTTGCAAATTTTAATGAGAATCGTTGGTCTCTAAAAACACAGGTTTTGTATCCCCATCCCCTCAGATGCCTCTGCTACATGAGCTTGGCTATAGCAGTGAGTCTAACAGTTCCCTGGAAGATTTCAGAGCTTTTCTCAGGACTCTGGGAAAACTAAATTACTCCCCTGAAACCTCACAGACAAAACTCTCCACTAAAACCCAAAATTAACCAAATTTTAACTCAAAACAATGCCTTAGCAACAGGCAGAGGGATGAGAGAATAAACTCAAGGAAATGAAAATGAGTAAGTATATTCTAAGGATCCAATACTCACAATTCTCCTCCCCAGAGCTGTCTGCCCTGCTCTGGAGCAGGAGGAGATCCAGCCCAGCCCCAGCTGAGCTCCCACCTGGCAGAGCTAGGGGAAGAGTGTCCTCACACCTGGTGGGATTACAAATAACAAACACCCTCAGAGCTGCTATGGGATTAAAAATCACCCCCTCACAGCGAGAGTTACTCCCCACTGCCCCTGCCCAAGGAGGGTGGGAGAAGATAGAAGGGCTGGAAATGAAAGAGGGACACTGAGAATGATGCTGTCCCTGCCCTGTGGGAGAGGAATGTGTTGTTATACTTTGTCTTTGCTTCACACTACAGAAACCTGCTGAAATTAGTAATAAATTAAATCAGTACTCTCCCAGTCAAGTTTGCTTTGCCCACAGGTCATTGGTAAGATGGAGGAGATGTCAGGCAGTATCTTCTATATTTGCCTATTTTGCTTAGCCTTTGTTGAACTTTTTGCTGGAAACACCAAACAATGAATGTGGAGAAGTACTCTGTGATGTTCCAGGCTGTTTTTCCCTCACAGGGCAGCACTCTCCGGTATAACTGAACAGTGCTGAGGAACCTTCCTGCCTTGCTGAATGTCCAAAGGCGCATTTTAAGTGTTAAGCAGCTCTGGTGATCCAGCTCTAAATGTATACTCACAGCAGAATTAACAGAAAGACGTTCAGCTGCAGCTGTGCAATCAGTTGCTGCTCCCTTCTGGTTTGTTTCTGCCCTCCCAGTAAATTCAGGCACAAACACTTCAGTCAGTGGGAACTGAATATTTACGATGGGGATTAAACAAAGGGAGACCAGCACTTTCCTTGTGGAAGTTCTGAGCCAAAGGAAGTTTTGTTTCCTAAATGCTGTAGTGGTTTGGTTTTCTTTCCAATCATGAAGAGAATCATAGTAGTCATTAATATATGTAGTAGTAATTTATGTTTACTCAAGATATCTATTCCAATTTATTTTTGGTGATTATGTTTGCAACTGACTTCCAAGCATGGCTCCCAACTGCAACTGTAGCCGAGCAGTGTGCAGTAAAAATGCTGTGTTTGGGTTGCTATTACATATTTATGGTATTGAATATGATGAGTAATTTCAGACTGGAGATTATCCATGCAGAACAATATCTTAAAACACGTTCTCAAGTAACCAGCAGATGATTTGCCATGTTATTGGGAAGCATTTCTAGGCTGGTGTACAGAAAGAAAACCTATCAGTGGTCAAATATATCCTCACTTTCTCCACATTTCTTACCTGCAACAAAGAGAGGGGATCACGCAGCAATCTTTCAATGTTTTTCATCCAGAACAGCATCTGAGGGAAATTCCCGACCCTGGGTTTTAGCAAGGTCTGTGGCACCTACTTTAGGCCCTGTGAGCAAAGGAACTTACTGCAAAGCTGCTCTGTTTGTGGGAGATGTCTGCTCACGTGGACAGGGATTCCTGCTCCCAGGAGGGGTGGAAGAGCTGAGTATGGGAGGTGGTTACAAGTGGGCTCTGCTGGTGACATTCTACACTCTCAGCTATTCTCAGCAGGCTGGAATGAACTTTCTATCCCTTACTAGTTCAGTGATACTGGATGGTGGAAATGTCTGTGCTCCTCTCTGCGGGCTCGTTCAGGAGAACCTCAGGGGCAGCGTGGCCATAACAGAGCCTGAACACCCTGGGTGGAGGAGCCACAGCTCAGAATGCTCTGAGCTGACCCCGTTTCTTGTGTGAGATGATGAATGTGCTTGCTGGGAGAGTTCCCATCAGTGCAGGAGGATGTAATTGTGGATATCTGACACCCTGCTGAGACTCTACATCAAACCTCCAGAGGAAGGAGTGATAGCTGGGCACAGATCATGTGCTGGATGAGTGGCAGTGGTGCTGACAGGGAAATGCTCAGAGCCTCAGCTGCAGATCCCAGGGAGGAGCCGGCACTGAGGTGTGAAAGGCACACCCGGGTGCTCCATCAGGAGTGGCAGGTTTATAACACCATGGCAAAGGGATGAGAGGACCTGGCTGCAGGGAGATAAGTCTTTACAGAAGGACCGTGTGTGATTGTCCCAATGAAATCAGTGGATGGAGCCAAAACATCATTTTTTGAGAACAGCAGCACTTTTATTCCTGGCTGAACATTTATGAATAACAGCAATTAAGCCTCAGTTTGCTAAGATAAATAGAAAAAAAATATTGTTTTTTACTCGAATATGTTTCAGACATAGTATGAAATTACAATGGGATCCATTCGAAGTTCCATAATCTTATTTTTCAATAAAAGGCATTCTTAAAAGGTAACAGTTTCCACTATAAGCAGTTGCATTCAAATTCTTAACGAAGTAGTGGGAATCTACAGAAATCACAGAATTCCTTGTGTTATTGAAGCATTACCTAATTATCCATGCATTACAGGTGTTATTATTGATGCTTCAGTGCTTTTAACAGAAATTCTGATCAAAGCCACTAATAACTGAATCTACATCTCCAAAATCCCAGCCCAGGGCTGATATCCATATTTAAACCAGAATTCTCATATTCATTTAAAATCTAAACAATATGGATAAACACAAAAGTTTAACGTGTTTCTCTTCTAAATATCTTTGAAAGATTTATATGCAGTCTAGCACATAAATGGAATTAGACTCTAAACAAAGGGACATTATTTCACCCAGGTAAATATTTTTATCTTTAGCATTCTGCTTCCAATATGGATTTTTATTTTTTTAAACAAAAAGGTCGATGTCCCCCCAAGCTTGAGGGGTGTTCTCATAATTTTCTTCAAACATAGTTATGGTGTATTTTATTTATCATTTAAATTCATTAGGAAAACCCAATCTTTTTCTTGCAAATGTCTTTGTAAAACTAATTTCTAAAATCGTGTGAAGATGGCTGTATTCACTACATATTATTTTCTTATCTTCATCATGAAAATGCTTTATGTTTCTAATAGTGCACTCATATTTCAAAGGTAACAGCTCCAACCCTCCAAACCTGCGGAAAGGAATTTTGGAAGGAGCCAGCAGAGGGACCCCTTCAGTAAAAAATTAAAAATCATCCAAAACCCAACCCTTGAATCAAAACCCACCAGGGTTTTATTTAGGCACAAGCCCAGATAGTGCCTAAAGTAGCAAAACACACGAAGTAGCTGTATTTCCTATGCAAGACAGTGAGGTTTCAAACAAAAGAATAAATTCTCTTTCTGTGTTTGTACATTTCTAATAAAAGCTGTAATATTTTAAGATTACCATTCAATTACATAATATTGAGGCTGACTGGTACCCCTTTGGTAAATACCACTGTGTTAGGATTAGAGTTAAGAAAATTATCTGGTTGTATTTTATGTTGTTCCCTGAGAGTAAATAGGAAACTGGGCTGTGACAGGAGCAGAAACTTATCTCCCAAAGTGTCCCTTCCTTCTCGAAACCCTCGCCTCACGCAGAATTAAACAGGATGTCCACCGGAATGTGACCATATGAAAACAACCCCCAGCTGCAGAGAATGTCTGGTTTCAGAAAGCATCCTACAATGCTGGAGCTGAAGCCTGCTGGTGAGTGGTGCTGGAATACTTAGAAAGTGTGGTTCTGCAGCAAACACTTCCTAACTGCATCTTTAATTTGAGGGAAATTTGATCAGGGAGTGTGTCTTTTGCAATTGTTGCCATGGCAGCTTAGCCAGACATGCTGGTGTAGAGACAATTAATTTTTCACATTGCAGGAACTTGGTATTTTATAACCTTCTGCTTTTTATTCTTCGATTCTGTGAACTTCCAGAATATTATTTCTAGTCAAAAGTGGTAGCACCTTTAGAACCAATGCTTGTTCACACCGCAATGTGACAGCCCCCATGCTTCTAGAACTTTTATTCTAAAAAAAATTTGTAAACTATGAAATTCTAGAAATGCAAATTCAGAAAAGATTTTATTGTGCTGTCTGCTTCACGGACGTTTCCAATGTTCTAAAACGCTATTTACATGTACAAGGCTACTCTATCACACTCTAAAAGCTCTACTTTTACATTAAGACTGAAAAGTAAATCAGATTCCAACCACTACAGATTTAACCTGCTTTTGTTTCTTAGATATGGAACTCAGTAAAGTTTGAAGACTCAAAAGAGCTTTGAGGAAAAGTAGCTTGTTTTCTAATCACTATTAACGCTTCTTGAATGATCTTATTTACAAAGAAAAAGGTAGCCTGGAACCTGTTAACCCCTCAACTTTACAGATGTGCCTCTTTCACAGATAGACAAAATTTACAGTCCAGTAACTGGTTGTGATTGGAGAGAAAACTGATGGCAGGTCTATCTTTGAACCTCTTTATTAATTATGATACAAAAAGATTCATTTTTGCCAATATAGCAGTGATATTATAACAATAGCAAGACAAAAGGAAACCATTTCCTGCATGCAACAAAATACTTTCACTGTGCTCTTTGTCTAAAAATTCATCTCCTTCCTCTTCAGGCTGTTTTGAGACTTCCTTCCTTCCCTCCCAATTCTCTCCCATTCCCTTATGTCATCTTAATAACTCAAGTCCTCCTTCAAACACTTTTACACTGGCATGGCCTTGCAGAGTAAAGTGATTGTCAGCAGAAAGGGATTCTACTTTTTTCAAATTTTCATCATTTTTGATGGACATGTAAAAATTTACCTGGAGTTAAAAAAAAATCACGTGGGGAAATAAGTTTTTGATTATCTATGCCAAGGTGATGGAGAAATCTATAAATGTATCAGAATAGCAACATGGGAAATAACAGGAAACAATTTGCAGAGAATTATTTTATGACAGGACAGTTCTGATAATTTACCAAGATAAAATTTTCATTTAGAGTTTCAACAAAAGAGACAACCTAAACATTAAAATATGTGCTCTTCTCTATTCACTGATTATCTCAAGCTCTGTTTTCCACATTCCTGATACCTTTTGGGTTCTCCTGCTCCCAAGAACTGCAAAAAAGAAACAAAATCCAATTGCATTTGTCAGTGCATACACTGACAATTCTGACTGCATACACTGACAAGGAATTCTTCCCCCCCATGTGCTGATAAGGATCCTGCTGCAGACAGATGGCAGATGCTAATTCCTACCCAGCTGACACACGGAGAGTTTTTGATCACCATGTAGGGAAGGAATACAATGACTTGTGAGTTAGTTTGAAAAACTCAGTAGATGACCGGAATTTGCTGGGCAGAAGGCATATGGTCAGCAAAGCTGGAAAGAAATGAGCAGGTTTGGGATTATTTTATCTGACTTCTCAAATCTGCCTATTTGAGGGGCTGTTGGGGCATTTCTACAAAGGTTTCTTACTTTGTACATTTATAAAAATATGCGAGAAACGGAGAATTTGAGGATCTCTGAACAGAATCTATATATATATCTCACTATTTATGTAAACTATAGATAGTGATATATCTAAGAATCTCCACCCACATTTCCAATTCTTGAAGTCTTACAGCACTTTCATAGTAAGAGCAGCTAAATTCTTGGCATTTTGGGATTACAGAAACTCCTCACTAGTAATTTAAATGTGTTTGACATTTCTGGAGTGCACAGTTAAAGAGAAAGGGAAGAAAATATAAATTCAGAACTACAGGTCCATAAAAATCCTTCCCATTTTTTAAAGGTTAAGGTCTGACTGCACTTCAGTGCAAGGCTGTGCTTGGAAAACACATCAAACTCTGTGGTTCCTGTAGAACAGGTGTAACAAATTTGCTTCCAAATGCATTTAAATATGGAATTTCTCCCTGTACATTATCTCTAATTAAAGGCTGTCCCTGCTATACAGCCTTTACACCAGAACTCTATTTTCTGTCTCTTGGCAGCAGGTGGCTTCCTTCCTCCTGTGTAAAAGTTCAAGAGCTTGGTCCTACAAGACACCACAGATTTAAACAAATGGTCTTTCTGAATGAATAAAATTTACTTTAACGAGCAAATAAAAAAATATTTGAATACATTATTAATAATAGGGGAAAAACGGAACAGAGAAAATATGAAATCTTTCAGTTTGTCTCTTAGAGAGAAGTCAGCTGTCAGGTATTGTGTCATCACAACAAAAACCACCAGAAGTGGGCAATCACCGAAATAAAGAGCTGTACTCTTCTTTTTCTGTATTGTCCATCCTTACTTATACTAAAATTTGTGCTGTATTATCTAAACTACGCTACTCTGAATCCAATGGCAAAACAATTTTTGGAAGCTCAGCTGGAGAGATGAACTTGCCATAAATTATTTTCAAAGGTACTGCTTGGCTTTTTAAACATTTATTTCAATGGCATTTATTTTTTCCCCAAAGCAATGTCAACTATTGCCTTACATAACTTTTATTTAATTTAAAATCAATAAAACGTTACTCATACAACCTTGGCATTCAAAAATGACATTTCTCCTTTGTTTTTACAGTACACACAGCAAACAAAAATCAATGCTTTATCTCTCCACACTTGGATAAAAAGGATAACAAAGCAGCAGGCTCACAGTGCTGTATGATATTGATTATGGAGTCTCTCAAGATAAATTACTAAGATTTAAAGATTATTCTTGGTAAGTCAGCACTACATATTTTTTTATCAGTTTTCACAAGACTTTGAGAGAATATGGGCATCAGTACGTGAGCTAAAATACATTACACTGGGTGTAATTCTTTGAAAATCTCTTCAATGAAAAATGTACCCAAGGAGCACATTTAAAAGTGAACTTGTTCCATATTTTTTTCTGTAGGGGAAAATGGTGCAAGTTTTCTGATCAAATTCATTGATGACACTCCAACACTTGTTCAATACATGGAGAGACTCGGAACAGGTTAGCATTTGCCTGCAGTTTTTAGCAAAAAAGAAATTTAGGACAAGAGAAAAGTTACTCTGTAGGCATTACTTAATTTTTAGCAAAAACTAGCTTTTCAAGATAAGCCTTTTTGGTGAATATTATAGTACAGGCCAGATCTATCTTAGTATTATCTATAAAGTATGTTTTGAAGAGAAATTTAAGATAAGAAATTTTTATGTGCCAGCTTAAAGGACAACCTTTTTTATGTCATCTTGAAAGGATTGCTTTAAGAGTTTTTTCAATTTGAGGTTAATTCCGAGATGAATGTAGCTCACTTATCAGCTTTATTTTGCCAGTAAAACTCTAATGAATCATTAGCTGCCACTGAAACCTGCACAAAGCCCCCTGAATCTTAACTGTTCTAACTGAAAAGTTATTAAACCTTTGACCCAGAGGAAAATGGGACTAAACAGAAAAAGGTTTAAGCAGGCTGGAAGGGGTATATTGCTGAATATTATTCTGTAAAATAAATGAAAACTGCTATCAAACAGTCTCACTAAAATTCACCTTGGTGTGTTCTCTGGTCTCCTACAGTTTTAATGACCTACGAACACCAGGGAATAAAATACATAACATTCTCAGCTCACTAAACCCCCCAAAGCCTAGCTCTAACTCTCCAGAATTGTTACTTCTTAGCTTTGCAATTATCCTGCAGGAAATATTTCTGTAATTTCAAGGAGACTTTTGATTTCTGGAGAAATTTTCTGGTGGGATTTTTGAAATAATGATGTTTAGAGACTGGGAAATGTCCTGCAATGCCAAGTCCCATGCAGTGGCAGTGGGCAGGCACGACAGAGGTGTTGTTCAGCAGCAGAAAGCGGAGGCCTCAGGAAATGGTCCCTGGCAAAGTTGATGTTTAATGTGGATGGTGAAGGAAATTCAACGGAAAACATTTATCAGAAGCTTCCGTGCAGAGAGGAGATAAGGTTGTAGGGAAAAATGCAAATATTACTCAGCAGGCCAAGGGCAAAGGAAATAGGAAATGGGCTAGAGAGTTCTCTGAAATAATCTGTCACTGAAATGTGAGGAAACAGACTCGTGTCCTGCCTATCCTTCTATTTTAAAGCCTTCCACAAGTCAAGATCCTTTTGCAGCATTGTGCCATTATCTGAAAGTTGGCTACTTCCAATTTGAACTCCTTGAAGGTAGGATAAAAAGCTTAATTTGGGTCTTATCTTGACACTTCATTTGCATGTTTATTATTTGAGCCTTTGGAGTAACTCATAGGAAAGTCGTGAGCTTATCACGGAAACAATACATCTCAGAAATGCTGTAACCACTGACTTTGGGGCTTTTTACAGCTTGCACAGAAATGCTGAGGGTTCAGCCAAAATCTTTTAGGAATCTCAGAGGGACAGAGCACACCTCTGGGAGGGGTGTCACCTCTGAGCCTGCTGGGGCTGGGACAAGGGGTGGAGCAGAGCTTTTGGGAGCTGATGCAAGGAGGAAACCTCCTCCTCATCTGCAACACTGAACCTGAACAGGGATAGAAAAAGATAGTGCTCCGAACTCTTCATTTTTAACCTCGAAATACTCGACTATACAGGCACTAAATCTCAAGAATGCCTTCATTACAGGTAATGAAGATGCTTTTATGAGTGAAGACAAAATAGATGCTTATTAAAGTTTGATTATCGATGTTTTTATGATAATAACATTGCTCAAATGAACAGAACAGTAAGTCCTTACACAGAGGGATACACTAACAATCCTTCCTTCAGCCATATCTTGTATTCTCCACATTGATTAGAAAAACCCCTAACAACTTTCTCAAAGGTGAAAAAACTGATCTTAGAAATCATAACTGCAGCAATGAATGCTGCATTATCTTTTGAATTCCAGTTTCCTTGAGTTCTTATTCAATAAAATATTACTGAAATTGTAGTAATTCCCTAGGTTTGACAGATGCTTTCCAGGCTTATCTGAAAACACAGCAGGAAAGAGAGAGAAGTGCATTTTATGGAATATTCCCAGTGTTTAATTCCAGATACCAGTAATATGAAACAATACTCTCTAGGTGCTTCAGCAGGAAAGAGAGGCCCCTCCAGAGGGTGATTTAGGACAACCAAATTAGAGCTGTTGTTGTGAATGGCACTCGGAAGGCTCGTGAAGCCAGGCAAAGTGAATCCTGCAACGGATGGTATCAGGAGGATATAAAAGAAATGCAAGCCAGGAGAAGAAACAAAGGAGGAAAAGAATCAGTATGATTGCAATCTTGCACTCAACTGGGTGCTTGTCTTTGTCTGTCTGCTCTCCTGCCTCCATTGTTCACTCTCCATATCTTTTCCTTCGCACCACTTTCTGTTTTAAACTACAGTACCATGTGTTCCTCACCACTTCCTAATTTATAATCCAGATAAATAAATGACTTCATCAAAAAGGATTCAACCAGACAGTGTACTCACATGGCTCAGTGCTTACAACATTTCTGAAGCAGGCTTTAGTTTATTGTAAATGAGCAGAGGAAGTGGATCTTACAAAGCGTCTCCTCAGTGAGGAAAAAACAGGTTAAAGGGATCTCATTCATAAAGCTTGACAACAAGAAGAATGGCAAAATGGCTGTGGCTGAGGCAGAGAAATTTGACAGTAAAATAATGCAAATGCAACAGAATTGAAGAGCAGGGTGCAAATGCAGAAGGAATTTCAACTTGGATTGGCTGAAAGAGAAAAGAACAAAGAAATGACAGATTAGTCGGGAGATGTGATCACATCAGAAGTGTTAAAGATATTCTCAGGTATGCTCAGTGATAGAGATATTCTCGGCTTTGTTTTTATTTCTGTAATTCATTGTGCTTCCCTTTGCAACACTGCGGGGGCTGGGAGGAGTTCCAGCTGCGTGTGGCTGGAGCTCTGGGCACTCAGAGATCCTGCCTGGAGCAGAGGCTCCACGCTGGGCTGGGCACTCTTGGCTCTGGGACACACATCCCGAGGCAGCTCAGGAGCAGAGCTGAGAGCCCCCAGCCCTGACCCTGCCTGCTGCACACACTGGGGCTGCCCAGAGCACTGCAGTGGCTGCTTTTCCAGGTTCTTTTCCTTTGGAAGGAAAGCTGAGTGCACAATGGAGCGGGGCACCTCACAGTCCCCTCCTGGGATGAAGCAGGATGCAGACACAAGACTGGAGAGCAGCATGGGGAGACACTGCCTCAAGGGCTGCTCTGAAGCTCAGATTCAGCAAGTGATGCCAACACGTGTCACAGCTCTGTTGTGAATGAAAAGGATGAATGAAAAGGATGCTGAAGTAATTTTTATACTGCACTTTTGATTTTTATTGGATAAGTCAAGTGGCTTGGCAGTGAAGAAGGAGTTAAAATAGGCAGAAGCTGTATACATGAAGAAAATAATCCAGTTACTTCCGAGATTCGTGACTTTTCTATATAATTAGATAGTTCTACCCTTTTTTTAAGCACTGGCTACGTTAAAGCTCTGTAGGTAGTGATGACAGCTGACTGAACATATGCCTGCATGAAGTGAGAGATCAGATCCAGTGAGATTTCTTTAGGAGAGCTCATTTCAGAAACCTCCACCACCTTGCTGGCAGCATCAATAAAAAGCACTGCTCTTGCCTAATTTGCTTATGCAGTAGACCTGGTCCCCACTGGAGCACATTTGGAGAATAAGTTTGGGAATATCACAGGGGGGAAGAAGTTTGCAATCCTCTTGCTCTTCCTATAAATATTGCATGGATATTCAGAAGATTTAGATTCGATTGTAGAACAACCTGTCTGGTTATTTTAGTTTTTTTTAAAGTAGTTCATGATTTCTACTATTAAGTGTTGGTAGACATATTGTGCCGTCTACTGAAAACCAGCCAATATATTTATTGCTTTTTAATCCTAGGATCAAGAGGTTTAACTGTTTTTGTTAAAATCAAAACAATTTCAGACTGCAACAAGAACGTATTGCCTTCCCTCACACTGTCAAAAACTTACCAAGGAAAAAATACCCCCCAGAAAACTCTGCATAGAGCAAGATAATGCATCATTTTAAGTATGATTTTTTCAAACCATGTCTAATAAATATTCTGAACTCACAGGACCATACTCTGGGGCAGGAAAACAAGAACTAATGACTCTTGAGGAATCGACCATTTTCCATTTGGAAACTGCTTCTTAACACAGCTACAGCCACGCAAAGCAAGGTTCCTTAACACTCTGTCTCTTCTGATGAGACATAATTGATATCAGGCTATATGGGACACTCTGTAAATACAGAGGATAAAACCACTGTAAATACAGAAGATAAAATAGGCAATGATGCCAGGATATGTGAAACAGCTGAATCCACAGATGTCCTTTTTAGAGAGCAAAAACCAACTTACTGTGGGGCACAGAAAAGGTGAGTCATCCTTATCTAATACATACATGTATGAGAATATATAGCTATTATGAAATTATTATAAATATATAAGCTATTAAAAAATGGTTGCGGTACCACTTGGCCACAGAACATGCCTGGATAAAATAATCCTTATGGCCACTACGTGTTCAGCACCAGTGCTCAAAAGTTTGATGGGATGACTCTTCGAGTCAACCAGATAAGGCAGAATTTAATTGCTTGACTACAACATCAAAAATAAAACTTCATAATTTGAAGTGTGCAGCACTTGAATGTTTTGCTCAGAAAAGGAGCAGGACTCTCTGCTTCTGTTTCACTTAAGAAATGTGAAGTCTTTACATAAAACCTTGTTTACTACGTTGGATAATTAGCTTGTCAAATATTAAGACAGTGTCAGTTCTGTTCCATTAGCTAGCTGAAGATACCATAAATTACATGGAAAATGTCCAAGGAATAATAATATCAAGGAACACCATCCCCTGGAGGAGTTTTGGTGGTGGTCTTTTTCCTCTCTCTCACTGTATATCCTTTGCAGAGAATTTCTAGACAGAAAGGTCCCCAAATTTAGCCCACAGACTGGGGTGTAAATACCCAGAAGGGGAGATCAGCTCCATCAAAGTCTGCATGTCATATTCTATTTACAACCAGATCCAAGTGTGTGAGGGTTGTTATAACATGATGCAGACGAGGCTCACTGAGCAAGGTCAATGGGATGGAAGATCTGGCATCCCTCTCCCTTCCCCTCCCACAGCACATGGACACACATCTGCCAGAGCAGCAGAGTCTGGCTGTTGTTCCCTGTATGCAAATGCAGCTTACCACCTTCTCTCAAACACTCTGGAGTGTTCTCCACAAATAACTGCACTATAAATAACCTGCAAAAATATGCACCAGGAAAAAAGGCAGGATCTCAAGGCAGCCGTCTGCTTGGTTCTGGTGAAACTCTAGGAGTTCTCAAATAGCAGGCTTACTCTCTGAACTGAGGAGTGGGATGGTTTTACTCTGTAACTCCATCTAAAGATGGCTGGATTGATACAAATAAAATCAGTAAACAAAGCATTATTAAAGGTTACAGCATTTTTAAGGCTCTTTGCAAATTTTACTGTGAAAAAATACCAATATTCATAAGCGAGTGGATTCAAAATCACTGAGAAAGGGATAAATTGCATTAACTGCAGCAGCTCTGTGAGTCCTTTTGGAGCAAACCTTTTGGATTTTAGGGTAAACCTGGATTGTCACAGTCTGCTTCATGGACCTTTGCAATTACAAGTGTAACAATTTAGAATCACAGAATAATTCAGGCTGGGGACATCCTCTGGAAGCCTCAGCCCATCTAGTCCAACCTTCTTGTTGGAGGCAGGGTCAACTATGAAATAGCTGATAGTTAAAATTAAATTTTAATAAAATAAGATCTATGAAGATTTATAACAGCAGAAATAATTTACTCCAATAAATACTTCCATATCAGATTTTCAATTAATAACATTTAATAATCATTGGCACACATTTACCAAAATTAGGGACAAGAATGTTTTCTCTAAAAAGACTGAAGGTTTTTTTTCCCATTTTTTCATACTTTCCCCAGTATAAGAACTGGGAACCAGTAGCCTATCTGGCTTGCAGTCTTTTAGAGGAAAACAGTGTGGGATCACATGAGGAATGGAGAATTTTATCTGCTCATGACTGATCCAGACACTTATCCACAGAGTCTGGTCTAGCAATAATGGAGAAAATAGCTCGAAAATATCACACTTTGCATGTGGCCTGAAAAGACTGATAGAAGTTTCTAGCAGAGGGAAACGTTCTCCCTGTTCTTTGAACTACCTCAGGCCATGCTTTTGGGGGAGCAAAACAGTTTGTGACTCCCACAGACAACCTGGCCCACGAGTATTTGGTGTGGCTTTGCTGTCTGACAGGGTGAGGTACAAAGGAATGCCAACGCCTCCCAAACCCAGAAAAATCCAAAGAGAAAAGCAAACTGCAACGCAGATACTCTTTCAGCTTTTAGTTTGAGGGGTTTAAGGATCTTAACTTTATAAAAATGTTTTAAAAAAAAAATCGAATACTAAAAACTGTAATTGTAATTCCAATACTCTCTTTCTGTTCCAGTTTTTGCTTTTTTTCCCTGTGCCTACTGTTCATGCTGTCAACACTTGTCTGGTTCATTTGGTGTCTGAGAACTCTTAGAATTACAAAATAAACGTACTGTATCAAAAATCTTGAGACATGAAGACTTGTACAACAGCTTGTATTACACTACATCAAAATGGGAAAGAATATATGACACCGTTACCAGCTTGTGAGAGCGGATATCACACACAGAAAGGCTCTAGAGATCCCAGGAGAGGACTGAAGCTACTCCTGTAATCCAGCAAGCAAACTCTGTGCTGTAGGTGGGGAAGCAGGGAGCAGTGATAGGCAGAGATAATGGTGTAGAGCAGAGCAGATAATCCAGAGCAGATAAGTAATTTGTGGTGGCTGTAAGCACTTTTGCACCTGTGAGGAGAAACTCTGCAAGTAATTTGAAATATGATTAGATCCTGTTCTGATTTCCATTCTTGTTTTGGAAGGCACAATGAAAAAGAATCTTTTAAAAAAATTAGAAGTTTTTCCATATGTTACTTTTGAATGTTGGCTTGGTCCTTCTGTCCAAAATGCTTTTTCAGGTTTTGTACACATCTGTTCAGTGGGGCTTGGGTTAAACATGTTCCAGCGCCTCGTGGGGTGAAATTTGTAAGGATGCATCTATTTTATTTCCTTTGCCCTAACTGGTTAGACTATTTCCTTTTTCTCAGAGTCCCACTAACTGCTCTTCATTCAGACTTTGCACAAACTCTTTCCACTCCACTGGCTCAGAACCTTGTCATCCCAAATCCCTCAGGACATCACTTCCCTGAGCACGCCTGGCTGTAGTGCTGTCACACCTTTCAATTTACTGCCTTTCTCTGTTTTCCTGCCTCATTCTCTCTATGGGTCCTGCAAAATTCTTCCTCCTTCCTGGCTGCTCCTCAGTGTGGATGAGCAGCTTGCAGAGGAGTAGAGCCAGGACAGAAACCCCACATTTTCTGCACCTTTGACAGTTTTACAAACCCCTGGCCATAGTAATGCATTTGGTGTGGGTGAAGTGAATGTGGAGTGATTGGCAATGAGCTGTGAGCTGTGACAGTCTTGGGAGGAAGAAACACTGTAAAGTTGAACAGAAGTAGAAAAGACATAAGAGGTAATTCTTACATAACCCTAGAATACTTCTGGAGGCTTTTGTTGAAACATGATTTCAGTAAATTTTTCAGTAAATTCTCTTTGCTGACAGCAATATTTTTATCGTTTGGAGCACAGCATTTATTATTCATCTTTTACTCAGTTATTCGGAGTTAGTTATTATTATTATGACTTATTCTAAGTTATTCATATTTGGGTGTTTATTCATCTTGTATGGATTAGAGTCTTTTGCTAAGTGTTAATTAAGAATTTGAATATATCTCTTAGTTTCTGAAGCAGATATCCAGTACAAAACCTCTACTAAAGAAAGGAAAATCTGCCTGGTTTTAAAGAATAGCAGATCAAAGCTGCCTGAGAAAAGGAATGGTGTCTTGGAAGAGAACTAGGATTGCTTTCCAAAGGGCAGTCTTAATCCTTTCATATAATATTCATACATGGAAGTAAACTCAGGTCATGCTTCAAATAACTTATTTCAGAAATTAAGTCTTGAAGTCTAACTTGAGTATTTGCCTAAAAATAGTAAACACGTGACCACAAAAAGCTTAAAGCTGAATTCCTTTAAATCCTAATGCATTTTGGAGTATTATTTGAGAAGGTCAGAAAAAAAGGCCATGAAAATGAATTCAGTATTGCTGATATAGTTTGATGACAGATACTTTTTAATACACCAACTTCAAATAATTTTTGAACGTGACTTTAATGCACTAGAAAAGCTGTGCACAAGTTGAGATCTCTGACTATACAAAGGACAGAAGCTCATTTCTTTGGTGACAAACATCTTCAAGACTTACACAGAAGGACAGAACTGGACAGAAATGGTAAAACTGGAAAACATGGGAAATAAAACTATCTCTCCATTTCCATTTCTAGTAACATAAAATCTCCTCCTAGTTGAGGGATCGAATACGTAAGACATGCCATGATGTAACCTGCTTAAGCCAGTAAGTGTTTTAACAGCAGGTTAGGAACAGTTATCCCCGATCCTGGATACCTATTCTCATCCTAAAACTGTTTTGTTAAGCCATTAGCTCTGTACATTCAAAGTCAGACAAAAGTTACAGCAATTGGAAAATGATAAAAATATAGCTGAGTTTCCTTATTCACTAAAAGAAGTAGAAGGAATCTATTTTATATGAAATTTACTTCCTTGTTATAATTTAGTGTTTGGAAACATCTTCATAAAGAAGATTTAAGTCCTGTATTGCTTAAATAGACACTGAAAATGATTTTGCTGGTATCCCTTACTGAATTGCTGAAAGAGAATTAACTTCCAAGAGGAATCAAACAGTTGGAGGCCTTATGTGAAAATCTAAGAAATAAGAAGTCAGTCATTCAAGGAACCATTTTCTCTCCATGTAAACATCTCAGTGATGCTTCTTTCAAATCTATTTTGTTTGAAGAAGTATTTCCTAGATAAGAAATAATTACTTGTCTTTCATCTGTTTGGTTCATCTGCTCTTTCAGTTAATTTCTCCATCATTTTAATTGACTGCCAGTACTCTTCCTGCTGAGGGAAGAATTAAGTCACAATAGATTTGTTAATGTTATAACTATATTTTAAGAGGTACCAATAGGTTTGTTATGAGTATTATGCTGTAACAGGAAAAGGGAGAGCTTATGTTTAAAGGGTTTGGAAAACTGATTGTTTAGAAACAAAAAATTTAATGTCCTAATGACACACAAGGCAGACCCAGGAAACAGCATTTGTGAAACCATTACTGGGTGTCCCATGGTTCCCCTCATCCCATCCCTGCCCCGCTCAGAGGGTTCATTACCATCACTCAGAATTAATGCCTCAGCTCACAGCACACAGTGTGCTGCTCGTGGCTGGGATAACAAATCCAGCCCTTCAGCTGCTCCTGTTTGCGGTGCAAACGCGGCCCAGCTGTGCCTCACCTTGGCACAACAGCAGTCTGAACCTCATCGTGTCCCTTGGGGAGCTTTTTCCCCAAAACCTGCTCCTGCCTGTGCGTAGCTGGCAGGGTTTCTGTAACTCCCCCAGCCCGGGCTGCTTTGGAAGCCAGGCAGATGCGTGTCCCTGTTCAGCAGCTCGAGGTGCTCTGTGCTTCTTACAGCCATTGCTGCCCCAGCTCCTTCTCCCCAAAGGCTCCACACCATCTTCCTGACCACTTGCTTGGGAGAATTTTCTCCTTCCTCCAATTTTTTTCTAAGCAGCTTCGTGGAGTTGTTTCTGAACTGATGGCACTGATCTGTAATAGAGACGCTTCAAACAAGTTTCATTGGACAGACTTTGCACCAAAATCTTACACAACAGCCTCACCACTGTGTTGGAACAAAGCACAAACCCGGCAACAGCTACTCTGCAACCTATTGTGCACTATTCACCTTTGATCTTGGAATAGCTCCCTCACTGTTTTTAATTTCGTGGGCTAAGTAAATGCCAGCCCATATGCCCACGAGATTTATGCCCAGAGAGAGCCCCAGTGTTGGAATAAAAACTATTTATCAGAGAGCAAAAAACCAGTTCCCTGGACCATGTTTTTGTCACCTATCCATTTTGGTACAAAAAAATTCCGAAAACTCTGTGTCTGGTGAATGGGAAAGGGCATGAAAAGTGCAATAATGAGTCCTGTGAGCACAGGGCTGCTTCAGGAATGGGAATTGGTTCTGATTGGAAATTTTAAGTATTTCTTGAACAAGGTCCATACAAAAATTTTCCATTTGAAAATACCAGTCTCTCAAGCCACAAGCAACAAACCCTATTCCCTTCTAAGGAATCTAATGACAACAGTAACCACAATTATCATCCTGCAGCCGGCTGAAATTGGATCTCTTTACACCACAGAACAGATAAATGGTTTGCAACAGCAGCATTAATTCTAACCCCCCTTCCTAATTTACATAAAGAAATTAATATTCTGAAAGAATAGTCTCTGGTGTATTGGTGGGAATATAATTAACAAAATCAAGACAGTATTTACATGAGTATTTGTTTTGATAAACAACAAAATGTGCCGAAGACAATTTTTGGGAATAAATTGGTATTTGTTTCTTTTATAGATGGCATGAGTTGGCCTAAAAGCTTGATTTTCATTCAGGATTTTAATTACAGCCATAGCAAAAAATGCTTGCAAATTCTGACAATAGTTGTCGAGTTTTTTAGTCTTGTTTTTTAGTCTTAATCACTCCTCCCTCACTGTGGAGAATATATTTTTAAAAGTATTTATTGCTTCAGCAGCAATTCACCCTGGAGTACAGGACATCCATCAGGAAGATCAATAAAATCTCAGCCCTAAGGGGTTTGGCCAAGGCTGACTAGCATATAAACCACAGATGATGCTCAAAACCTAAACTGAAAACCAAATGTAACTTTAAAAACTCTCAGGGTAAAAACACTGCCTCTAAAATCCTATCTGCTTTTAGCCCTGTGGGGGACCAATGGGTTTCTATTCCTGAAAAGCAACAAAAGGCTCTCATTTTCTCAGACAAACCCACAGAAATGTGTCACAGCCATGACTCTTTTTGGGTGCTTTAAAGGTCTTTTTTTGGCTGGCATCTATAATGATAATAATTTTCATTACTGTTTGTTCTATATCAAAAACTGCTGAAGTTTAACAGTCTCTACTTAAAGTACATTCATAATTAATTTTCTAGCACTTGATACATTTTAACTGTGCTTACAGCACTAATCCTTGAACTCAGCTGAAAGGCATAAAAAATAACAGGATTTCTACTGTACTCCAAGCCATTCCATTTGCCATCCTTCTGTATCATTCTGGAACAATGGCTGGAACAATGATGCTATAACCACAAAATGAAGTATAAAGGCTGTTTCTGGAGTCAAGGAGGGAAGGATTTTTAAAAAACCTAAAGAAATCTGTGATATTTCCTTTGCTGTGTTTCATGGTTTTTTTAAGTTACATATGACTCATTTCTTGTTTTAATATCCATATTATTGAGGTTGTGCATAAACCCTTATACTCAATCTAATTATCTTTTTTTGCCAGAGTGTGCATTTATAAGGTGTACATGGTTCACACCCAGGGATTTCAGAACTACAAGGCCCATTTTTTAATACAAGAATTCAACATGTGTTTGGTTGGGTTTTTTTGCTCTGCACAGAGAAATCTGGTGTGGGTTCCTCTTTTCACTCCATAAATTCAGTCTGAAATTAGATAGAAATGCAAGACTTGCTCATTTCCCTGTGTTCTCACACTCTTTTTTGTCTGTTTTATGCTGGCCTGCTCATGGTTCTTGTTGTATTTAAGTTTACAAAGCAGTGAGTGACTGCAGAGCAGGGTGAGCCACGGGGAGAGCAGCAGGCTGGGCACTGAGGGGACACCAGAGCTTTCTTCTCTCAGTGACCACAGTCAGATATCAGGAAATCCTGCAACAACAGAGCCAACACAGCTGAACATCCCCTGAGTTAATATTTTCTGGAGGGGGATAATTTTACATTTTTATGAGGTTATGATCATAACCCAGGATCTCTCTCCTGGGCAGACACACACGACTCAGAGCCCATCATTCCACCAGAGCATGGTTTGACATTTCTCTGTAGGGAACCTCGGGGGCCTTTTTATTGCCCAGTTGCTGAACTTTGCTGACTTTTTGTTCAAATCTACAATTCTTCACTGCCAGGGCCTGAGTGTGATAATCTGCTGCTCAGCCTCATCAGGAAATGTTAACAACTTGTAATTCAGGTCCTTTTCCCAGATGCTATAAATATGCTGGACAGCAAAGTTCCAACCTCCAAACCTTATATAACTACTAATAAATTCCCTCAAGGTTAAAGATGAGCTTGCACTCCTACCTCGTTTTGCACTTTAGCCAATTATTTTTTCTCTTATGTACCTTCCTTGTTGCATATCACAAGATATGCAGATGAGGAAATATCCTGGTGAAACACTTGCAAACAGGCAGCAGGAGCTGTAGACCCAGAGGTCCAATAATTATTGGTGCTTGTGTGCGTGCTCAATGTAAGGATAAAATGGGTAATCAATCAGAAACTGTGATGCATGACAGATGAGAGCAGATAAGAAAAGGGAAATGAAGAGTTGTAGCTTGGCTCCTCTGGTTATAGAACAAAGATAAGACTTTCAATGCTGCTCATCAGTCACACCATAATTCCTGCCACCTCAGATGCAACATCAGATAAATGTATTTCCATAGCAAATCCTTTTTTGAATCAGATCCTGGTTTTGTGTTTTTTTTTTTTAAAGCCTTCCTAGGCCTTTCCTTGAAAACTATTCTGGAAAGAACTGCCATATTTGAGCATATATTTTAATGACAGTTAATACTGACATCTAGATACTTTTTAGGACTACAAATAGAGGTGTTTTCAGTGCTGTGATGACCCATATGGGACTAAAGGCTGTATTAATTCACTACCAAGTGATTTTGGGAGCATCTTAGAACAGTCAAACCCATCTAGAATTGTTTTTTTTCCCCTGGGGTGTTCTAGAAAGTTGAGTTGTTCCCTTCCTAGGGAGACAACAGTCATTATTTCTTTTCCTCTTTGGCCCTTACTCTCTGTTGAAATTCCCATGAGCAGTCAACAGCAAGTTTCTTTCCTTTTAGACATCTTTCCTAAACCTCAATGTCAGCTTCCATTCAGACATTAATTTTGAAGAAATTGTTATCCTCTGCATTTTTACCCCAAATGATATTATTTGTATTTAAAACATATTTGTATGTCAAAACTCCAACAAGGAATCCCTGCTCTATAATGAGATCTTTTCTAAGATGTCAGTACTCATTAGTGCTTCAGTAAAGACACTGGTGCTGTTATCACAGTTTGAAGTGATAGTGCTTTTGCTAGAATTTGGTTATTTAAAAAGTCTCCTTTGCTGATATTCTCTGTTTCTCTGTTAATGTTCTCTGGCTTGGAGGCATTCAAGGACACTTGCTCGAATCAAGTATCTAAATAAGAACAATATTCTCAGTTTGCCCCTTGACATTCATGTGAACAGGGTTAGGTTCCCATAGCTGAATTTGTAGGAAAAACTGATGGTTAGAGCTTTTGGCTTTAAGATGAAACCCTTCCTACTGAAATATAAAACCTGCTGCTTCTACTTTCAACCAGTATTTAATTCTTGTACCTTTCAGTCAGTTCCCACACCATCATGTGTGCAAATGAAATGCAGCTTACACATGTAATGGAATTAACATGAAACCCTCATCAAATAAAGAGTTGCCTTTAGTCAGGCTTCAGAAGAGAGCCCTTGCTAGAGCTGCAAAGATAACAAGTCGAACGCTTGCTCTGAAGTGCTCGAGTTTTCACTCAAAGTGCTATTTTCTCACGTATCTGAAGCTCAGGCTTCTCTACTGCATCCAAAGATGTCTGACACAGATCTACCCAAATCCTTCTCTAACACCATGAACCCCATTTACAATCTTTTCATTTTTATTTAAAACTTGTTCCTGAAGAAAAAAACCCCTGCCTTTCATCATGGCAGTTTTGCTGTGACTGTGATGTTTCCTTCACCATTCCTTACAGAAATTGGATAGCCTACAGGTGCATCATAATGAAAGCTCCGTGCAGTCTATCTCCACGCTTTCCACCAAGGTGACACCAAAAGACTTTAAGTTGTTTAAAATTGTATTCCTTACTGAGCTCCAAGGTATGAAACAGTTCGTGTTTTGACAGCTTATTTAACAGCTTTTGCTGACTTCACAGGCAGTTTTATCCTTGGCCATGAAGCAAAGCAACCAGGGGCAGCCAGTTCCAGAAGGGAGGAAAGGGCTGAAATAATGAAATAAGAAATAGTAATGGTTCATACACTATAAGAAGAAAGGGAAAAAAGCTATTTTCTAATTCAAAAAATAAGTAATTTCAAATTTATGCTTTGCTTTCCTTTCTGCAACAGCTCTAATATTCACTGCCATTTGCTCCAAAGTCCTGTTATTCTAAGGCACATGCCATGGCTGTGTCACAATTTTCCTGTCTAATTAAACAGAAAAAGCTCTCTGAGTCATATCCAAGGAGCCACTGCAGTCCTGCTAACACACTCTCACACGTGTTGCAAAGGCTTTCACTCTAAAGCAGCTTTTATCCATTTGCACGTGGCCAAGCCACTCACACCCCTGTCTGCATTTCCTTTTAGAGGATTCCCCTTTAACCCTTCAATATTTCACATTGCCTCAAAGAGCAACCTCCAACATTTTCTTTCAGGGGAAGTTTTGTGTTCAGTACATGACTTAAACAGGATATTTAAGAGTTTGAAGGAAAAACAGAACAGGACTTGAGCAGGAAAAGTAGCCTAGAACTAAATTAATCCATAAAGTCTATTTCCACTGTACAGGAAACAGAATTAAAGAAAAAGTTATTGAAAGTCAGGGATAAACATGGAGCTATCTCCAGGAGAGAAGCAGTTCCGAGAACTCTGCGAAGGAGTTTCAGAAAGCAATAGTATATTAAGCCACAAAATATGAGACTTAAATGTTCATCCCTGCAATTACCCTTTATGAATCAAAATCTTTGCTCAAAACTCTTAACATCTATTTAATCAGGCAGTGTGTCTGGATTTTCTCTCTAGTAATATTTCAGAGTCTGAGAATTTTCCATAACCAGGACTTTCAAACTGGGTGGTTTTCAATCAGACCTGCAGGAAGGAAGAATCTGGTGCTCAGAACACACTGCTGTTGGTAGCTACAGTGCCCAAACCCAGTCTCATTAAAGATGAGACCGGAATGGGAAAAGCAGTATTTGTTCCTGCTTTGCTTACAAAACAGAGTGGTCAGAGCGTTCCCCCCGGTGTGAGGAGCTCCTTTGTGCTGTTCTTAGCCTGATGGAGAGCCATCCTCCCAGGGAAGGGCTGGGTGTTACCATCATCAGATCCAAACTGCTCGGGGGTATCACTAACCCTCCTGTAGCTCAGGCAGTGACCAGTCAAGTGCATTAAATCCCAGAATATTCCGAGTTGGAAGGGACCCACAAGGATCATCGAGTCCAACTTGCAAGCAAGTGGCCCCTACAGGGATCAGCCCCACAACCTTGGTGCTCTCAGCACCAGTTCTGACCAACTGAGGCAATCTCAGGGCCCCTAGTGACAAAGGTGGCAGCAAGGCTTACAGAAGGACCTTCTCCATATCTTCCAGGTTTTAGGAAAAATTTCTTCACCAAAAGAATGCTTAAACATTGAACAGGCTGACAAGGACAGTGGTGGAGTCACCACTCTGGAGGTGTTAAAAAATGAGTAATGTGGCCCTTCACAATATGGTTTAGTGGGTATTGAAAGGTTGGACTCAATCTTGGAGGCCTTTTCCAACCTTATGATTGCTGTGATTCTAAATGTTCACTAACTGTACTTAAATTAGCAAAGCAGGATGGAACGGCACTTAGAAGGTGTTTACATGATGTAATATAATGATATTTCCATGCTGTATAATTGCAGAAAATTTATAACAGGTTAAATCATTTATCAATTTGAAAAGCATATGTTAACCTTTCTCAGCTAATCAATTCCTTCTAAAAATAAAAATAGATTTTTTTTTAACTAAGAATAAGTTTAAAGTTAACAAAAGGGCTGAACCAAAATTCAACAACATGGCAGGTTTAGGCAAATGGCACAGAAAAAAAAGCATCTCAGAACCCAAAGCTCTACTTCAATTTGCATCTTTTGTGCAATTTCCACTTAAAAAGCTCAGTTCCACTGAACAGAGCCAAGACTTACTCATTAAGTACTGCCAGGTATGAGAAACTTGGGAAATAACTGAGACTCTTATGAAAGATTACAATGAAATAATGTGGGACAATTCACATTACTGAGCATCACTGCTCAAATCCCCCTGCTGTCATTGTCACACGCCACGCAAGGTTTATAATGAACTTGTATACAAACGTTAATTAGAAATTTCTTGGAAGTTTAAGAACAGGAAGGGTTTAGTGAGCTGTGACAAATGCTCTGCTAAGGCACGTGTCCTTTTTGTAGCATGACTGCCAGGATTTATTCTGGTGCAGCTACAGGAGGGTGCCTGATGTGGATCCAGTCTGGACCCTGCTCATGCACTAAGGCTAAGTTCAGCTGTAACTTGAACAGGTACACACACTGATATCAGGCTGTAAATGTGGCTGATATGCCTTAAAAACATTTTATATAGTTACAAAATATCCATGCCAATCTGATAGGAAACACCTTTGGCAGTGCCCAGTTCTGTTTGCCATGAAAAGCTCATTTACAGGAAGCATCATCCACAGGACTAACAGAGTCACCTACAACAAACTGAGCTCAGTAACTTCCCTGTCACCACAGGGGAGGAGAGCTGAAATATGCTGGACATGCTCCAACAGCTCCATGCTGACTCAAACAGAGACTTATTCCTATTTTCCGAAGTTAAATACATTCTTCCAACTCAGATTTTCAAGCATGAACTGATCAATACCTTGTCAATACTTTGCACACTTCACACATTTTCGTATCAGCTGTCCATTTTAATGTTTGCCTTGCTAACATCGAATTTCTTTGCTGTGCAAGAGAAAGCCATTCCCTTGAGTAGTCCCATGAGTATTAATTACTCACCTCACTAATTTCAGTAGAGAGAGAAGCTGAATGACTGCCAGATCCCAGGTCTTGCCTACAATTAATTAAACCCGTGGAAAAGATGTTAAATGCTGCACTGGCTAAAGGTTCTCAGCAGCCACATCCAGGTGTGCTCACTGTGCCCGCTGCCATTGGTACAGCAAAGAGTCCAGGAGGCTTTTAAAAACAAAGATCAAAACCAATCAAAGACAGTACAAATCCCAACAGTTAATACATTCATGTCTTTTTCTCACCAAAATGTAGAGTTTAAGACACAGAGGTGAGAAGGAGTGTGGAAGCTGCTGTACCTGTGACCTCCTTGCAGCTGTGTACTGTGGGCCACAGGAACACGAAAGCTTTGCAGTTAACAACTGCCTACATTCTGTAAAAAAAAAAAATTCCTCCCCAAAACCCAAATAACAAAAACCCCCTCCTCACCCTTAAAAAAATCCCACTAACTAATATTTTTGAGGATATAAAGAAACTTATCATTTCAATTCTAATCACAAAATCACACACATTTAGAGATCACATCTACATTTGGGTGCAAAAATATTTAGGAAGAAAACAGTTAAGACAAAGAAGAATAAAATAGAAGTCTAGTAAGTTTCAAAACATTGTGTGCCATAAGTTTTAGCACATTCTCTGATTTTTAGCTCATTTTCTCATACAGAAAAGCAGCATTTTGAGCCATTAAATTAACAGATCAATGGATGCATCATTACTGTCTAACAGGTTAATAGAATTACTGGCCAAACCAAAACCAATGGACTTCTGTATAGTGCATGGAGAGAAAAAAACCCCACTCTAATGGGTATGTCTGGGAAACTTTAAAATACCACTATATTTTTCCCTCTTTACATACTGTAGCTATCCCTTCACAGACACACTTAATTGACTGGAACAATTCTACTTGGCTTCAGTGACTTTATAATTTGTCATAACCATCTCACGAGCTGTTGAGGAGACAGACTCTTCCTCATACTGCCAAAACAATCCTATGAAATATGGTTTGGTTTAATTAAAGTATAATTAATGCCTTGAATTTTAATTATTTCTGCTGTGATTTGGAGATGAAAATATTCTTCTGCCAGAATAACACATTTAATAAGAAATGGACACATTTTGTATTAATTCCCACTCTATATCAACTTCAGGAATGAGTTCCTTTGATCGAACAGGCAGAACCTGGGAAAAAAAAAGCAACCCACAAACCTACAGTTTTCTGCCTGTCAGAATAGAGATGCAGTTGTTGAAAATGGAATTCATTCATTTTATGTGGCTTGCAAAAATAAAACTGAAATCCGTTTTCTGAATGCTAAAGGCTATGGCAGATTTTTCCTTTTATCTAGAGATGTGACTTGGAAAAAATATTTCGTGGTTAACAGGAAGGGGATGTTGAGTGACACATTGACATGAAAATATTTTTGCTAAATGTGCATGTGCTAAATTTTAATTCTGCTCTGGAGAGACTTGAGAAGAAAAAAATCCCTACTGAGATAAACACAGGGCACTTTCTCTTCAGAGCAGTGATTCCATGACAGGTTACGTGGAAAATAGGGTGGAAGCATTTATTATACAAATTGTAAAGTGTACTGATAATTTGATTTTTGTCAAATATGACATGGCTAACATTTGATTTAGTACTGCTGACCAAAATTTAACAGGTGACAGAACACTGCAGCCAGGGGAAAAACAAACCTGGTTATTCAGCACTTACTACTTCACCATTAGGCACTCTTAGTTTATTCCTTTCTGAGCTTGTTAACTATTGCTCCTTTGGGAAAGAAAAACCCCACATATTTCAAACACAGAAACAGAATAAATTGCATAGCAAGTAATGGAAAATAAATAAATAAATAAAAATAATCTAAGATCTCTCAAAGGCACCACCAGTTTTCTTCTGGTGCAGAAAAACTTTCAACTTAATTTGCAGATTCATGGAGTTTGAGATGGTCAATCCTTTATAAGACCATGAGAGAGGGTTTTAGTTGCACTAATTAATTCAGGGCTTTTTATTAGCTGAATTTCCTGACTCAAATGTGTTTTGTGTCTATGAAAATATGGTATTTCTATCAGTGGGAATGAATATGGAGTATATAAAAGACTTATAAGACAGTCTCCTTTGTACTAAATCAATGATCTAAAAAAAGATAAGCCATTGTTGTCACCATCTGCCTTTCTTTCTTCTCCTACCTTTGTTTCCATTTATACCTCCTTGGGATTCCTTCCCTTACTCCCAGAGGAGCTCTTAACAATCAAACCTAAAATGAATTCAAACAGCGACTCTAAACATTAATTCCCCCAGGTTGAGAATGAAATACCAAGAGATGCCAAAAAATCTTACACGTTCAGAAAAACAGAGCTACAAACATATGCAGTAACATATGCCTTGAAATGAGCAGTACAGTTATTTTAAATATTGAAATGTTTTTAATTTTTGAAGACAGGAAAACAGCTGAACCAGGAGCAGCATCATTAAAAATCTGGCAGTCTAAGTTTTCAAACGTTAAAGATTAAAATGGCTTCCAAATGCATCAACTATAGACCTAACATAACCCAGCAGTAATTGACATTTACCCTGGATTACCTCCTGTCTTTAACAGGAACTTTTCTGATAAGTATTGAATAAATGTATGAATTGCCAAAATAATTGCAATATCCTTGGGCATTTGCTTTAAAACATTAATTTATTCAAATAATGGAATGCAAATGTTACACCAAGACACAATCCACCTGCCTCAGTGTGCAAGGGGAAAGTTTTCCTCAGACTCTCTCCTCTAAAAGCTGTTACTGCCCCTGAAAACCCTCCCTGTGTCAGACCCTCAGCAGGGAAACAGCAAAGCTCCATTTTGTTGCTCCAAAATGAGGAGCCAGGAGCTGCCTGGGTTTGACACAATGGGATGTGTCAAACTGTCCATGACCACAGGACTCAGCTCTGTGTTCCTGATCCCATGGAAAGGGGGGTGGCTTGTGGAGGACAGGATTTTGCTCACCCCCAAAGCAGAGGGAAAGCTCTTTCCTCGGCAATCACTGAGATGTCCTTTCCTTTCCATCTGTCCAGCTGTGACTCTCCCAGCCCAAACATCCCACGCTGTGCCCTGGGTATGGATCCAGAGCTACTGGAACTGCCGCAGGATCTGAAATGGTGAATTTGAAAGGATAAAGCAGCAGATGGGGTTTATACTGTTCTTTACCACACATGCATTAAACTTCCTGTGCATTTGGCAGGCTTGTAGTGGCTCCCATGGGACAGCATGGGACAGAGACAAAAGGCCTCTCTCCTAAGAGAGGCTAAAGGAAGACAAGCTTACCACCGATTGTCGCTCTCCCTTAGATCCCCAGCTGCCCGATGGAGCAGGGAGGCTCCATAAATCCAGTCTCCTAACAAGCACAAACAAAAAATTCCTGTGGAATGGCTTGTAGCTGGAGGGTGAGCTACCCCAGCTATGCAGCAAACAACCCATTGGAAAAATTGTGTTTAAAAAGGGAGGAAAAAATAACCAAGAAATGGCTGGTCTGAGCAGTGTGATTTATAACATGCCAGCCCTTGGCTTCTGTTTTGGCTGCTTTCTTTAGTGCAAGGAGCTTTCCTCGGTGAGCAGGAGGTGCTCTTGATGTTGGGAAGCAGCTCTGGCTGTGCTGCTGAGCCCCTCACTCCCGGGAATGCTGCAGGATGGAAGTGCTGTCCCTGGGAGCTCTGGCTCCCTGTGGTGGTGCCTGGCCAAATCCAGAGCACCTCGCAGGGGACTGGAGCTTTCAGCAGGCTCAAATCCTGCAGCTACAGAGGGGATTTGGCTCCTCTCCTCAGCTCTGAGCACAGCTGAGGTGTAGCTCTGTACCTTGGGGCTATATCAAGTTCTATTTTCATGGTATCTTCCAGAACACAACTGAAAAAAACAAAAACAACAAAACCTTTTCCCACCAGTTCCTTTTCCTGCAGAAGGATCTAAAACTAACTACATTAAACATATCTGCTCTTCAATAACTCAGAGGAAATATTGCAGTTTTTGAAAGTAGTGCTCATCACTAAGGTTTGTAGTCTCCGTGTAGTAGAAGTAAATTAAGAATGAACTTCAGCTGGAATTCACATTTCATTTGTTTAAAAGTGTTTAAAAATGTGAAATCCAATGAAATTTCCTCTCTCTTGCACTACTGTAATACCTTCACATCAAAAGTCAATGTTTTGTTAGAATTTCTGTTAAATAGCACCTGTAATCCAGCAGGAATTCTGCCAGTGATTCCTGTTTGGTGTCTCCTCTGCCCCAGTCTCAGCTACACAACACAACACTCCCTCAGCCTTAAGCTGTAAGCTCACAGTAGGCTTGAAAGATAAATTCCCAATACTACTCCTCCACCTACAGATAACCCACCAAGTTACTTTAAAATATGGAAATTTATATATATAAACACATACGAAACGATATATGTTATGTATAATGCATTAACACACACATTATATAATGTACATTATACATATTTCAGCTTGCTAGGAGTACAATAGAAAATTTTGTATCATGAGGGGTGTGGTATTTTGCTAAATAGCACCACTGTTAACTAGATTATGAGATAAATTACAAGAATTTGTGTAAATATGAAGCTAGCCTTGTTCATTTCATACTACCAAATGGAAAATAAATAATTCAACTAAAAGTAGGATTTTTTGCTTGTTGCCAGGAAGAAAATGTTATTGGAAGCTTCAGTGCTTGTGGCAAATGGTATCAGTCACCATTAATTTGACTAAAACTGTCAGTTTTGCATTATTTGACAGGCACTTCTAGTTGGGGCTTATTTTCTGAGAACATTTTGACAAGTGTATCACAGTACAAGTATTCCTAAACACAATGAAGGGGTTTAGGAGGCAGTCAGAGTGATGCAGAGCAGAGAGGTGTTTTCACTTCTAAGAAGTCTGAAGAGCAGAATGCCAAAGCTGAGGTAAATATTTCCCAGGCAATAACAAACATACAAAAAGCTCTCCTCGAGTTTTGCACTGTGAGGATATGAGCACAAGTAATGTAATTCATTCTATGTTTCTAGAGGTTTTGGTTTTTTTTTTTAGCAGCACTGTGCTTGTTTGTGAATAAAAAAGGAAGAATGAACAGATGATACTGAGGACTGTAGATATTAAAAATTGGCGGGACTGAGGATGCTTCACTGCAACCAGCTGGCAGATTTTACAAAGAGAACTCAGCAGAAGCAGTAAAGGGATGGCACATGTGACTCAGAACATCTTCCAGATTTTCTTGGCACCCCAAGAGATGCCCCTTGGTGCTCTTGCTTAAGAACAGCCCTTCCCAGCCCCACCCAGATCACTACTCCGTGCAGGAGAAAGGAAGATGACAGGATCCTAAACTCCAAGGCTATTGCACAACAAAATGCAATAACCATCCTTCAGACTGAAAACTCCTGTGAGCCACCTCGTCTCACCAGAAAACATCCAATGGTTTAACCAGGAGGATGGAAATTCACTATCAAGATTGAGTGTGTTCATTTACCTCTAAAAGGAAAACTTGTCCCCTCCCTCTTTTTCCCAGATAGCTGCTGGTGTCCTCAAGTCCCAGCTATTTTTGGCAGGGCCTGCTGAACTGTTCCAGGACAGAACATATAATAGCCTCTAAGGTTGCCTTCAGCATTCAACTGTGGATGCACTGGCAGGAGGTTCAGTAACACAGCCTTAGAGATAATGGGTTGCCGTGGCAACATTCCTGCCTGCTGCCAAATTCTGGAGCTCAAGTTTAAAAGCTGATCTCAAACCAAGGTCCTTTTCCAAAAAATCTCTAAGCTCTTATTAAAAGAAGCAAACACACCACCATATTCCTCTAAAAAAAAAAAAAAAAAAAAAAAAAAGTCCATCCCACATGAAAGGAGGCAGTCCTTGCTCTGGCATTTACTCCCAGAGCTGTTACCCCAGCTCTTCTGACCTTGATATTGGCTTCTCTTATACTAAAATGCTACATTTCCACTATGAATTTGCCTGGCTTAAAATCAAGCATGCAATATTTATATACTTCTACTCAAGCACGTGGAAGATAAGAATGCCATTTCTGAGGCAAGCAGCAGAGTTTAAAAGGGAGTTCTGTTGCTGTGGGTTTTCAAAAGCACCTTTGGGCACTGCCCTGTGCCCCTGTGAACCTCAGCAGAACTCAAAACAGAAGTTTCCCAATAACTAATTTTTTTCCCCTGGAAGTTCTGAAAAAGCAGGAGAAAATAGTTGCCCTAATTTTATGAAATTTAGGGCACACTGAAAAAGCTCTAGACTTATCAAACAGGTTTTATTAATACAGAAGGTAATGCAGAAAGGAGTTAAATTTATAATGGAGCTCAGATGCCATTCACAAACTGCAGTGATGGCACAATTTTATCATTATATTCCAATTCTTAGAGCTTTTGAATTTGGGTTTCCAATTCCCAGCTCTAAGTTCTCAATATATTTAAACTACATTACAGTGAAAAAAACCTCAACAATCTGCATCAACTCAAACATCCTATCACACAGGGAGAGAATGCCAGGAAATACAGTATATAAAGGGGTTTTTCCAAGGAATGTAGAACTCTTTCCACTCAGTCTTCAAAAAGCATCCACACTTAGAACCAGCTAAAAATGAGAGATGGAGCTTAACAATCACTGACACTTCAGATAAGAAATATCCTCAGCATCTTCAAAAGCCTCTCAGTGATGGACATTTCCATGGATCTTTCACAGTGTTCACTGTCAAGCAAATGCAATAATCCCTATGTCAGCTGGCAAGGCACCAGCAGACCAGAACTTCTCTGCACTGACTCTGCCTCGCACATCTCACTTTTCCACGCCTCAATGAAGTGCCCGTGTCTCACCTTTGCACTGCTCAGCACTCAGCAAATCCTCCAACCCAGGCCAGCACCATGCCCTTGTTGTTATAAATTCAATTTAGTCACTACATGGATGATGAAATCCAAAGGACTAGGAGGAGATTGCCTTTAGCAATTTCATGTTAGAGTATATAAAGCTTTCCCCAAAAGTTTTAGATCACTGAGGTCTGTCTGCTGCAAAAGCGAAGTAATGGGACAAAAACCCCATCAAGCACATCAGGTCTGGCTGATTCATGCATAAATTAGAATTCAGATTGCCTGACAAAGTATTTTAAACAAGTATCTTGGCAAAATACCGCATTCTAGGTGGTTCATTATATAAATAACATCAACTAAGGGCAGAATAATTGCTTTGTTTCATCTCTTTCTGCATTAAGTGCGTGCATTATTATTGTATGTACACTCCTAAAACAAACAACCTCCTTCACTGGCTATTAAAAAGTCTTTTAAACCACTTGAATCACAAACCTCCCCGGTTCTCAGTTGTGCTTGGCTTTACACAGGTGTCTTGTTTGTACTTCCTATAATTCTATGTCTGCACATCTGCAAATGTGCTTATTGTGAGCAGATTATAGCAGCACACTGGGATCCCTGGAGCAAAGTTCAAGGATAACGTTCCTCACGCACAAGCAACACAACAGAGGGCTTTTAAAGACACATTGTTTGCAGTGATTTGAAGAAATGAACCTGTCTTTAAAACCTCTGTCAAAGCTTTAGGCTCTCCTAACTCCCAGTGCTCGCAGGTTTCAATGGTTACTGGAAGACTTTGGGCGTGTAAGAACTTTGTGGATTTAGAGCAGGGAGGAAATTTGTCTTTGGGACATTTGGCTCTGCCACCCATGGCTTCCCTTCTCCATCCCTCCTCCTTCTCCCATCTGTGGTGGGTTTTCAGGACCTTGAGGGAAGAGTTTGTGTCTGGTTTTGTCCCGGGATGCTCAGAACCAGTGAAGTTTTAAGAGCAGATTAACAGAGCAAAGTAAAACATTCTGGCCTCTCCTTTCACAGCATCTCTTAACTCCTCTTGAGAAAGTTTTATATTGAAAAACACCACATTAAAACAAGAATCCCAAGTGCGAGTGGAGTCTGTCCTGGTTTAGCAGAATGGAAATATTCAGCAAAACTGGGGAAGTTATGCCAAATTTTCCAAAGATAGTGGGATTTAGGCTTGAGTGTTTTAGGAGATTGGGTAACTGGCTCTTTTTCTGGTCTCTGTGGAGGTTTAGGTTGGATATCAGGGAAAGGTTCTTTCCCCAGAGGGTGCCGGGGTACTGACCAGGCTCCCCAGTGAATGGGTGTGGCCCCAAACCGCCAGAGCTCCAGAAACATTTGGATAACAGGGGACAGGGGATAATTGTTGGGGTGTCTGTGCAGGGCCAGGAGTAGGACTGGATGATCCTTGTGGGTCCCTTCCAATTTAGGATATTCTGTGATTCTATGAAAAACTCCTAGAAAATAATCTAGAGTTCAAGAAAAAAGTGCCTGCAGTGAAATTTAAGAAACTAATTCCAGAAAAGAGATCAGTAGAAATTTTAGCAGTTTCATTCTCAGATTTAGGATCCAAAAACTCCCCATCCTATCCCATAACAGAACTAAAACTGTGGCAGTTTGGAGAATTCCCCCATGATTGATGCAATCAGCTGCCAAAGTCTCACTGATAAGGTATAGCAATCATATATATATATATATTTAAAATACACATAAATTCTACACAGTGCAAGTGCTGCAGAGTGGGATGTTTGCAAAAGGAAACGAGTATCTTCCAACTTTGGAGATTCTATGGTACAAGTTTAACAAGAAAGCAGATTTTGTAATTTTTTTAGTACGAACACAAAATAATGACTGCTTTATTTTCATGATCCTGAGCTTAAGACAATGAAAATGCACCACAGAACCACTTATCTATCCTTAATGTAGTTATTATCTACCTGAACCAGGTCAGCAGTTGATGGAAACACAGAAAATCTTTGAGTTTCTTCTGTCTCCCAGCTCAGACTGACTTTAAATCAGGGTGTTTACAGAGTTGTGTTTCCCTTTGGCATCAGGCATTTCTGAAAGCACCCCCACAGCCTGACAAGCTGCACAACATTCTGCCATCTCACTAAAAAAAATCTGAAAGTCTGTTTTTTATAAGGGGAGATATTTACCCAGATGAATTAATTGGCAACAAGATTTTCTGAAATACAGAAGTCCATTAGGCAAAGAAAAGTGATGCACAGTTCCTCGAGGACCTCATTTTAAAAATAAAATATAAGTTGCTGAACAGTTGCACTCAACTATTCTGGTCCATGGCATTATTTTCTGTTAAATCAAATATCCTGCCCTAAAACCCTCCCCATGAGCAGAGTGTCCTGATGAGACAGAAATATTGCAGTGCTTTCTTTTGAGGAATTATTCTGCCCAGGGGCATATCCTCACTGGGTATTGGTTACCCAGGGAATGGAGAACTGGCTTTGGCCTGTGATTCTGGGTTTGGGAGCATGGACACTTCTTGGAATAGTCAATATATTTTCTCTCCCAGTGTGTACTTCCTTCTGGGTGGCTTACAGAAGGACATGGACAATGTTCAGGACAAATTAATTATCGAGGTAATCAGCCCTCTGGTCTCTGCTTTAAAGAGAGAAGGGTCACAGAGAGCACAAAGTTAATTTATATATGGCAAAGCAAAGGCAGGGGAATATGGCTTTTCTACAAAATCATTTAAAGATTTGTGAAGAGGCTTTTAGAGCTTTGGATCAGAGATAATGGAAAAATACCCAGTACATATTCTCATTATAACTTCTAGACCAATACTGTGACATGTTCATCAGAAAAATCCCAATTTTTCAACAGATTGCTTTTGCTTACTAGGAATTGAACTATTTCTTATCTGTAGCCGCACACACTCACAGACCTGATTTGGTGCAAGGAGACAAGTGAGACATTGAAATCTATCCTGAGTATTTAAAAATATCAGGAAATAACCCATTACCTTGACTTTTATGGCTGATCAAACAGAGCACATTGTAGTCTGTAGCTGCTGAATACAAGCTTATTTCTCTCCACCCAAAATCATTTTTCCAACTGTAAGTAATGAAAGTTGTACCCAAAAGTAGCCAAGAAAGCCCTTGCAGTTCTGCAGCACAAATAATCACTTGAAACTGTGTCTTTGTGACAATCTAATTTACTATACAACATCTGCAAGCTGACAGCCTGTGCCATGTAATTAAGAAATAGATGCCTGGTAAGATTTATGTGCTGGGGGAACCCTCTGGAACCTAACAGGTTTTTGACAGGACTGAAGAATTGGACAAACTCAATAACTCTACTGGAAGATCATATAATTTCCTGACTAAGGTTTTGGTTTTTTAAAAGTTTTTAGATTACGTTTATTTGCTTTAAAAACAAGCAATTCAGGGAGTTCCAAATTCAAAATGGCATTGTTTATATTAGAAAGACTATTGATGGAACTTTATGGATTACATAATACAACACAGGAATTTCCACCTGGCTGTGTTCACATCCCACTGCTAAATTAAAGAGGTGGGAAAGGTGCCTTCAGCCTAGGGATAAATAGTAAAACTGGCTTTGAGGAAAATCAGGAAGAGAGAGAAAATAAAGAATAAAATATTAATCATAATATTAAAGCCTCAAGCTAAAACAAAATAAAGCAAGGAAAGGCTTTAGTCATGCTGTGGAATACAGCACTGAATTCTTTATAGGAATGACACCACAACCAAGCTCAGGGAAAAAAAAGGAAATTTTAGTTTGGAGTTAAAGAAAGTGGGTCTGCTCATACAAAAGCTGTCTCTTTTGCAGGGAAATGGATGATCTATTTCAAGTACTTTAAAGCTACTAAAGAGAACATCACATAAGGACAATTTTGCACTGACCTGGACTAGGTGCCCGAGATCTTCCCATTTCAGATTATCTCATTAAAAATTGAGATGGCAGCTCTGATCCATTTTATATCATTTTACACTGCTGGCAGTATTTTAAACGGGCTCCAACAACAACAAAAAAATCCCAACCTTCTTTTTCATTTCTCTTATTTCAAAGCGTGTTTCTTTAATCCTTGGGCTGAAAGGGTTCCAAACTTGTGCCTTGCAGCCCCCCTGGCAGGGCCCAGGCAGCATTTCAGGCATTTCATTCCCACCAGGCACAGCCTGTTTGCCTGGTGACAGTTTCAGGTGCCACACAAACCATGTTGTGGTTTGAAAAGTCTTTATTGTGTCTTTCAAACCCACACCCCCCCTCTGAGAAGCTCAGCACTGCAAAACTCTCTGTGGGTGTTATGGGCTAATTCGCAAAACCTGAGCTGGGCTGAGGACCAGCAGCAGTTGAGGAACACTAATTAAAATTTGTAAAGACTAGTGAAAACCTTTTACTTTGCTTTATTCCCCCTTTACTTTTCTATACTGCTGACATATGTCAGCATCACAGGTGAAAAATGTCTCCAAACAGCTTGAGGAAGGGGGACACAAAGCAAAGCCTCTCTTTAAATCCCAGCAGCACTGAGTAAAACTGTTAGTTCCTACATGCTGAGAATTCAAATACTGTATTTGTTCTAAATATGCACTTTGTCCTCCTCAAACACAGCCAGGCAAGGGCTGCTCTTTGGCTTTCAGGACAGCTCTGACATTAAACCCTCCTGGAGTCTCTGCTAACACGTGTAGCTAAAGATGCAGCTTTTTGTGGTTCAAGCCTCAGTCCTGCAAAGCTGATTTGTGCAGCCAGATTAATGAGTCATCTATGTGCTGGCAGTGCTACAGAAAGTTTTGTGCAGTGTTAATCAAAATATTGGCCAAAATAAGATATTTAAGTTAAAGAGGTCTCTGCTTTTGAACTAGGTGAAAAGGCAACTGGAATTTTGCAAGTGGTGTCAGAAAGAAAATAATTCCTGTACTGGTATTAAAAAAGCCAGACAGAATAATCTTCTCTTATTAAAGCTTCTTGGACTTTACCAAGTTGGTGAAAAGAAGGTTATTAAAGATCCTGATACATAAATGACGTGAATTCCACCACAGATTTTCAGTATTTCAGCGTTGTTTCCTTTTGAGAGTAAAATGTGTGTTGTTTCCCAGAGGACTGCATGTCCTGGTAACCCAGCAGTGCCTTTGCTGTGGCGTGTACTTGCTGTATGTAAGTGAGAGCTCTGAAAGGCAGAATGATTAGATTGTCAGCCAGAAGAACAATGAGCTGTGTTCCAGCCTACAGAAAGCAATTTCAGAGGGAAAACCCACCTCAATGGAGCAGCAAGAAGCAGTTATTAAGTAAGGAGAGGCAAATAGCTTTTCTTTCCCCACTGCTTTCTCCCGTAACATTTTCGTTAACATGACATATAAAATGATGAAGTAAAGCAGTAAAATAATCAACTGCTAGAAGTGATTAAAAAGCAATCACATGTCCAAGGCTTTTCTGCATGTTTCTGTGGTTAGCTGAATCCTGTATTTTAGAGCAGTGGAATTTGGGAGTTATATTTTCCCTGTAATCACTAATTCCACATTAGCACCACCACATTTAGAGACTTAGTTCTTTAAAGTCAATTGTATTTTACATGAAAATGGTGATAGCATCCAATATTCCTAAATGTTCAAGAAAGTGTAAAGCCACCAAGCACTCACTAACAAGAGTATTAGCAGTAACTTAATTTAGGAAATGAATGCCACACACTGTCACTCCAGCTGTGCCAAACACCTCAATATGTGCTCTAAAGTAAAGCTAAAGTTCTTTATAACCTCTGATGTGTAAATTGAGACCTCAAAATGATTTTATGCAAAAAGCCTTTCAAATTGGCACAATCAGCCAAGAGCATCTCTGTTGGAACCCTGGGTTCTGAGAATTTCAGCCTTTCAGTGCTGAGAGGCAGTGATCCTCAGAAATACACTGTATTTGACCTGAAACCTTGGGAAAAGCTTCCTAAATTGTGTGATAACACTGAGGTTATTGCTGTGTAATTAAAAGTTATATCACTGGGTGGAATTTGTAGAAATGTAGAAAATTAGGTTTAGGGGATATGGGTAATAATAGGTTACAATATGGAGGATTTGGGGTGTGGATTTTTTTTTTAATCTTTTCTCCTTCCTCTTCAAAAAACTGAGTGCTCTGTCATTGGGTCAAAAGTCCCACACTGCAGGATGTGAAAACTTAGTAATTGGGTTGTAAGTAAAAGCATTACTTGCTATTTCATAATTGGTTAATTTAGACTTTAAAAAGCCTTGAAAGTAAAAACTCATGGCCATTTTCCACCTTGTAACCTTGGAGGCACACTGTGCAGCTGTATTATAGATAAGATATAATAAACAACCAAGTCCAAACAAGAATTCTCAATCTCCTGCATCTGAATTCAAACTCTGAGTAAAAGAACTCGAAAACCAGAAACAGACAAAATTAATACATCTCTCTTTGTGACATATGCTGAACCATATTAGTTAGATATTACCAATTTATTTCAGCAGAAGCTTAATTTCAGGAGGCTTGCTAGCCTTAATTTCTCCTGAAACAGCTTCCTGTAGTGTATTTGCAACATGGTTTAATTTATTACAGCACAGTTGTCTTTGCTATAGAATTTCTATAGTTAATGTATGCAGCTGCAAGTATTTTCCTTAATCAAAGAGAAAAGGGCCACTTTCCATTGCCAAATCTCATCAGAGCACAGGCACCCAGCAGTGATGGGTATTTCAGTCCTGCTCCCCAGAGGACCCTTCAGGAAGTGGTGCTGCTTGCCATCACCACCCAAGCACCAGAAATTCCTGCTGACCAGCTCGGGGCTGGGGAGTTCCCACCTTCCAGCCGTGCAGGATCGGCCACCTGCACCTCAGTCAAACACCCCCAGCTGAGCTGGGAAACTGATAAGGAATTTAAAGTTTTTGTCTACAGCTTTTAACACAGAAACTCTGTCACACCTGCAGGAATTCCTCTCACATCATTAGTGTTGGGGTGGCACAAATCACAGCAAAACTCAGGTTCAAGATTAAGAGATAAGGAACTGTATCAAATAAGACTGCTGGTGAAGCTCTGAAAAACAACTAAAACAGCATAATCTACCCTAAAAACGAGGTGATCTTGTTGATCACACCCCTGTCCTAGGCCATAACTGGATTTTTCAGCCATTTTATGCTAAATAGTCAGAGTTAATGTGTTGGGTTCTGTTCTTCTGTTTCTCTTTAGCAGGCTCTGAGTCTCTGGTCCTTTGGGAATCTGTCATTAATAGGCTTTGCCTCAGAATATGTTATTTTCAGTAATCTGTATTTTCTGAAGGTTTCATGTCATCCCTCTCTGCCTGAAATTTGCCATCACTTGCAAATGTAATCACAATGTTGTTCAGTACCTTTTTTATTATTAGGAAATAGATATGAAGATAAAACATATTCTATTTTCCTATCAATCCCCAGTTTTCATCTTATGGTGCAGTACTTACATGTAAATCTATTTTTTTTCCCAGAAAATATGAAAACACTTACTAAAAATTCCTTACACACCAAAATAGAAATGCTGAGTCTCTTGACTCTAAAAATTGCAAACATGAAAGAATCAAAGTTTTTTTGCATGAGAAGGATGGGACTTGAGTGTTTTGAATGTGGTTTTGTGTTTTTATATTCTGGGCCAGTATCACAGAGTGAAAATGCAGCCTCAAGGTGTTTTGGCAGCTGACAGCAGCAAGAGCCAGGCTGAACAACAATAATATTGTGATGTGGGTCTGTATGGCTTTTTGTCAAAGTGAAAATTGAGTTATTGTGTGCTTTTGCAGGTGACATGAACAAAGGGATGGTGTTAGGGTGCTGGCAGACAGGTTGCTGACAAGGATATTGGTTCACAACACTTTTTCAGATGAGCTTTGACTATGATGCTTTTGAACATATGATTTTAAAAAGTATTCTGTCCTCTGCATTCTTAGGGAATCAAAAAGGAGAGAAAAACCTCTGGGGAAATTGGTAGGAATGGTGACAAGTGGGAGGGAAACTGAAGCCAAAGAAAAAGTTGATGGATTATTATGTTACCAAACCTCAACTGTGAAAGCCTCAACTTGTAAAAAATGGCTCTGTTCCCTTGTTGATGTCAAGGTAAAGCAGGTGCTGTTCCAGAATTGTTCTTTGCACCCTTGCAGGGACCACAGAGCAGCTTGTGGCAACTCAGATGTGTGCCTGTGTCCCCATCGATGTGTGCTGGGAGTCAGAGAAGTCATTAAGGAGAAAGACACGAAACAATTGTCTCAAACCTCTCCAACACCTGCTGCAGGCTGCTCATTTTCTCAGGAATAATCGAAGAGCTCTCCAGCCCCTGAAGTCAGGGATTCAGGGGAGATGCAGGACTACATATTTTAAGGGGCTATATTGACATACAGAGCCTTTCATGAGCTTCAGAACACATGTGGGATTAAAACATAAACACTTCTGAGAACTATTACATTCTACAGTGCACAGAAATCCAGCTGCCTCCAGGATTCCCATCTCCTACAATTAAAGGTGCCATTTATTACTTTTTAAGAGACAACAAACAAGAGTCATATTAAAAAAACTTCCCAGAGAAGGCTGACCTCGGGCATAAGTCCTTGTTCTGCCAAGGCTTTCAGATGGCAAATGATAAAGAGCTGTACTGACAAGTGTCAAATCTAAATACTGGGCTTTGTTGAGGGTATGCCAGATCCTTTCCATACTCTTTCATATCCAACAGGAATAACTGGGGGTTAAATAGGGGTTGTTTATATCACGTAGTGTGCAGAAAATCCAAGTACTTTCTGCAAGAACCTGACAGCCATGATCCTTTTACATTTGTGGAATATAAGCCATCAGATGCTCCTTTGATACAGCTGTTTCATGTAATAAATGCAAGCTGCAGCTACCCTTCTACTACTTGCTAGCAGTTACTAGTAATTTACTAGTAGTTATTAGGCCAGCAGCAGTCGCCTTTAACTCAACACACATAAATACTGCCAGGTTTGCACAGCCCTGCCACAACAGCACGAGACAGATGTTGATAAACTGAAGAGAGTTCACAGAGGGTCCCTGAGGCTGATAAGGGCTGAAATATTTGCCCAAAGAGTAAAGTCTGAGGGAACAGGGCTTGTTCAGCCTGGAGAAAGGAGAATTGCCAGTGCCCACAGGAAGGATATCAAGAAGATGGAGCTATGCTGTTCATGGAGCATGGGAGGAGGAGGAAAGATATCAGACTGTGGGCAGGAATCAAAACAAGCGAGGTCCAGATGACTTCTAAGGAAAATGATTTTACTATTGGGACAGTGGAGCATTGGATCAAGTTTCCCAGAGGTGTTCTGATGTCTCTGTCCTAAAGATTTACAAGAGAAAATGGAATAAAACCTTGAGTGGCCTGCTCTGCCCTCACACCTGCTATGAGGAAGGAGGATGGCAGCAAAATGAAACCATACAACACCTGGTATTTCACTGTATATAGCTCCATTTCTGACTGCTTGGTTGGCATATGTTGGGTTTTTTACTGAGAAATGGCATTTTACATGAGCAGTAATGAAGACAAACTCTATTTATATCACAGTGCCTACCTGGGGTTGGAGGCTATTACAGTGAGGGACTAACAAGTGCGTTCATGCCTGCTGCCCATCAATGACCTGCTCAGATGAGTTTTCTTTAAGTAGAAAGGCTTACTTTGCTTCAAACTCTATGGAAAATACTCTCCCAGAAGACAATAAAGGGCCAGAGAGAGAAGAATGAAAATAACTTGTTCTGGAGTACTTGAACTAGTAGAATACTCCAAGAATAAGCAAACAAAAAAGCCTCAAAACAATCTCAATGAACCAAAACCCAGCAGACCCTTTCTGACTCACCAATAGTTACATTAGGATTGAACTCTGCATGGGGGGGGGGACGACATTTTTGTGGTATTCAGAGTTAACAGGGGAAAAGGGATGTCATTTCATGCCTCAAAAGATAACCAATATTAAGTTTGAAATTTTTCATTGAAAAGTTTGTAAGAATTTTTTCTTACAGTTGAATATGTTTAAAGTTATTTTAAGTAACCCACTTGGAAAAATGCTTCCTTAGAAATGGGCTTTCAGAAAGTCAGGATGCACCTATTAGTTTTCTACTCTCCATATAATACCTGCAAAATTACAGATTGCCTTTTTCTAGCTCTGCTAATCCTTCTTGAGAGTTGGGAGTGTTACTACTCACAAGGGGCAGATTTTCTATAAGAACAGTAGTTCCCCATCACTTCCTGTGACAAAAATTCCATGCCTTCATCCATGTGATATACCAAGAAAACCTTCCTAAGTAGCCAGAGAAGGCTCTGAGGAAAAACACCCCAGCAGAGCTGGTTCCGTGCCCTCCTTCCAGCTGGCAGAGGTGGGGAGCATCCCTGCTGTAGCGCGAGGGCTGTCCCAGCTCTCCCTGGCCCTGCGGGTGGGAAGGGTGGAGGCTGCAGGATGCCAGCAGGGTCACCGCTCCTTTTCCGTGCTCCTGCTGGACAGGCCTGGAACCACAGGAGGGAGGAGGTTGGAAGGGTCCAGTAGGCAATGAAATAACTAATGTAACAGTTGGCTTTTCTTGAGCACAGCTGTTTGACAAGAACATCTCAAATTTTACTAAATATAGTAAAATCCAGTACAAATAATTTTTATGCATGGTTGCATCAATCCACATTTTTTCCATTTTTTTATATCTTGTTCTTGACTTGTGACAGGTGTTTCAAGTCATGAGTTTGAGCTTATTTTTGCTGCATTAGTGGCATCACATTCAAGCCCTTGTCCATGGGAGACCCTTCCCAGTGGATATTTGCTATTTCTAATTTCACTCCAGTATTCCGGTTCCATTTTGAGGGTGGCAACTTTGTCACTGTTTATCAAGATCTTAATCAGACTGACTTATGCCAGGCTCATGTCTCACATTCTTTTTCTTTGGATCTTGTGGGAATGCTGTGATTTTTTTCCAATTCTGGCACAGAGCTTTGTAGGTGGGTTGCAATCTGTAGGATAGTTCCCAGTTATTTGAGGAAGCAATTGCGTCTAAATGTGTCAACACCTTCCCTTAAGTGGATCATCTCTCCTGCCTCCTTTAGTGGGGAGTATGGGAAGTCACTGATTGTCTGAAACTGATTTGTGTCTGTGGCATTCAAAGTTTTCTTTGAAGAGAAAGTGGAGCTTTCCTGCAGATTTTAAATATAGCTGTTTGTTCTGGGTTTTGTCCTGTTCCTTTCCACTTAGCTCTGACTCCTGCAATGCTGCTGCTGAGCTATGCAGATGTTTCCTGGCCTATCTCTTTCCCAAAGGATGGACTAATGGGAGCTCTTTTTAGCGTTATTTTCAAAACAGGGTAATAAAAATATTCAACTTCTTGTTGTCTGTGTCTGGCCTGGCCTGCAGTGGAAGTGGCTGAGTACACAGAGTGTGCAGACCCTGTGGAACACGATGTGGGCAGAAAGGGAACAGTTTTTGACATAGGGCTGGTTTAGTTATCAACAGTCTGTGCACATGTAAATGTGATTGCGCTGTTTCCCCCCAGTGCAAACACTGTAAACAATACTGATACAAGTAATTAACTTGACTTTCTAAAAAATGTAGTATCATAACAGACACCAAATGTCTTCAAAAATATGAGAAAACATTCTTCACTTTCTGTACTTGTCTTGCCTATGGAGATCTTTCCTAGCTGAGTCAGTTACCTGGCATCGAAGGACTCTGGCCCAAAGCTATCCTTGACTTTAATAAAAAACTCACTTTTTTTTATGGCCTGCCTCATATCCAGTAAAGAACTGTTTTATCAGCTCTTTCTACTAACCCAGACCTTGCAATAGTCCTGGCTCTGGAATCCACAAGTGGTACCTTTCTGGACTTATTCTACAAGAAAGGTGGATGATTCCTTTATTATTCTTTGCTAGTCCTGTAGAAACAGATATTTTTCTAACAGGTTTTCTGTAGGTACACTGTACTACCAGGCTCAGGGCAAAGAGAAAAAGAATAATTTCCTGTAATGCTATTGAGAAGAGAATAAACATTACATAACTGCATAAATATATTCCACTCAGTTGAATTTTCAAAGAATGAAATTACTGAGTTATTAATTAGAAAATCCAGACATTTTGAAATGCATTACAAAACTCTTTTCTGTTAGGTGTTTTGGTGGCAGATGGACTTGGGAGGCAGCTGTCGCTAAAAGTCATTTTTGAAGCCTATTTAAAACATGATTTGTGGCAAAATTCTAAATTTCTTTTTCTAGGTAGTTCCAGATGAAAGTACTTTTATAATTTGCTAAATCAAATGGTGCATTAGGTATTCACATATGTAATCTTAACATTATTACAAAAACCTATTTAGACTCTTACTTTTAATACCTATCATTTAAATTATCTGCAAGCTCAACATGTTTATACGAAGCTTTTCAAATCATTCCCAGTTTCCTGCTGGGTGCCAGTCTACCTTCAAATTTAATGTGTTTTCCTAATGGGAGCAAAGACCTTTCCCAAAAGCTTGTATCCATTGAATGAATGGAGGGTTTCTTGTGGATAAAGACTTCTTTTTCCTCAAAGTCCTGGCAAGCCTGCTTGGGATGAGCAGCTGGCCACCCTCCGGCTTTGCTGCCGGACTGGAGGGGAGATTTCTGGAGATGGATTTGTTCTTTCCAGCTGACAACCACATGAATTTTACTTGGCTCTAGCATAGCCATGAGATAAAGATATTAGAGAGGCCCTGGCATGTCACACAGTCACAGAAGAACAGGTTGGGAGGGACCTCTGGAGCTCATCCGGTCTGAGCTCCTACTCGAAAGCAAGCCCAGTTAGAGCAGTGACACAGGACTGAGTCCACTTAGGATCACAGAATCCCAGACTGGTTCGGGTTGGAAGGGACCTTAAAGCCCATCCAATGCCACCCCTGCCATGGGCAGGGACACCTTCCACTATCCCAGGGTGCTCCAAGCCCTGTCCAACCTGGCCTTGGACACTGCCAGGGATCCAGGGGCAGCCACAGCTGCTCTGGGCACCCTGTGCCAGGGCCTCCCCACCCTCAGTGGATCTCACTTTCCCTGAGGAAGAAGATACCACAGCCTCTCTTGGCAGCCTCCTCTCACCTCCCTGATCACCCTCACAGGTAGAAAGTTTTTTGTACATCTACTCAGATTTTTCCCCTGGGCCAACATGTGCCTGCTTTCCCCAGTCCTGTCAGAGGTTCCTCTGGAGCAGCCTGATTCTGTCGCCTCTCTCCTCTCCCATCAGGCACCTGCAGGCAGCAAGAAAATGCCCCTGAGCCTTTTCTTCGTAAGGTTGAACAAATCCTGCTGTAGCTGCCTCCCCTCATCCATCATATGCTCCAGCTGCCTGACCCTCTTGGTGGCCCTGGCTGGACTTGCTGTAGTCCTAGAAAATCCCATTCTTAGGAGATTTCCAGCCAGGAGGGGAAAAGATAGTGCTGTTATGTGGTTATTCATCTAAATGAGACCAAAGGCCTTAAATTAGGGATAGTAATAGCAGAAAAATCTTATATCTTATCTATTTTCTCATTTAGAAGTTTGAGCCCAATCAGAGATACACCTAAAAATATATGAGAGATTCAGAAAGAAATTGCCAGGAAGCAAACACTCATTGCATTCAGGTTCAAGGGAACTAATTTTCTCACCAGAAGATAGATTTAAATGATGAAAAGCAGGTACATGGCATAAAGCTGCTCCTGGGTTGGAGCCACTTCCAACAATTTCAGGCCTGAAGTTTTGGGTTATCAAATCACTTATGGTGACATAGTACTACTCATTGAAATTTTAGCCAGAACACTAACAAGCTCTGTAAAAAAATAATCTCCTTATGCCCTACCTGAAACATATTCTGTGCTGACTCGAGCTGACTTTCTGAGCAAGATGGTCTCTTCAGCAAAAGTCCAGTTTGACTATTTTAATTTTAGTTAGATTCACTACATCTGCTGAAGCATGTACTGAGTTAGCAGGAACAGGAGTAATTCACGAGCAGAAATGCTGTTTGTACATTGCCCAGTACAATGCAAGGAATTTGCTCTTGATGATATCTCAGAGCAAAGGATGACTTCTGCAAAAGGGATTTAAGGGAAGAAAACCGACAGAAGCTTTGTGACATGATGAAAAAATATGGATTAAATGTATCAGAGCTGTTGCTAAGAGGAGCTGACAGAGCTGCTGAGATAGCTCAATGACCTGATTAAAGAGTAGTGAGAAACCGTGTTCTCTGTCCACCTCGACAAGATTTCATCATAAATTATTTCATTAGCTTGGTATATAGAGACTCCCTCCCTAAAATAGATGTCAGATTGCCATGTAGGCAATCCTGAGGAATATATAGAGATACCACTAGGTCTCATTTCTTGTGTGAAATTGAAAAGAAAAACATCCTTAGGTGTGCAGGCTGAAACTGAGAAGTCAAGAAATATTATATTGAATATTATATACTTGTAATGCAAGAAAAAAACCCTGAAGCACCAGATTGTTGTAAAAGATCATCATTAAAGTGTGAACATTTTTTACACTGACTTTTGGATATACAATAATCTCTCTTGCTCAATGCCCAGCCTTTTCACTGATCCACACACTCCTTATAAATCCTTGAATATTCCTGAAGTTTGGCAGCAGCTTCCTTATTAGCTCATATTCTCAACAAGCTTGAATTGAACCCCCCTTATTAAATGCACCAACAGGTCTTTATATACCTTCTTCATAATGTGACTTGTTAGAAGCTAAGTTTTCCAGCTTCTCTCTATTCCTAGAACGCCTAAAAGAAGTCTTGTTAAAGTACATTTGATTGCAACAGCTCAGCCTCAATGTTCTCTATAGCAACAAATATGCATTGGCTACGTCTGTTAAACCTTCCCTCAGCTTCTTCCTTTCTGCCTTTTATGGCCAAGCCTTTCACACAGGTTGTCTTTGGTACAAAGTCTTTCCCTCTACGTATCTAGATAGTAAAATATCTTTCAATTATTTTACGGTTCTTCACTCATCCTGTAATTTCTCTCCCTTGCATCCAGTCCATGATGCTGAATATCCTTTGCTCAAATACCATAAGTAGGACAGGAGCAGGGGAGCCCAGCAAAAACCTGATGATTTCTTAGTCCTATCCTCTCATTTTGCTGCTTCTTCTTCTTCTTCCTTTTTTTTTTTTAACTCTACTTCACATTTCCTTGCTTGTCTCAATATGCAGTCCTAAAAGAATAAAAAGCAGATTTTATTTGAAGGTTCAATGTCCCATCATAGAATTTAGGTAAAAAAAGAATTAAAATTCGCAACAAATACAGAGAAAAAGGAAATTAATATCAGAAGGTCTGAGAGGAGAGGTAAGAAGGTGTGTTGGAGAGGGGTAACCTCCTTTAGGTCTGAATCCTGTTCTACTAACTCTGTTACAGCTTCTTCTGCTTCTGCACAGTGCTTACAGCTGGATAGACCATCAATAGCCAACCTGGGAGAATAAAGCATAAAAAAAATCCAGTCCATTCATTTCTTTTCAATTTGCACTTGAAAACATTCTGTGTACATTATTTCAAACCACACAGGGAACAGTTCTCACAGCCCTGCCTGGTAACCAAGGGATGGGAATGAATACATCTCTATTAAATTTGCTGAAAACACATTACAGTGCACGCTATCAAAAGAAAGAAAAGAAAGGTGTTTTCAAAAAACCCCAAGAGCGTTTCACTGTCCGTGAGAAATTAAGAGCAGGATGGGAAGGGGTGTTTACTCAGGCACTTAGCCAGGAAACTGTGTTTTCCACGGATCCAGTCATTCAGGGAGCCCATCTCCGATTTTCCTGAGCTCCCTCCCTCTCTTCTCCCAGCCCTGCAATTATATTGAGAAATCTATCTGTAGGTGAGAAAAGACAGCCAGTCCTGCACCATGCATTCAAACGCTTCCTCTCCTTTAGGTAAGTGCTACCACACCGAGACCATTTGTAGGAATTTTACACAGCAAGATAAACAAATGCAGACCCTTAAGGAAACACGTGAGCTGCAGGAGAGTTTTGCAGAGAATCGCTACCAAAAATCCTCCTGAAAGAATCCTCTCTAAATCTCCTGGGAAATGCAGCATTGCTAATTAGCAGGCTTGATGGAAATCGCTGTGAGATAGATAGAAAGTCTTGTCACTTTATTTGTGCGTGCTTCCCTGCATCTTAAGTTGCAGCTCCGGCTCCCTGAGGATCATGTGAGGCTGGGTTATATATTGGGAGCCGCGCTATGGTGCTGGGAGTGTGTAAGCCTGGCAGCTGGGGAGTGTTATGGTTGCTGCTTTCCTGTGCTAAGCTGATTTACTTGTTTAAGGTCTGACCTCATCATCCTGTCAGTATGGATTCCCACCTATACAGTTAACAGCAGCTTAGCATCGGCTGCGAGAGCTCGCGGTGTATTAATCAGAAGAGAGAGGGAGAGAGCTACTGCTATTGGTTCTTTTGTTGGCTTTTCTTAAGAAGAGGAGTTGAAACAGAAGAGATAACAAAGAATCCATTTCCTTCCTAAAAGAATAGGCTTTTGTATTTTTTTTTTTTTTCCCTCTATAAAAAATGTCAGTATCTGGAAAGAAAGAGTTTGATGTGAAGCAGATCCTGAGGCTCCGCTGGAGGTGGTTCAGTCACCCCTCGCAGGGCTCCGCCGGCTCCGGGGGCTGCCATCAGCAGGAAGGATATGAGCACAGAGGGACTCCGGTGCAGAACAGGTTAAAGAGCCACTCTCGGGACAGAAATGGGCTGAAGAAAAACAGCAGTCCTGTCCACCACAACATCCTGGCCCCTGTGCCAGGGCCAACGCCGGTGCACCACCGATCCATCCAAACCTGGCAGCAGCAGAACCTCATAGAGCAGCTGCGATCAAATGAGGATATTCCCAAAACGAGCACTGAGGAAAACTCTGTCAAAGAAGATTCAAGTAAAACCACACAGGAGCTGCAGATGATCACGGAAGAAAATGCAGATGAATCTGCAGAGAGGTAGGAGTTTTAAAGTCTGCACTTGGAAAGCCAGACTTGTTTCCAAGTTATTCCCTAAATCTGCCTTTGTTTTTAGCCAGAGTTCCTCACTGCATTAATCTCACTTTATGTATGTGCACACCCACACTCAAATGAGAAGGAGCACTCTCACATCAGAAAAATGAACAGAAACATTGTCATGAAATTTTGATCTTTGCTCAAGGTACATAATTCCATAACTCTTCCATATGCATACAATCTGCCAGTTTGTCAAATTTTCTCTATCAACATTCACAGCATATCTATTTTTTCTCTTGATTTATTATGTGTGAGTGCAATGAAAAAAGGAGCCTCCTGAAATCCTGTCCTCATTCTGACTTTATCAATGGGTGCAACTTTGACAAATGGGAGCTGCTGGAGGTGCATGGGCTCTGTGGTTGCCATTGATCTCTCAAATTTCTCACTGATTTTCTTTTATTGTCTTCCTGGCAAGTAAAATTAACCTTGAACTAAGTGGAAAGGAAGCATCATTCTTTGCTTTTTCAAAGGTTTCTTTGAAATCCCAATACTTTCACAGCTTATTTATTATGCTAAGACAAATATTTTCTGCAAGGTCAGGTGAAAAAACATTATAGCTATGAGCTCTTAAAGGTATAAGCACAAAGGAAGAGCTGTTTTTAAGTTGGGAATAACAGAGAATACAACATTAATACCCCTTATTTGATAAAGCCTTTTTATGTTTTCTTTTTCAAAACTCATGTCAGTATTTTTAGCTCATACAGCAACAGCTTATACAGCATTTTCACCCCACCTTTACCCCACCCTGGACTCAAATCAAACATTTATAATATGATTATTTGCACTATTTGATGAGATTGCCATCAGTCTTTGGGAATAATTTAAATGTATTACATTGCATTTAAATACAAATTTATCTTACTAGAAGTTATAATTCTCTCAGTAAAAATCAAGCTGACAGCTTGCATATTTTTAGCAGTTATTATTTTTCAAGTTGTGCATCTGCTGTGGGGAACATCTGCAGACTGAACAGCAAAAACTGCATCCCAAAATGTCACTTGGAAAACAGTCCCAGTAGTCAGCAGGTACCAGATAAAATCATTACAGAATAAAAGCACTGAGGAAGGACTGTGGGAGTTCTGTGTGTTTCCAAGGGCACTGCTTTGGAATGGGGAAGCAGCATACTCTTAGTACAACATTTCAAATGGTAGTACAAATTTCCTGTAAAAAAAGTGATTTTAGACACACCTGAGAAGGAAAATCAATTTAATTTGAAGGGAAATAAGAACAGCTATTCAACAAAATAAGATTCTACACCACTGGAAGAAGGAGGTAAAAAAAAAGCCTAATCAGTTCAGTTTGGGAGGTAATAAACCACTGCCTTCTAAAATAAGATGTGACATTTTCTCCAGCTATATATAAAGTTTCTGCTAAGACCTCCTGAAGTTTTGTACCCCCATATCTGTTCAAATTTAAGTTCTGCTCTTGAGCTGTTTAAAGTTGCAGCTTTCAGGATAGTTTTGGGAATGTGTATATCATGGGTTGTTATATAAATAAGTGGGGTTTTTAGGATTTCAGTAAAAGCCTTTGTTGCATGTTGTAGGTTAAAATCTATCTTAACATTCATCTTAAAAAGCTGAACTGGTAAGAAATTGTTTAGAAAGTGATTAATGACTATGAGTTTCTCTATAATTAAAATTTATTTCAAGAAAATAAAACTGACCACAAAAGACAACGTAGCTCCAATTTCTTAAACATGTACCAACAGAAATCATTAAGTAAAACACTGTTCCCTTCCCCCACAGCATCCAGCACAGGCCACAGATGAATTAATACATTAATTGGCTGGGTAGAAATAAGATAGTGAGAAGAAATAAGGAGAAGCAGCCCTATATCTACATCTACCTATATCTAGGATGTAGATATCTGTATCTGGATATATTTTCATTTCTTCAAAACAATGTCTCATCTTATACCATTGAAATCATCTGATTAAATCCTTCCAGATCTCCTTTTCCTTTAGAAGTTCCAGATAGTCCCAATCAATTGCAATCTGTGGGTAATTAACACATAAAAATCAGGTGTTTCCAGGATCCCCTGAGCCCATGTCCTCACTCTGCTAAAGTCACCACAGAAGGAGCTGTACAGCTACTGCAGCCACATTTCACATCCACACCTGAGGACACCAAAGACAAGTTTGCTTTTTATACCATAAAAGCTCCGTACGTTCAAAGCAGCTGTCTCTAAACCAGTGGATTTATCTCTACCTGGAGCAGTCCCATTTTTGGGTGGATCTAAAGCAGTACTCTGCTGACTGTCACGTGGACATCCGAAATAGTAGAAAAGGAGAGAGATTCTGGCCAATACCTCAACCCTGAGCAGAATGTGAGAGCAGTTTCTACTTAGAGTTTAATGCTTCCCATGATAAACTTCAGAAACAAAACCAATACTCTGAATTTCTTCAGAAAAACTTGAGCTGTCTTTCTCTAGAAACCTCAGGAGCCAATGCTGTCAGTGATGGACAGAGAAAACCCTGGGGTTTGATGAAATAAGGGCTGGTTATTGAGGAGGAAATGTAAGCAATAAAGTTCCAAACAACAGTTCTATTTGGAATACATGATCATCAATATGCTTATTTCTGCTTTCTTCTATCCATTTTGGTATTCCTGTCCCCAAATTAAATACTGCAAGATTTAAAGAAACCTTTCTGGTCCATGGTCTTGCTCCTGAATTATATCCCATGACAAGTGACAAAGTAAATGAGGCTCAAGGGACTAGAACTCATTAGTTTTGTCCTAATCATTACCACTTAATGTGTGGTCAACAAATACATTCTGGGCCATAAATAAGTGGTTTATTGGCACAAGGGTAAGGAAAGTTTCTCAGCAAGCTGGGGACTGTCTGGTCCAGAGTTGCTCAGGAAAACTGCTCAGCTGTCAAACAGCCTTCTAGAAGTACCTAAAATGATGGATGCTTGACCTGCTGCTATGAGATCCTTATGGAAGTTACATCTATAGTTTGGAAAAAATATGAACAGTGGACAATATATATTTAGTGACCTCATCTGGCTCTCACCAATCTGCTCCTTGAATGAGGGTTGGGACCTCCTCACAGGTGAAAAACAGAGAAATCAGATAAAGTCTGAATAGCCACCAAGTTCTTTTGTTTGTAGAGTGTATTTCCCAATATCACATTTTTTGGTATTACTGGAGTCATCAGGGAGCTAAACTTTTGGAATTTGGCCATGCCAAGGCAGAGCAAACACCTCCAGAGATTTCAGGTTTGGCTTAGAGAGGGAGCTGAAGTGAGCTCTGCAAGAACCCATGGGAAATGACCTGTGGATTGCTGCTGGTGCAGCAGGCAGGGCTGGGGCAGCTGAGCACTTGAGCTGTTCAGGACATCTCTGATCTACCCTGTCTGGAATCTTGTGAGGTTCTGGCTCCTCTGCCAGGGGGACCAGGAAGCATTTCCTTTTCTTTCAAAGAAAGTGATCTGGCAGTGGTGCAGAGACACCAGCACCAGCACTGGCAGGATTTGATTGCTAGGTTTTAACAGAAACTTTGCTCTTGTGTGCATCAACACAGGTGTGCACACAGACTGACAAAGCACTGAAGACTCCTAAAAAGAAGGATTGTGATATTAAATTACTTCAATTACTTCCCTTAATAAGTTCTGGACTCACAGACATTGACTTCTCCACGAGAGCACCATGCCCAGCGTTTATTAACATTATGCCACGTTACCACATCCATCCCTGCATGCCTGCCAGGTTTCTGATTCCACAAGTGTGCTATTGCAGACCACGAGTGCTGCTGAAGTGTTTCCTAGTTGCCCAAAGGCAGTTAGTTTTCAATAGTAAATGTAGCATCCATTCATCACTTTTCCCTTATGCATTTTTTTTTCTAATTATGTGGCTGCAAAAAATTGCTGACAAACTCCAGTTTGGGACAAATTCTAGACTTACTAATGACAAATGTTTTCTAATTTCCCACATGAGACAAAATATATTTCTAATTAATTTTAATAGAACCTTTTGATGTCGTAATCCAAGCAGTCAGTACTGATGCACATGGAAAGAGATACTTGGGAGGAGTATCCTCCCAAAGGCAGTCCTTTTCTGGGGTGGCTATTTTTGATGTACAGCTATTTTGATAGTTCATCTTAAGACTTGAGAACTCGCATTTTTTTGGTTTTGTCAGACATATGGAAATAACTATCAGACTATTTTCTTCACTGTCTCTGACATACATACAAACACACGCACGTGTACATGACTATTTCAGATGTTGTCTCCTATGTGAGGGTTTTCCCTCGAGTTCTGCTTGTAACTCCAGTAGCAGATGACAGTCTTGGCTCACATTCCAGTGTGAAATAAAGAAGAAGAAAATATCTGATAATTTTCCTGGTGAAAATGGAACATAAGACTTATTCCGTGAAACCACTGGTCAAACCAGACTGAGAGGGCTTTTGGCACGGAGAGTGAAGTTCTGGGTATCCAGATAAACAGTGAATCACAGGAATGACTGATAATGGACCCCAAGCAGCAGTAAATGGGAGGTCTGTGATGTGCCCTGTGCAGAGAAGGTGATAAAGGGCTGCATTCACGGGGTACATCACTACACTCTTTCCCTGTTGTGGGTAAGAATTCAGTTCCATGAACCATCTCTGATGCCCAAGGTAAAAGTTTAGAAATGATGATTCCTAATCTCACATCACAGCAACCTGTATTTTTAAAACAGAACTACTCCAATTTTATTTTCACTGAACCTCCAGCATTTTGAAAAAAGTTTTAAAAAAACTTTAGAAAATAAGTATTTTAGAAGCATGTAGCCAGGCAGAATTTCAATCCTTCTGTGACAAAGTTGGACCAGCTACATTTTGGTGCTTCCTTGCTTGTCTACAGTACAATTTAGGCTCATTAATGCCTTGGTCTTTCCCCCTTGGGTATAGGTAGGATATTGTTCCCCTTATTCTTCTTATTGCCCCACTTTTCTTCTTTACACCCTTTGTTTATGTTAGAAAATTGCTGTAAGTCTAAAGAGCTGCAATTCTTGAAGTCTTGTCTCAGAATTCCCATTTCTGACAGCTTTGATATTTCATTGCTCTCCTGCCTGTCTGCAGCAGGTCTGTCTGGACTTGCAGCTCTGTGGGCAGAGCTGGATGTGTTCCTGTTGGGGTCTGGCAGCTCTAGTGGCGAGCTGGATTACCTCTGTGTCATCCTGGCTCAAATCTCTTTGAATATCCTCAGTGGTTGTTTTTCTTTTATCAACAGCATGGTGCTGTTGCTCATGCCTGGCTTGTGATTCATGTGAAACTCCTGCCTCTGTACCAGAGAGCTGTTCCCAAGCCATCTGTACATTTTTGCAGTTATTTGTTCCTAAAACCAGTACTTTGCACAAATAAATTCCATCTTGTGTTTATCAGATACTGTCTCCAATTGGCTAATATTCAGTTCTGTTGTTATTTGATAGCCCTGATTTACTGATTTAATATTCAGTTCTGATCCAATACCCCACCATACTTGCAGCTCTTCTCAGCTTGGCACAACCTCCAATTTTAACATATAATATCAAAGATTTCTCTTTATTTCTTCCTCCCTTCAAGTGATTTAGAAAATTTGAGAAGTTATAGAGGACCTTCCTTAGGAACCCAGTTTGATTTACCTTCCTATTTGTCAGTGAACCATTGATAATCACTTTAACAGCACGATTTCAAACCAGCTTCACACTTGTTCCAAAATGGGTTACTCCAGACAGACCTTGAGGTTGAACTTAGCACTATCTGATAAGACATGCTGAAAATTAATATTCTCATGTTCAAGATATAAATGACAACTACTTTTTTTCTGTTCTCCATAATGTCTGGTAAAACCTGTTAATGAGGCACTTCAGTTTACTTTGACATGTTATTCTTTCAAACTCTTGCTGACTGTTAAGTTTTATTTCTAAGTGCTTAGAAATAATAATTATATGAATTTTAAACTGTATAATTTGGCAAGAAGAAACATCAAGGAAAAGAAATTATGTTTATGTCTTGTGGGGAATTTTGCAGTTTCTTTAGTATTCAGAACAATTTCGTATAAATTCCAGCAGAATGTTTTAAAAAGATGATTTACTGCGAACCTGCAATGGACAACCAAAATGCTTCATTGTCACCTCAGGGACAAGCAAAAACTGATTGTCTTCTAACAATGATCTTTAGCTGAAGGTGAAAATATGAATTTGAAACTGGATTGGTTAAGATGCTGTAGCTGATCTGAAAGGACTCAGAAGTGCAGCTGGAGCAGCCTCTGATGAGGTGGAAGCACCATTTGGAACAGGGTGAGGGTGACATGCCAGGCACAGGGGGTGGGTGAACATCACTGGGTGCTGCCCCTGCAAGCACCAGGGATTCCTCTGGTTGTACTCAGGAGCTGAACAAAGGCACGTGTGGCACGGGAGATCCTGAGTGATACAAAGCTGAATTTTGACAGCCTTTTTACAGGAATTCACTCACAACTTGTTGAAATATGGTAGGTGGGGGCAACCAAGGAAATTTGATATCTAATGTTTGCTAAGTGTGGAAAATCTATGAAGTTATCATAAATGGTATCTGATGCAGGATTGAAATCTAAGAGGAAAATCCCCTTTTTCCCAGCAGTTGATAATTCACCAAGAGGAACAGGCCTTTTGAGGCCAAGTGCAAATGCACTGAACAGTGACCAATGAATTAATTCTGACTAAACAAATGCTGTGACCTCATACAAGAGTTCTTGGTACAGAAATTAGAATCAAAATGTCTCAAAGGCATCCTTGGGATGTATTCCTACTCCCACCTTCTATTATGACATCTTCGGAGGAACTTGAAAAAGCAAAAAAAATGGGGTATTAAAGTGGGTTGAAAAAGCTATTAAAGATGAAAGGAATGAGTAGAATTGTATTTTGAAATTAATTTTATATTCACCCTGTGGAAGGACTGGATATTTATTTAAAACATTTTTTTTCATAGCTAGATAAATAGAATCATAGGAAAATTTAAGCTGAAAAGGGCCTCTGGATGTCATCAAGTCTAACCCCGTCTACCCACCAAGAAGTCCATAATGAGAAATAATCTGACTTACTAGAAAACACACAATATTTTACAGGCCTACATCTAACATGCTTAGCTTTCAAAGATGAATTATTACAGGCAAGGGAAAAAAATACCATTTAATAGTAATTTAAGAATCTAGGACAATTGCAGTCATTTCAAAACAATTTTTTTATGATTCAATTATCTTCTCATTTTCACTCCATAGAGCTTGCTCTCAGCAAAGACAGCTGTTAAATGACTTTTTAAAGAGTTATTACAGTTCTTAAAATCACTTCTCAATGTCTCCAGAAAAAGTTAAGGAGATGATTAAACACATGTGTCCGACGCAGAGCAGTTTTTGCAGACACACTGGGCATATGCAACTGAAACATCAACAAGGAATTGGATGGTTGGGGAAACATTCTGGGAAAAGGGGGAGAAGGTTTTGCTTGGCTTGAAAGCTATAGCCAGACAGCATCCTAAAATTAAGAAACTATTTATTTTCACCCATGGTTTGTGGCTGAATTGTTTACTTTGGAATACTGTAATGAGGAACATTATAAAATCCTTCAAATTTAAAAAATAAAGGGATTTTTTGCTATAATCAAACAGCTAAATTAGCCCAGCTAAACCAGACCAGTTTGGTTTAGCTCCTTTCATTCTGCTAGAATAGAATAATTCTCTAATGTACTTAGAGAATGACTATATCAGGCAAATAGATAAGACTGTGGCTTACTTGTGGTGCACCCGGTGGTGTGCAGCATAAAAGAATTAAAAAATGAAGCTGAAATGCTGTTGGGATTCACAGAAAGAGCTGAAGATAAGTATAGGATATAAACTTAAAGAAAATAATCTCTAAAACAAAGTTATGACCAAATATTTTCCTCTGTGACATCAAACTCCACCTCAGTGACTCTGTCAGCAGATCCACCAGCACTGGAACTTCCCTGCCTGCTGTGACAGCAAATCTGCTCCCAGGCCACCTCCTTCCCTCCTTTTTCAAGCAAATGCTTAATAGTCAAAACTCAATCCAAAGCAAATTAAAATAGATAGAACAAGACCAGAGAGCCTGTCTCTTTAAAAAAATTCTGCCCATCCAATAATTCTTAGCTTAAAACATCTTTGATTTCATTGTAGTAATCGTTTCTATCCTATGTGACGAGTGAGGATATTTCACTAAGACCTGCCTGCTGCTCACAGGGAACAAGAGGATAACTAAAAGTTTTTAAAGGAGCATCCTGCCTTCATTTGAGGTTTAAATATATGCTATAGCATCTAAATTACTACAGTTTAAAAATGTTTTGTCTGTAAATAGGCACTGACGTCCCATGCTGTTTTAGAGAATAAAAAGTTTGCCTCATCACATTCTCAACTACAACGCATTTAGGCCCAACAGACATAATTAGTGGAAAAGAAAGCAATAGCTGATATGTGGTCCTTCCTTCAGTTTTGCTGTATATATTTTGAAAACCTTGGGAAAAGAATCTAGATTTCTTACCCGGATATTAACACTGGATTTAATCAGATTTTTACCTATATGACTAGGATCTGGAAACCAATATATGGGTTATGTCTCAGATTTGTGGCCTGCTTCTAATAATTACCTCAGAGCAATCACTCAGCCTCTTGCTATCACTGTTCACTCATGCAAAAGAGCATTTTCCTGGGGACACAACAGGAACAGAGCAGGGTTTTCAAATATCCAGATTTGCCCGCAAACAGCTACTCCAATGCAGAGTGGGATTCATGTACACTATGATTGATTCGTTATATTTTATAGTTTTATATAGTTTATATAGTTTTATAGCACAGTTTATCTTCTCGTTATCCTGACATCACAGAAATCAAAGTCTGCTAGAACTTTCCTGTTAAAATAAGTAGAGACCAATACACTTCCAATAAAATTTTCTGAGCAGCAAACAAAGGCAATACTTTTGAGAAAGTGGACAGCCACTGTCACCCTTTGCCATGCTTCAGTTTGCCTGATAAGTTACAAGTCAAGAGGAAGGGAGGCACTCTGGCAAGAAATGAGCATTTTCAAACCCTGTTCATTTTAACAGAAGTTGAGAAAATGAAGAACCTTTTTGAACCGGGCAAATATACCTTGATTTAAATGGAAATTGTGAGCAAACCACTAAGAAATCCTAGGAGTTGGAGAAAAGCTATTTTAAGCTATTACATATGGTTTGCGTTGCTAGGGAAACCTCTTTTACAGTGCTCATTTAGCACAGATGCTCAGGAAAGCTCTGTCTCCATGTCAGACCTTTTCAGAATGCTGCAGAATGTGAAGGAATAGAGATGCACATACACACACATGCAGACAAAAATACCTCAGTAATTTTATCTTAGTCATGTTCCATGTCTTCGGTTCTTTCCCACTCTGCCGCGACCAGCAGATCAAAAGCTCGGATTCCAGACTGAGAATATTTGCTTAAACACTGCCTCCAGATTTGATCCATTTGGGTTCGTGTTTTAGACACTCATCTTTGTAGAGCAGGAGCTTTGCCTTTGTCATGTACTCAGTGAAAAGGCAAAGGAGAGAGGCCAGCTCTGACACCGTTTCTGGCCACCCTTTGGAGCAGGGCAGTGAATAAATATACACCCTGAACAAAACCTGGGGGCTCTGTTATGTTTCTAACTGATATATATTGATCATTTAAAGATGAAAATGCTGGTTCGGGGTCATGACTCTCATTACTGTCTCACAAAGGTCTCTCACAGAAGATTCTCTCCAGCTCATCATTCAGTTTATGAAAAATTACACCTAAAGGCAGAAATTCCTTCCTGTGCCATTCCTTACCCTCACCCTGTTCTGTGTGCTGGTGCAGAGGCTTAGGACGGACTCTTGATCTTTCTGTCTGAGATGCCTGACCTAGTAAAATCCCCCAGCAGTGCAGCCTCCTGGTGCAGCCTGTCACACTGGATTTAGGAGCAGAGCAAGACAACTTCCTGGGAAGTTCCAGCCTGGTGATGCTGCAGGAGCCAGGCTGTTCAACCAGAACACAATGAACTGGTGAGATAAGCACAGAAAGGACAAGGCTCGAAGTCAGGACTAATTTCTTTTGTCTTTATTTGTTTCATTCACTTAAAGGATCCCAATTTCTCCTACAAAAGAGATGTAGAGTGGTTTGGTGGTACAAAATGCTGATAAACTTGCTGGGAGGATGGTGCCATGGGATGCCACAAAGCAGGAGAGCTCAAATGTACCTCTCACTTCCTCATCCAAGTGGAGCTCAATTACTCCTCAGCTGTTTAAAGTTTCCTTATGCTTTTTCCCTTGTTACAGTGAATCCAAACCTGACCTTAATGCAATTAATAAATTAACAAAGTCAGGGCTGGAAGGACAGTTTGGTCTGTTCAGTGGAGCAGGAAAGCTGTGCTGGGTTTACCTGCACAATGCTGAGCTTACATTCTGCATCTGGAATCTGAAATAGTTTCCCTATGCATTTAAGCAATGCATCAGATTGATACACTATCTTTCAGTTTTTACAAGTTGTTTTGAATCTCTACAGTTCCTAAAAACCCCTTTGTTCTTCCCCTTGTGTCAAGCCATTAATTAAAAGGCTTTTATTTCACTTTTACTGGCTACTGCTATGGCAGTTTGTAAATCTATTACCTTTTCCAATAAATAGCTTTCAATGTTAAGCTTATTTTAAAATAATTTTGGAGAATAGCATAGTTGAAATGTGAAATTTCTAATTTCTAGGCTTGTAACTTTCTTATCTGTTACTTTTTTTATTCTATGAGCTGTTGGTGAGATCATTCCAGTTTTCCTGTACCACAAATACTCTCTCAAATGGAAGACCAATCTCTAATGTAGATTTTTTGGCAAGACTTGCAATACATAAAACTCGTCTGCGCACTCCTGGCAAGTTAGAAAGGTAAAACCCCAGCAAAAAAGGGGCCTGACCCAAAGTAACATAAATATGGTCACAGCTTTGCCTGCTAAATTTAATATTGAATTTCACATTGAATTTGGAGGGAGCATCAATTTTATTCAATAAAGAGGTGCTCAGCAGACAGTGGCAAAAGGTGGCAGGAAAGGCTGAACTGGCCCTAAAACATTTGATTTGCTCTGATTTGATTTTGCTGGGGAAAACAAGGTCAGTGGGAACACAGTAAAAGAAATATTATGATATTGCACAAAGATTAAACAACTATTAGCAGTTTTCTACAGCCACAGGGCAAAACTGTCAGAAAATTCCCGAAAGAGAAATTAAAACATAACAATTTCCAGAAAGAAGAGCATCAATGCTTTAAGGCCACCCTTAAAACATTGAGATGGATACAGATTAGTGTTTATGTTAATCTAATTAAAGACTTTTCACCTTTTATTTGAAATCCTTATTAAATATGTTATTACCTCTTTCTAGTTTTTGAGTTACTGGAAGTTACAGGACTGTAAGATCCCAGGAAAGTTTGGGTTGGAAAGGATCTCAGGAGGTCTCCAGCCCAGTTTCTGCTCAAAGCAGCATCAGCTGTGAGATCAGCCCAGGTTGCTCTGGGCTTTACCCGGTCAGGTCCTGGAAATCTCTCAGGATGGAGATTTCACAACCTGGTGAAGAGTCTCAGGCTGATCTTGTAGAGCATTTTCACTGAAACAACACAGATTGCAAGGAGCCTAAATAATCAATTCCTTCTCCACAAGGCAGAAAACCCATCCAAGGAAAGATTGGTTTCTTCTCTCAAGATTAGATATGATAGCATATTATCACATGCTTCATTTAGTTATGGTTATATAACAACCTCAGTTGTTATATATATTTATTTATATATTAATTTATATTATTTATAACAGTTGTAATATATATTTTATTGAATAAATGCAATAAAATTGCTGTGTTCTTTTTTGTACAATCATATTACAATGCAGATTTGCCTCTCTCCAGCCTGGTGATTACTACTGGCACTCCAGGAAAAAAACCTGTCATAATAATAATAATACAAGCAATATTTTCCACAATTCCTATCAGTTACACACTTTTAGCCTTTTTTTAATTTTTTCTTTTGATTTAATGTGCTACATTTGTTTAGATTTCATGTTTTTATTCCTATTCAATTCCAGTGACCTTGGCTTGTTGGAGCAAGTTGTCTCTGTTATCTGTCCAGATAAATGCCAAGTCAGTAATGGCATCAAGAGAACAGGTTTATTAAGCCATGCTGTCAGAAATGGTGTTAAATACACTGTCAAATAAAAGCAGAGCTAATGTTCTGTCTGTAAAGGCTGTAAAGGCAGTTCTCTGTCTCACAAAGGTGCTGTGGGCTCACAAATAGAGGTTTCCTCACTAAGCAGTTCCTGTGAGGTGCTGTCTCAACCCCCTTCTTCTCTGTGCAAGCACAGGAGATGTTCAGTGGGTGTTAATTCCTGACATTAGCAACGATGTACATCATGATAAATGCTAAAATATTTCTCAGGTATTAAAAAGTGAAAGTCAGTGACCAAAGGTAAGAACAGGAGCTAAAGCACAAAAGTCTACATAATTTATAACAATAAAAATCCCTTCCAGTAAATACAGAAGGGCATTCACTGCATGCTGGTTTGATTGTACTGACCGAGAGAAAATGCCCTCGATTGAGCCAGAAATGAATACAGTAGGTTAAGTTATTCAAATTCCTTTCCAGACCTAGGTTTGAGTTATGTTTTCTGTCACAGAAGCTCAGAAGATAACAACTGGCTGGAGAGCACTTTGGTATCAGGATATCTGTACCTATGAACACATAGAAATATTTGGCAAACAGGGAAACAGGGAAACTCTCTCAGGGTGTAATCGCACAATTAAGAGGAGGAGAGAATTGATCACAGAAAAATTTATATGGCTCAGAAAACCTTCAAACAGAATAGAAAACTTCAGTCTACCTCTCATCTGTACTTTCTACCTGTGAGGCTGCCCAGACCTTTATACACATCCCCTCTCTCTCTCTCATTTCTAACAAATCTGTAATTCTGACAGGGCACTCTGGCCAAATAGGTTAAAAATCACACTTTTTTCCCCCCCATTACAGTAGAGTTTAGCCTTGAATGAGGTATCCAGCAGATCAGCTGAATCAGGTCAGGAGATATTTTGGAAGAAGCCTGGAGATTTTTATGAGACTGGGGGTGTCTCACACAGCAAAATGAAATTTGAAGTGGTGCCTTCAAACAGGGGATCATGTCTCACTTGAATGGGAAAATATGGTATGTCTTGTTATTTGATATTTGGGATTTAAACAGACAAAAGTAGAAAAGGAAAAGATGTAAAAAATGAAGTGGTTGTGAGAAGCCAAGAAGAGAGTCCCTTTGCCTTTGATGAAAAACAAAAAGGAAGTGAGAAGCATGTGTCAAGGTATTATGGTAGCCATTTGAGGTTTAACAAATCAGGATAAGAAATCTCCCAGCAGGATCCATATCTGATTATCTGCAAGGCTCAGGTTGGTAGGGGCAGGCCTAATTGCCATTGAGACTGTTACTCTTTGCCTTTTCAAAGCTCTGCTCACTGGAGGCACAACCACTTCACATTTGGAATTTTCTTCTACTTGTATCTCCCTTTGCGCCTCTTTGCTCCACTTTTCCCAACAACAGTCAAAAGGGATTGCACAAAGCAGGTCTTCTTCCACTCAACCTCTCCCATCAGGAGTCTTTCTGAAAAGTGCTTAATGAAGGAAGAAACATGGAGTTAATTAGTTTCATCTGGCAAGAGTTTTCCTTGGAGTGAAAACCAGGGTTTTTTTGCCATTGGCCTGTATTTTCTTTTCTATGTCCTCTAAGGAAAAACGCCACAGGCCCAGATCCAGCATTAAGCCATTATTTTTCATTTTGTACATTCTGACAGCTGGAAATCGTGCTATATCATGCCTTCTGGACACACAATTTTCTGTTTTTTGGAAAGATTTACACTTGCTACCAGGAAGCTGAGCAAGTACTCAGCCTCCCGGAGTTTCTCCTTCATGACTTTTAATTTCCCTCCAACACAATCATGCAATACAAAAGTGAGTTTGGAAATCAGGCATTGCAGTGACCACGTGGCATTGTCAGAACAAAGGATAATTTTAAGATGATAATATAGATGCTCCTATCATTTTACCTGAAAGGTTTCACTCAGTTACTATTGCATAATGTAAATGAATACAGAGTTAATCCTCCTAGAGGATAATGTTCTTGAATGGTGATTCAAACTGGCTTTAATTGAAATGATTTGTCTGAGACACTCACTTCTTCTCTGAATATGGACATATATCTCTTAAATAAAACAGGGAATACAGGCAGTGTTCTCTCCAGGTTGATTAGATATTGCTACAGAAATAAGTGTTCACAGGTCATGCGTTAGAGTGTTTATAGCAAAGTTTCATGTTCAGATGAGTCTGTACCAGGAAGAGAATCATTAGAAACTCCTTTCTAAGTACATAAGATTATTCAATTTCTTAATTATCTGCATAAAACAAACAGTGAGCATAAAACCCTTCTGTAGACACAAGATGCCAACAGAGGAATGCATTAAGCTCTCAGCAGTAGAAAAAGTAGAAAAAGATCAACAGCCAAGGGAGTTCACACACTGATCTGCAGAGTCTGGAAAATAATTTTGTAATTAGCTTTTTCTGTTAAAAAAAAAGGAATAAAAAATACGATTTCCAAAGGAAAATATCTTACTGAGGAGAGTGTTTGGACTGACTCATCTTTGTACCACGAATCACGATGTGGCCACAGCTGAAAGCACAGAGTGCTCAGGGGCTCTGCAGTTTGGGTGCAGCTTCCATTTTCCAGTGGAATTACCCCAACAAATACATGATTTCTATTCCTAGGAGCATTCAAAATATCATAACCCAAATTCATCCTGGATGAATCATGATGACATCTGTCTGTATATTGTCATGTCTGGGGGAGGAACAAAACTCAAACCAGCTCCAGTGGTTTCAGTGTTTTGCTGAAGCTCCTGCAGTTAATGACATGCACATTTACACTTGTAATCCCAGAAGGGAAAAGCTATTTTAACTGACACCGACTGAGAGAAGAGGCAGGTTTATGTTAACTCCAGCAATAAAAAAATTGTTAAAACCAGGCAGTTCCAAGAGCTCCAGGGTCTAAAGGAATTGTCAGAGCTTTCAGTTTAGTTGGGAAATCAGGAGTTTCTCCATTAACTGAAATAAATTGTAAATTTTCATTACTTATTTCTTCACTTACCACATCATTTTCTATCATTATTACAACCTCAGGTTAATGTTACAACCTCAGCAGTCATCAACAATTTTCCATACTCTTTTAGGTCAAATGTTTTCACCCATACCCTAAAAACTTCACACTAAAGAGTAAAAAATAAAGAGATAACTGCAGTAGAAATTTCAAGGCAGAGGCTGGGACAGTTACTGTTGTGCTGTAATTTTATCAGCATCAATTAATACAAGTGCATCAACTTTAGCATTATTTTATCTGTGTTCAGAAATGGCTTCCTAACTGAAATATTTTTAGTTCTCCGCCAGCTGCTGGGGTTTAGCTGTGACAGATGCTGTGATTTTTGTGAGAAAAGGGTTTCTCTCACTCCAGCCCCACACCAGCGCCCAGCAGCCGGAGGGGCAGAGCTCACCCAGCTGCACAGGACAGAGCTGTCTGCAGGAAAGGGGCTGAGCTGCATTTCTCTTAAATAAGCAACAACAAATGAGAGGAAAGAAAAATGATGAGCTGCACTGTAAATACTGCTGCACAAACAAACTGAACTGATGGAGTTGCAGTTTTGCCTTGCCACAGCTCCAGCACGTCCAGTGCCCCACAGAGCTGAAGCCCCTCTGAACTCCCAGCTGTGATAGTGACACTGATAACTGAACTGTTACCTGATTAAACTGAATTTCACCAATATCATAGCAGCTTAAATAGGCACATTCAACAAATATCCAAGAAGAAGAGAGGTCACCATAAAAATGTAAATAATAACATCAACAAAATGAAAAGACTCCAATAAATCACCTTGTTTTCATGCAATATTATGCTTCTAAGCTTTCTTATCATCAGGTTTGCTTCCTGGTTTTGGCCACAGGCACACTGAATGAGGTTTAATAAAACACTGGATCTTAAAAAGGATATGGCAGATAAATGGCATTTATGTGTTATCACATTCTAATTAAATAATGAGGAAATCTGAATCTATAGACTGATTAATGAAGAGTGCTCTGCTGACTAATGTGAAGAGTACGTCATTATGACAGAAAATAAATCCAACATAATTCACAATTTTAAAGAACTATAGGCCTGTATTGAATCACAAAACTCATTACATCAATTCTGACTACAGAAAAGATGAAATTTTACCTTCAAACACCATTTTTGACTTCCAGCTTGCTTAGGATCCCGTACAATCTCACTGTTACCTGTCACTTCCTCCCCTGTGTTTCATTCAGGTAATTATTTGAACAGAGGTGTAAGCAGCTCTTTGAAAAGTACAAATTTCCCTAAAGTTCAACGACGACAAGGGCAAAGATGCATCTCTGAATTTAAATCCTGTTCCCAAAAACTTTGTGCCTTGCTATGATAAGTCCATGTAATGATTAAACCCTGCTTCCATCACATGATTTTCTGTAATAGAACCATGGAGCAGCATCAGAAGCAGGATTTGCCTGGCATGCTCTCAGCGCCTTGTCTGCCTTTGGAACTGAATCCCTGATAAGTTTCAAGCATGGCTAAACAAGTTATTCATATCTCTTATATTTATTACACTTAAAACCTGCCATCCCAGCTCGATTTTGAAAATGTCATGTGAAATAGTGTCAGAAGCCATCCAAAAGGCGAGATGACTTCTGACAACTCATGTTTTTCTCCCAGTAAACTTTGATATGCTGGAAAAAAAGAATAAAATACAATGTTCTGACATGATTCATTCTGACCAGCCACGCTGGCTGGTATTTATGTCCTTCTTATCATCAACACACTTAATGCTTTTTGATTATTTCTTCAAGTTTTCAGTATTGTCTGTTTCAAAATTCCATGTTTCTTTTAAAAAATGGGACCATATTTTGACTATCCTTCACAAATCCTTGCAGGAAAACTCTGGAATCATTTCACTTGGCTATCTACCTAAAAAGAAATTCATACATCTCAGTGACTTTGGAATAATTTAAATATAGATTTATCTCTCCAAGCTAATCCACGTTTTAAGCCATTATTACGAATGTTAATGGTGTTACAGCTCCTCGTGCCAGTGAACACCAACTCAAAGATGACATTAAACAGTTTGAGCTCCTGATTCTTCAGAACAATTCATTGATATTTTCCCTCCTGACTGATGCACTTTTGGAAACTTTTATTCCTAAATATTCAGCTTTTGTTTGTCCAGACTTGTGCGGATTTTACGGGAATAAATTTTTACCTGTGCTGCATCATCTGCCAGAATCCCACAAAGACTCCAGGGGCCTTTTCCTGACTCCTTCCTTTAGGATATTTTGATCTTTGACTTCTTCAGTTCACCATTACCCAGTGTTACACTCTGAAGGTCAATATTTGAGTCTGACAGTCATACACTAAGGAAAATATATAAATATTTAACTTTGAATTTAATTTTTCCCCTCCATAATATATCTACCATTTTGAATCAGCTGCTGCAGATAAACCAGAAATTATAATATTAATATTAATGGAGAACTTGCTTTTGATTCCAGTATTTTTCAGTCTCTGAAGACCTTTGCCTTTGAAATAATTAATTATATTAGTGGTATTTTTGCTGTAGTTAAATGTGACTCCACTAAACTTGTGAAAAAAGTACTCAGCACTAAATGAAATAATTAGACTTTCACTCCCTTGGCAATGATTCTCTAACCACAATTAAATACACACTGTGGGGAATTATTTATTTCTCACAACTGGTACTGTCTATTTACAGTAGGGATGGTTGAGTATTATTTGAGTTTTTTCTGCAAACACCAAGGCTAAGTGCAATGTACTGAGCTACAACACTTAGAGTGGATATAATGAATCTGAAAAAAAGATTTTTTCAAAAACCAATTTTCTGAAAAACATTAAAGGACACTCAAGAGGTAAATAGCAAAACATTACAGAGTATGAATTTGGCATCCAGTAGCTGATACAAAACTAATGAGCATATAATCCAATTTTGCAGCTTTGTCATTTTCTATGAAGCATTGAAATAAAACAAATAAGAAAGTGAAGTCATTAAACACACTGAGACAAATTCATTTTTGTAAGTCTTAAATGACAAAGGAAACACATTAGAGGTCAACTTGGTTTTCCCCTTTTCCTTTAAAACTAAACTAAGCTAAGCCAAAATGGATTTGAAATTGTAATAAAGGCAGAAATATTTTGCAGAGGGGATGGAAAACTGCTGTGTCTCAATTCAATATTACATTATAATTTGATTTTTAATTATTTCCCTTGAATTCTATTAGATATAGAATGAGGTATGATCCTTGAAAATGTATGATCTAACATCTCTATTTTCTGGTACTACCAATTCAACCTGACTTACCCATTTTTATTTCTCTGTTTTCTGAACTAGATGTTAAATTCTGGATGTTATCCAATATTCTGCTAAATTTAATATGCTAATTTCATGAAGAGATCTTATCTCTCCTAATCATTTATGAATTTGCATTAACAGTATCAAAGACAGCCAGGAAATTTAGTCAACCAGCTGTCACTATTTCCTAGTTGGGCTTGGAAATTTAAAAAAAACCCAGGTGCTTTACATTCTAACAAAATATTTAGATTTTTCAAAAATGATTTCTAAATAATCTTTAGCTAAAGTAATGTTAAATATTGCAGCACTTTCAAGGTCTGTGATAAACATTTATATCAACAAATGCATTATTATTTCACTAAAAACAGATGGATAGAAAAATATTGATTTTCCTAAGGAAGTGTCAGAAAGGTGTTTCAATATGCAAATTAATCCATATTAAAAGGCCGAAAGGAATTGATATTTTGAAAAAACAATATGGGTTTTCTATAAGTAGGACAGCTAACAGAATTCTGGAGTGGGAGGAATATGTTTATATTGTACGTTTCCATGAAAGGCAGAGAAATTAATTCGTCTCCATTATTTGCATTCAGATTCTAAAGGCCATGCAATGTACAGCTTCTGTGGGTTTTTAATTTGGCAATTTCTCTCAAATTATGTGGTGCTCACTAAGTTTTCTTCAGATCCATTCCTATTGAGACATGTAATTTAATGGACGAAGTAAGAAGAGATCAGAAATTTCACCTAAAGATGGAATATTCCACATTTCATATCAAGAGGTATTTTAGCTACCAGTATCACAGGAAAATAGGGGTTTTTTTAAGGATTCTCTTTGTGAGGCTGCATTTATCACGTCAGTGCTGTGCAAACAGCACATCCACTCAAAACTGAGGGAAGCAGACAAGTCAGTAGCACCACCTACTCCAGACAAGTCTAGTAAAGTACAGTTTAGGTGCAGGTTTACGAATGAAAACTTCCAGATACCAAAGAGAAAAAGCTGGAAGAAGCCATGGTAAGACCAGGATTGTGGGACCTTTTAACTTTAAAAATTTCTGTGCTGCTGTCTTTTGAACAAAACCCACCCTAATCAGCATTTCTAATGCAGCTCTAACACTGTGTTCATCACTGCCTCTGTCCCTGGCAGGCTGTCCACGACCAGCAGCTCTCTTGGGATGAGCTCCAATGGCTCTGACGAGTATTTCCAGTCCACAAACCACGCGGAGCAAACCTTCCGCAAAATGGAGAATTATCTGCAGCAGAAGCAGCTCTGTGATGTGCTCCTGATCGCTGGGGACCAAAAGATTCCAGCTCACAGGTACAGTTCACAGGATCCTTTGGGCCTGAAATTTCCAAAAGCTGCCTCAGTTTATGAATACCCTGGTTAGTTATGAATGAACAGTGAATTAGGACTTCAGCTAATGTGGAATAAAATTATGTGATCAACCTTTCACATCTATTATTTCAAACAGAATGAAATTCAAATACAAACCACCAGCATTGTCCATCCTCTCCTCTTACTGCTGTCAAACTAAAGCACGATCAGTGAAGAAAATCTGCCCAAATAAGCACTCTGGGAGAAAATTAGATTACTAATTACTCCTTTAACTTCACTGCTACAAGATTTGAATCCTAAGCTAATTGTTTCCATTGTACACACAATTTATAGCATAATAACGCTGGATTTTCTGCCCGCTGGTGAGGTTACGAGGTAATTTTCTGTCCTGCTCACACTGCCTCCCTCCAGGCTGGTTCTCAGTGCAGTGTCTGATTACTTCGCTGCCATGTTCACCAACGACGTGCGGGAAGCGAAGCAGGAGGAGATCAAGATGGAGGGAGTGGATCCCGAGGCGCTGAGGGCTCTGGTGCGCTACGCCTACACAGGTAATTACTCAATTAATTAAACACTGCCCCCAGTGCTGCTGCTTCCCAGCTTCTCACACTGAACTTCTTCTTATAGAAACATTATATATATATTTTTGTTCATTAATATACGAATTTTCCTACTTCGGGCTAGAAGTGAGCTTAAAAAACCATCTTTCTCCAGGCCTGACACCTTCCACAAGACCAGGTTACTCAGAGTTGCATTTTGGGAAGGGTTTTTCCCTAATAGCAATTTTATTTATTTTTTTTTTCCATCCATATCAGATCTAAAGCTGTTAAAGTTCCAATAAAAATGTGCCAGTCATTGCATTCAAAATCCACCAAACCCTGTAAGTCTGTTAAAACATCTGTATGAAGAAAGGAAAATGAATTTTTTAACCACAGGACACCTCAGAGAAAAATCAAAGAGCAACAAACTTTTAAATAATGACAACACAAGGAAAACGACTTAAAACCTTCATTTTTCTTTTTCCCAAATGAAAACTGCCCAGGTATCCTTGAGTTAAAGGAAGACACCATCGAGAGTTTGCTGGCTGCTGCGTGCCTCCTGCAGCTCTCCCAGGTTATTGAGGTGTGCTGCAACTTCCTCATGAAGCAGCTCCACCCTTCCAACTGCCTGGGGATCCGCTCCTTCGGGGATGCCCAGGGCTGCACGGAGCTGCTGAAGGTGGCACACACCTACACCATGGTAAGGTGAACAGCTGACAGCTCTGCACTCATAATTACAGAAAGGAATAGTCACTCGTGTTGCTCCTCATTTTAGAGTTTTGCCTTGTAGAAAGGCATTTAGTGAACTGAAATGTGCAGTACGGGTGGTACCTGTTCCTGCCAAAAAGAGTAATAGGACCTTAACACGGCTCATGTCTAGAGACAAACAGCAATGGGCCATCCTTATGCCTGTGATTCCACACAAGGAAAATTCTAAAGCTGATTTTAAGATGAGACACGCATAAAAAGAGTCAAAATAAAGGATGTATTGGAAAGATTTGGAATGCTAAAAAGAAGCATGTCCCTGACTGGAACATAATCCTCCTCTGGCTCTAAGCAAGAAATGAATATTCAGAGCATGGGAAGCAGAGAAGCGAAATAACTTGCTGTGAAACCAAATTGAGGGATAAATATTCAGGGCAACAAGATGTGCTATTACAGCTTAAAACACAAAAAGAATGGCAACTGCTACAGCTAAATAGATATAAAAAGAACTACTTGTTAGGAGACACATGGCAGATTTATGTTTGAAATATTAGTGGAGGATGTCAGAACCAGTTTAGAGGCTTCATAGTGCTGAGAACACTCCAGCAAGGGATTGTGCATGTCCACCTGCTGAGAAAAGTGAGAGTGGCATGTGCAGATTGAGGGCACTGCTTGTGCTCCTCCCTGTCACAGTAATGAATGGTTTGTTTAGCAGCGATTTACATCCCCTTTACATTTCAGAGTTTGGAATGGGGCATTTAAGATAAAGGTTCCCTTCCTGCATAAAATAGTGTTGTTCTTGCTGCTCCACACCTTTTTATACTCATTCAAAATCAGGAAATCCCTCCTCTACTGTTGCCTCTTTCCTCCTGCCAGCCTGAGAACATGGGGGGCATCTTCAGGCATTTAAAATTATGGTTCAGATTTTTCAAAACTGAAATAAAATCATACAGTTGGATTTATGATTTTATGACAATAAGAGAGCTTCTTTTTCTTTATAGTTTTTTAACCATTTGAATCCTCCAGTCTTTCCCAGGAGTTAAACCTTTATTATTTTTTGAAACCATGTGTCACAGAATTGAGAGTTGAGTCATTAAGAACTGTCTAATATGAAGGATCATGATGACTCTGTGACACTCAGCAGCACTGGGCATAAGTTGTACACTATTTTATTTGAAAACATCTTCTACCACCTCTCACCTCCTGTTCTTGCATGGAACAGACTGAGAATGCTGCCATGAAAGACGACCTGGCATGCCATAAACTCACCCACCACGTGTGCTACTGACAGCTTAGAGAGAGAAGAGGAAACCTGCACCTCTGAAATAAACTTACAGAAAATTTTGTTTCAAACCCTTGAAGTGATATTGAAAAAACCTTTGGAGAATAGGAGATCATAAAAATGCATAAACACATAAAAATTTTGGGAGGGGATAAGTAAAACATTTGGGTTTGTTTCATGTTGGTGAAAATGTGTAACTTAGGGGAAAGACCAGAAAGTTGTCCTGTAAATATAGAGACCATTACATTTTCAGAAGAGGTACTGTAAACACCAGATCCATTCAATAAAACCAGACACAATAGAAACCTTCCCCTTCAATATTTTGGCTACTGAGGCAGAGTATTAACAGTTTCCTGCCTGGTATCTTTTTGTGCAGATAGAACTTGGTCTGATAAACAACTTGTGCTATATTTGTAACTAGAAGTGGACTGGCCTTCCTGTCCCTGTTGACTGAATGTCACAAATATTAAAGCAGGATATGCATAACAGACCAAAGTTGACATCTCCTTTAATCACTGATACTTCTGTATTTGCATCCTGGCTACATTTGAAATGAGTAACAGAAAGTGAAGAAACTGCTGAAAACAAACAATAAAATATCAGTTACTAGCATTTCTTCACCTGCCCTATTTCAATCTGGTTCCTAAAGAAGGTATATTAATCCTAGGTACAGAAATTGAAATTCTATTTCAAATGCAGACGTGAATTCCTACATACATCTCTTTGCAAGTAACATAACCCCCTCTCTCTCTTCACCAAATTTCTTTTGTCCTTTGGAATTTGATAAAGAAACAGACCATATGTATATTGATATCATGTATATTGATATCAACTCTGATATTGTTGTAACCCATCTGTACAATATATTTTCTTAATGAAGAATAATTCTATTAAAGACTCTAGGGATTTAGTACGTGTGGTCACTTCTGGTGTTGGGGAGTTTTATCACAGCAGTAGCTAAAAGACTGAGATCCCTTTGTTGGGACTTCTCCAACTTTGTATTGCCCAAATAGTGTTGTTAGAAAAGTGAGTTGAATTTCTTTGCTGTATTTTCTTGCCCTAAGAGCAGAGTCCTAGAGCCAACAGCTGGCACAGCTTGTTGCAAAAGGATTAGGAGGTTTCAGTGCAGTTGGCTCAAAGCCTTTGAATCTGCAGTAGAAGTGACACAGTTTATTTGAATGCTTACCTGGCATTTCCAAAATGCATGTTATATCTTCAAACAGTATTTCTATCAAGCCACAGTGCTAAGATCACACTGATGAACAAAGGTGCCAGTGGCAAATCCCTAAGCCAGGACAGGCTGACAAGCAGCCTGGCAAAGACAACTGTGGTATGGTGGTGCGAAGATGAGAATTATTCCTCAGTTCTTCAAGAGTGAGGCAGCAAAATGCAACCAAAATCTCGCTTAAATGGTAGAAGGACATTCAGTGATCTTTAGAATACCCACAGCATTTCCCTATATTGTGGAACAGAACGAGAATGAAATATACACAGAGCCTACATTATCTAAGAAAAAGCTATTCCTATGTGTGAAAATCATCAGTGCATTGAAATCTTCTTCTATTTTTAGGAACACTTCATAGAAGTAATAAAAAACCAGGAATTTCTTTTGCTCCCAGCTAATGAAATTGCCAAGCTCTTGTCTAGCGATGACATCAACGTGCCAGATGAAGAAGCCATTTTCCAGGCCCTGATGATGTGGGTGAGGCACGATTTGCAGAACCGCCAGCGGGACCTGGGAATGCTTCTCTCCTACATCAGACTGCCCCTGCTGCCACCCCAGGTATCAATGGGAAGGGCTAACAGGGAACTCTGCCAGCTGAAATGCTTGTCTCGAGCGTTCTGTAGGCAGACAGAAGAGTTCCGTGGAAAGGTTCTGATTTGGACTGGAGATTTTTTTGGTATATTTTTATACTTTTTAATATTTTTACCTATACAATATGCATCTTCACTGTTTTTAAACAGATAAAAAGAAATCCCCCAGTGCCAGTGTAATTACTAGGCTCAGAATTACCTCTAAAAAATGTCAGTGTATTCCAAAAGCCAAGTGTTTCTTTGTTGGGTTGTAAGAGTTCTCCCCTAATAGCACAGCAATTTAGATCACATGCAAAGGTATTTAGATTTGCCAAACTGCAGGACAGTTAAGCCACAAAGTTTCTTTCTTTATTGCCATAAAAAATAAACAGACACAAAAGGGCCTAAATTTTTGCTGACAATTCTGAGCACTGACGTTACATGTCCCTTAATTCTGAAAGAGACAATTCATCCACCAAGTTCCAGAGCTGGACATTCTGTTTCATGGAAAGGTGACACTGCTGTGCCTGTGTCATAGAAGAATCTTTATATCCCATCAGAAATGCATACAGAATATCGAAACAGGACACTTTATGGATCTAAGTGATCAATGCTGCAAATATTCTACCTTGGATAAAGTATAAAAGTACTACACACACGATTTTAAATACATTTAATATCTTCTAATACTCAGAGATGTCTGGTACTCTGTATTAGATTTACTTACATCAGAAGGAGTTTTGCATTCAGAGGGTGCAGTACTACATTTTTGTTTTTAACCTTTTTTAAAAGTTAAAAGAAAGAGGTAATAAAAAATTAGGCAAAGCCCTCATACTCACAGAATTTTCCCTCCTACCTTTATACAGTTTTGCTTCCATTAAAGCAGAGTTCCCAGCAAAGCTCAAGTGAGTGGTGAGCTTAAAATGAGTGTTTGTAGCTACGAATACTTTAATTATTAAAGTACATGCAATTTTAATGATTTAGATGATATATCAAGATCCTCTTTTTTTTTTCCATTTCTTAGCTCCTGGCTGATCTAGAAAACAGCCCAATGTTTGCAGACGACCTGGAGTGTCAGAAACTTCTCATGGAGGCCATGAAGTATCACCTCCTGCCAGAGAGACGCTCCATGATGCAGAGCCCTCGAACTAAACCCAGAAAGTCCACAGTGGGTGCCCTTTATGCTGTGGGAGGTATGGATGCCACTAAAGGTAAGCCCACAAGTTAATGTGAGTGTAGTAATTAATTGTATTGCAGACACCCAGGGAATATATGACAATTGTTTAAATATTTCCTGTAGGAAAATATCAGTTTAGGGGAGAAAAAGAAGAAAAAGCAAATAACAGAACAGAATCCTATGTGTCAGAAGTTCTTTCTTCTTGCAAGGATCATACTTGTAAACAATACACTTATATTTAAGTGCAGACTAAAGAAGTCTGATGGAGATGGTGATTTTAAAATTAAACTTAGTAGGAATTTTTGCAAAAAATAGTTGAATTTAAAAATCAGAAGAAAATGTACATATTTGAAATGTTTCAAGATTTGTTTAGTATTGTACCTTGTGGTCTATACTCTGACAAAGTAAGAAAGTTAAAAAAACTTTTGAAGAAGAGAAAAGAAAAACAAAATGCATCATCGAACTCCAGAGAGCTCATAAATCGTTATTATAAAACTTCAGGTGGAAGGATTCGTATTTTTCATGAATGCAACTTCTTTTCAGGACTCCACACACAGGTTTTTTTTCAGATTTGTAGTCGAAAGTTAATTATTATAAACTATTCCAGTTTCTATTATTTGATTTTCACAACTGCAATCAGGTTACAGCTTTAAACATTGCACTATTCTATTTAGGAGGCAGAATATTAAATCATTTTCTCCAGGAATCTCAACTTCAAACCCACAGCTTGGAGCCAGAGAACTCTAATTAGTTTAAAGTCTAGCGACTTGCTGCACAGAATTACTTTTAGCTGTGTGAGCTCACTTTTAATAGAATCACAAAGAAGATAATCCATTTCATGGTTTACAAAAAGCTGCTGACGACTGATTTTTGCCCATATGAGACACCTTGCAGAGCTACTTCCCTATCTCTGTGCAATCAAATCAAGTGCAGAATACACATTCATTGCCAGCACAACATGAAAACACTCATTCCTAGGACAATTTAGCAAATTGGAGATAAACTGTTGCAATTAAGTAGATTCATTAGCGATACTGAGTATTTATGAATTGTATAGACAACCACGGATTCAAGGTAATTTTTAAACTCTCTTCCCCTAAAATAAGAATACAATTTTCCAATATATTTTGCCTAGTAAAGGTTATGCAAAGAAAGGACTGTTTCAGTCAACATCTGCACTTCCTGTTGGTGCCTCTCCTGCTTCTTCCCTTGGAATGAAGCCAATTGTTTGAACTTTTGCCTTTTGATGGGTAAGAAGAACAGCACTTCCGCTCCTCCCTGCTGTCCTCCACGGCTCTGACTCAACCTTGGAGCCCGGGCTGGATTGCAAGATAAAGGAAACAGCAGTAAGAGACCAGGATGCACTAGAGGAACAGCTCTGAGAAGGGAGTAACTCCCACCGCTGGCAATAACACACTGCCTGTGATAAAGGCAGACACCAGGTTTGGTGTCTCAGGCAACGCCAGGTTTGGCTTTGTGCTTATCTCAGGTGGAATAGGAAGTCAAATCTCAAATTCAAATGATCAAATGAAGATCAAAGAGGTACTTTTGGGCCAGAATTTTGAAAAACGTGAATGTGCCTAACCACGTTAATTTTACGACTTTCAAATCTTCCAGCCTCTGTAAGAATTACAGCCCACAGGGTACATCTGAACACACTGAAACCTGACTGCATTTTCCTGTGTTTCAGTTAGTGTGAGAGATTTCCTTTGAAGTGGGGAACTTTGGGGCACTCATGTATTAGCACAGAATAAATGAGAAAGAATCAAAGTGAAGAGGAGCAAACAGACTAACAAGATGGAAAGAACAGGCAAAGAAACCCAGCTGCTCTGAATACAGGGCAGAAAGCAGAATTTCTCTGTTTTATCGCAGGTGGAGCTGGTAGTTCCTTTCCCAGCCTGTGCATGTGGAAAAACAGATAGATAAGAGAAAAGATAGCGTGAGATAAACTCTTATTTCGCTGAATTTCTGGAGTACATCACGTGATCTCTAACAGTTCTCTAAACCAAATCCTACCTTTCTTTTCTGCTTTATTGCATGGTTGTTTTCCTGTTGTAAAAAGAATTTCTTAGCCACAAACTGCTTGTTGTTATCTTCAAAACACTACTCGTCTGCTCTCAAATCCCAGTCAAGGAACAAGAAATCGGCTCTGTTTTCCTCATCTGGTTGCCTTTGACTGAGCTGAATTTGAGCTCCAGGGTGCACTGGAGCTGGAACTGGCAATTCTGCCTTGGATCTTACTGAGCCATGCCCTCGCTGTGCTTAGCAGCTCTCAGAGGAGCAATTATGGCTCCTGAGTGATGATGGGAGCCAGCGCATGGAAAAGTGTCAGTGCTGAATGGCAGAGAGCTCGTGCCTTCTGAAAAGTTTCAGTAAAAATGTTACTGGAGGTCCAGTGACCTGAAAAAAATGGAAAATGTGGCTTTATATGTTACAGCAGCCAAGCAGCTACTGCAGGGCTGCTGCACAGGTGAGCATTGGGGAAGACACCTGTGGGAACCAGATGTGCATTCACACACAGCCCAGTCTTCTGCCTGACTCCATCCTAAAATGGAAAATATCCACAGGATTGCTGGAGATGCTTGTCCAGTTCCTCAGACAGATACATGGAATCTGGTTTTGATATCCTTAATACTTTAGGCACAAACATGGTTAAAGAGTAGATTGTTGTGAGGCACCGTATTCGTAGGGAATATAAAGAAACCCCAAAACAAACCCACAAAACCCCTACCCTCATGGTATTTAAGTTATAGATTTAACTTCTCTCCAATATTTGCACACAAATATTACCTCAGTTTAATTCTCCATTTCTTGCTCCCAGTATATTCTCATAGATTTGCCAATCATGTATGCAATTAGCACAGCTTTCTCACTACGTTCACATGAGAACTGAAGTTCACAGCAAAATCTCACACACAGAATTTCAGTATTTCATAATTTAATCATGTTTTGACCTGACTACTGACTGCTGGGTACTGCTCCCTCCATGGCTGTCTCTGTTTTTCACAGGCACCACTACAATTGAGAAATACGACCTCAGAACCAACAGCTGGATCCAAATTGGGACCATGAACGGGCGGCGGCTGCAGTTTGGGGTTGCCGTGATTGACAACAAGCTCTACATTGTGGGCGGAAGGGATGGGCTCAAAACTTCCAACATTGTCGAGTGCTTCAACCCCCTCACCAAGGCTTGGACTGTGATGCCCCCGATGTCAACACACAGGCATGGCCTGGGTAAGAGGGGCTCTGCCTCTGCAAACGCCTCACAGCACACACAGATGGGTTTTGATTGACACAAACACTGCTGAGAAAACCTTTAACAGCATTTAGTAACACGCAGCAATATTTGTAAAAGATGTTTTTCAAAGACAGATTTGCCTGTTTCCGTAATTTTATGATTTTATTAGTGTTCACCTAATTAGCACTGGTCTTCCAGAGTTAATTCTGCTTGTAGGAAATTCCAAAATATAAGGTACAGTGAAAATAATCAATGCTTCACAGGATTTAATGGTCAAGAGATACATTTACAATACAATAACAACCTTACTGTATTTTTTTTAATAAATTATGAATTAAGCCCAGAAGTATCAGTCACCTCTGTAATTCAGATCAGGACATTACCCACATTGAAGAAAAGAGTGTATGGAAATAAGTGCAACTTTACCAGTTCTCATGTTGTAATTACAAGAAGTTTTACAGAGCTCTGCCATGGCTTAGTGTTATGGGTTTTTTACTGCAAAGTAATCCTTAATATTATTCACACTGAAGGAATAATATGAATATGAACTCTAGAGTTTATTTCTGGAACTATAAAAAATAAGGCTAAGTTTACAGCTGAGTAGACTGTAACAGAGGGAATATGATGATTTCTGCACAATTTATGAAAATTATCTTATGAAAAAGGTCTTATGAAAAAGCTGGCTTCTCTCGAGTTACAGGTATTGCTTGAAATCATTGGCAAGTTCAAACGACATGGAATATTTTTATTTTTATGGATAATAGAGGAAGATTGATCCAGAATTATTTGACAAACCATTGTGGCCTATGTCATGTTCTCCACTGCTTGGTGAAGAAAGGGTAGTGTAGGGTTCTTACCAACTGGAGCACAAAATTTATGAAACCAAATACTAGTGGGTAGCAAAGGGGAAGAAGACCAAACAGAAGAAATAATTTTCATTGAAGTCTTTATAATTCCTGACAACAGGGGCATAATTCTCCCCAGCAAATAGGTCACAGCCATAGATTTGGGTGCCCAAAGTTTGGCTTCAATCTGTGCCTGGTTTGCAAAGCTGCCTCACACTTCCAGCCCCTATTACCTTCAGGGAGATTCTGTGGAGAGCTGGCCTTTTGAAGAAATCAGGCCATGTATATTTAGGCCTGAAAGACAGATTTAGAAAACTTTTAAGCAGCTGGATTGAAACGTTTTGTCTCACCTAAAAAAGCGAGCAAAGAGCAGCAGCAGCTCTCAAAGGGGAGGCACCAAAGCCCTTCTCTGGAGAAGCACAATGCCACAGGATTTGTCCACACAGAGCTTTGCAGTGACAGCCAAGTTGGCTCTCCCATGCCTCAAGGACAGTAGATAGGAGCCAGCTCTTATCCAAAAGGCATTAAAATGTTGTGGTGCTTTAGCTGTTAAGGACAGCCAGCTACCCACCCACCCAGGCTTTGTGCTGGCAGCACTACAGAGCTTCAGCTGGCTCAGAATTAAGAGAGGTTGTTGGCTTGGGCACATTTTTCGTTGCCTGACTCAAGTTTTGCCTTTCTGTAGGAGAATAACATCGTTTCCCCTTTTGGGGCTCAAATTTGTTTCAGAGCAAGGTCACCAGAAGCGAGATAAAAGCCCAAGAAGAGAACATTAGAGCTAAAGCAGATTTCCTCTAATCTTTTGGCAAAAGATAATGGTTATTTAGAAGAACACTGCATGTGAAGTGCTTGTTTATCTTTATTTATTCTGCCAAATGAAAAGGCAGCTTTCAGATCGTTTAATACCAGCTGAAGTTGCTTATCTGCATACAGGGAATTAACGTATGAAATGAATACGCTGCTGGTCACTGAAACCAAGGGATAATTTGTCCCTAATTCCATCTCTCAAGGAGTAGCAATGCTTGAAGGACCAATGTATGCAGTTGGTGGCCACGATGGGTGGAGTTACCTCAACACCGTGGAGCGCTGGGACCCGCAGGCGCGGCAGTGGAATTACGTGGCCAGCATGTCCACCCCCCGCAGCACCGTCGGGGTCGCGGCACTCAACAGCAAGTATGGCAACAGGAAAACCTCTCTTTGGGTTTTCATTTGCTTCCTTCCTTGGAAATACAGCTTCTTAAATTTTCTTTTCAGGCTTATGGTAATTAATGGCCTCAAGGAAACAAAGAGAAAATATAATGCGCAGACATAAGAAAGGAAAGCTTTTCCTCTGCTGCGTGGTAAATTGATTTCAAACTTGCAGTCAGGTTCTAGACACATTTCAGCCCTTTTAAGCTATAGCAATGTGAAAATGTTATTACATGCACATCAGAATTTTACCTGGAATATAATATACGGGGATATAAAATCAGCTACTTAAGAAAATATTCCAAGTCTGTGTTCACACTTTAAAATCATTGTGGCTAAACAGACTTAAAAGAACATGTTTGAAAACGAAGTCAACAAATTCACAGAAACAGATTCACAGCCAATTTTTAAAATGTTGAAGGTATATGATGCGTTTAATGGAAAGAAGAAAAGTTTATTAATTAGGTATGGAATAAACAGCCTCCTGTAAATCTTATCCTTTCCAGATTTGTTCTGCCCTCCATTTATTTCTTGAATACACTGAAATCAAGTGTTAATGTGCTTAAACATTTTGCTAAGATGCTAAAGCCACTCAAGCCCTTTTACATGGGAGCAGACACCCATGTGGATCTTACAAAAGCCTTGAAAAAGGCCTCAGCTTATGGAAAATATGGCTTGAACCAACCTTCCTTCTTATTTAAAGCTGTGGGAAGCTCTTAGCGGGGCCAGTTTATGGGGGCTGGGAACACTCAGTTACAGGCAGACAATTGCATTTACCTGGAACCTTTGCCACTGGCTTCCCTGATCAATCTGTAAACTCCAGAGAAAAGAGAAGGACAAAACAGCAGCAACAAAGATGTCAGCAAAGGGATATTTGTAAATGCAGGTTGGGGTTTTGCATTCATGCAAGGACAGGATTCAAATCATAGCTCAGAAGTTCAAGAGAGGCAGAAATGCCTCTCAAGGTTCCTGCTGTACCTCAGAGGAAATGTTCTCAGCAAAAACTCCACCAGAAACTCCTGGTGGTGCCTTCTACAGCAACGACGTGCAGGAAACCACTTTGTCAAAGAGGAAATCAGCCCGATCCTGACTCTGTTCTCAATCATTGCTGATATAAGCTGTCTCCAGCAGGGCTTAAATCACGTCTGGTGATGTAATTTCTGGCATACCAGGAGATCAAATGTCCATCACTCAGTGCTACTGCTGCAGTCCAACCAAGCAGAATGCTTCTCCTTTTCCTGTTTCCCTAAATCACACCATATTTTTTCCTGTTCAACCCCACCAGAAAAGACTTTACATATCTGTGGAGCAACACTTTCAGACCAATAAATGGTCCATTGAAAACATCAGTCAATAATGCTATATTTGGTCTTTTCCTTAGAGAATGGGAAACACCACTGTGTTTGTAGATATGTTATGGCAAACAAAGGATCCCAACCAATCACTTTGTATATACAGAGATTTCCTTTCCCTGTGAAAGCTGGGTAAACAAGCAGTCTGTGTCCAGTGGCATGATGTAAAAAGAAAATAAATCAAAGCCTCAAGTTTTGTATGGATCAGACAACAAACTGCACAAGCAAACTCAATTTTATCGAGGGAACAAACATTAGGAGAGAGACAATTGGGGATTTTTTTTTATTCTAGCAATGGTTAAGAATCTTCCAGTTAAAATACGTATCAGAGCTCTCTGAAAGGTTTTTAAGTCACTGGAATAAAACGGACACTTCTAAAAGAAAATTCAGCTGATCTGGTTCAGGTGATTTACTCTGGGCAAGTCCATGTGTTCCCTAGGTCTCTAATTAGGTGCACTAAGTAAATTCAATTTCATGGCAGAAAACAACAACCAGGGTTTGAAAGGGAGTAGAAAGAATGGCACACTCAACATCTGATCCCATCTTCTATTACATTCCATCACAGTTCAGCAGCATCCAAGTTAGCTTGAGACCAGAAAGAAATTCAGGCTTTGTAAAATTCATTGACAAAAATCCAGAACCCCCAATGTTTTTAAACATGCATTACCACAATTTATTCCTAAAAGTTTCCCTAATGTTTTTTAACATGGATTGCCACAATTTATTCCTACAAGTTGTCCTAACACCAGCTGTTTAAATCTTTAATTGTTTGCTAGGTACTTTGAGGTAAACAGACAAGATGACACAAGATGGTACCTTCTGTCCAGCAGATTTTCTTAAATGCAGGCTTGGAGGAAAATATATTTACTATATGTTTTAAGTATGTTTTTGATGTCTATTCATGTTATTAGAGTCCTTTAACAGCACAGAAAATCTCTTAATGTGATGTTAATATTCTACAACCCTGTCCCAGGGAATGCTGCCATATATTTCAAACATATGCAGCATCCTTCAATTCAATTCTTTCTATTGCTCATATTTAGAGAACCTGGCATGAATTTTTCAGCTTAATTTTCATACGTGGCTGCTTGGACATTTACACTGCAAGTGAAGAACATGACCTCATATAACACAGGAAAGCCTTTGAGCAAAGAAAGTTCCAGAGCGCAGCAAATAATGGGCATAATGACAATTTTAAGGCGGTCTGGAGGAGGTTAGCCAAATAAAACTCTTATTAGTGGGAGAATAAAGACTGAAATTGTTTGCCTGCTTATGGGTTGTCATCCCAGGCTGTACGCAGTTGGTGGGCGAGACGGGAGCTCCTGCCTGAAATCCATGGAGTGTTTTGACCCGCACACAAACAAGTGGAGCCTATGTGCTTCCATGTCCAAGAGGAGAGGCGGCGTCGGTGTGGCGACCTACAATGGGTTTCTGTACGCTGTGGGAGGCCATGATGCTCCTGCTTCCAACCACTGCTCCCGCCTTTCCGACTGCGTGGAGAGGTAAGGATTTATTTTGCTTTTTCTTTTGTTGTTTACTTTCCAAGAAGGAATTATAGAATAAATTCTCTTCACGCTTGGAACGTTATGTTTGTAAAACGTATTCTGCCTTTTAAAAATAATCTTTTGAGCAGGAATAACTGATTCCCAATACTTTCGTGATGACAAAAGAATTAAACCTTAGCAGCAAATTCCTCCCCTCTGCTTGAGGTACCCAAGAACCAGGTAAAAGCAACTGAAGTGAGACAAATTCAACCTGTGACCTTTCTACTTCTTAACTGCCAAAACTCAGGTTTAGGCTGCTTGTGCCATATATTGTAGGAATTAAATACTTTTCAGTTGTTCGGCCAATAATTTGACTGATACTGATAAAAGTTGTGAAAATAGAAGAAATATCACAAAGTCTTGTCATTTGGGGACAAGAAAGGAAAAGTGAGGGGGTGTTCAACCCCTGCTGTGAACAACAATGGACCAATTCTGTTCTCAGTTAGATGGGGTAAAGCAGGAACTACCCTGGAATTTACTGCAATTTATATTGGAGTAGATCAGAAGTAAAATCAATATTAATGTAAGATGGAGCCAGGCCTTTCATGAGATAAACTTAGAGTTACTACACAGATATTTAACTTCTTTTACAGTGAAATTTTCTGAAAACTTTGACAAGAAAGATAAAACCAAAAGCTTTATGAAGAAAGAAAATAAGAATGTATTGAAATTAACTTTGCTGAGTCAACTGGTGGCCATGCTATCATTCCCTCAGGTTCCACTTGTGTTTAAAATGTATTGATGGCTTAATGTAATTGAAATGGAGAGACTGTAACCAAAAAGTGAAAACAGGGGCCTTTTCTGTGGGCTTGAAGGCCCCTCTAGTGGCTAAATCAAAAACTGAATCACATCACTATTCCGCTCGTTCCTGGTGTAAACCGAACAGCAACACAGGAGAAAACAAGCGAATGTCAGCAATTTAAATTTGAAATGTGCCTCCACAAGTCATTTTTCTGAATTTGACCATCACACTGCCTAGGTACGACCCCAAAACAGATGCTTGGACAACGGTGGCCCCTCTGAGCGTGCCTCGGGACGCGGTTGGGATCTGTCCCCTGGGGGACAGGCTCTACGCCGTGGGGGGCTACGATGGGCACACCTACCTGGACACCGTGGAGTCCTACGATGCCCAGAACAACGAGTGGACAGAGGTAATGGCAACAGCTGCCTCATAAATGATAGGGGCTCTTCCTGCAGCTAGGAATAATTCTGTCCAAATAACGGAAACCTTATCGCTGGTTTGGGGAAAAACGGCACATCAGGGTGCAAGCAATGCTGTAGGTGGGCTTGAATGAAATATTAGTTGTGTCTCCTGTAAAATAACCACGTGAAGCTTCTCACACTGAGGGGTGGAGGCAATGCATGGGCAAGCAAACCAGGTCGCACAAGTAATTTTGGGCCTTAAGTGTTTAATTTCACCGTTGTAATCTGGTGTGTTTGTCAGCAATGCCCTCTTCTGGAGGCACCTTCAGAGTTTCGTATTTATGGCCCTCACCTCTGAGACCAAGAGGAAACGCCTGAGCTGCCAAGATCCTTTGCTGCCACACAGTCCCTGGTTTTGGAACACAGGATGTGAAGGCCTTTGGAATGTGTTAAGGGAACAACCCCAGGCTGCACCCTTATAACTCAGGGGCTGCTAAGTTTTGCCAAACAGCCCAAACTCTGTTTTCATACCTTAGTTAAACCTAATTGTTTTAGCATTACATCAGTTTGAATAAACAAATTGCTTTCCTATTCATCTGAAAGTAATTTCCTCTAGTCCTATCATAGGAGGCTACTAAATATGTTTCCTCCTTTTTCTTCTCCTTTTTTCTTTTACTTTCTAGGAAGTTCCTGTCAACATTGGACGGGCTGGAGCATGTGTTGTTGTCGTGAAGTTGCCTTGAGGACTGTAAATTATTGTGAAACTGAACTGAGTGGAGTCTCAGCAGACAAAAAACATTTCCAGGAGCAGGACAGACTGCACACACCTCAGCAGCCCTCCCTTGCAGACAATATTTATCTCTGAGCCCTCACACTATTAGAGCACAAAAGCGTCTTCCTGCATCACAAAAATCAGAAAACTTTGGAGAAGTGAATTCCTTTGTTAGGCCTAATTCACAAAATCCAGTAAAACAGTTTAAATGTTTGAATGGTTCAGGTTTGTTTCAAAAGTGTATCTATTATTTATAAAATGCAGTAGTGAGAGATGGTATAAGGTTTCAAAAACTACTTTTTCTTTCTATGTTGTCAGGAATGTTAAAGTTTATAACAAAAGCTTTTACATTTTAAGTAAATGAAAATGACTATGAAGCACCTCCAACAGAGAACTGCACAAAAAGAAATATTAGCTCTTAGATATTACTGACGGCAGAATATTCTCTGCAGAAGCGATTTAATTCCTATATTCAGAAATTAAACTCCTAAATTAACTTTAAAATCAACTCAGAGAAACAGATAATTTGGCTGTTATTTACCATCCAGCACTGCTAGAAGTGTGACAGAATACCCATTTTTAGCAGTATATTGAATTGAGTAATGCAAGTTAAGTCATAGTAGGGTTAAGGTACCTTTGTGCTATTGTATGCCAGCAGAAAGAAATCTCTTTTGTCAAAACATAATGCAAATATAATTTGCAATCATTTTCAGTGCATAGATATGTGATATTTTAACGCTGCTCCGTGTGTCAGGTTATTCATGGATTTCTCTTTGCCCACTAACCATCTGTCAGTATGAGTTAAACTAATCTGACTCTTCTTGGGATGATAACCACGCATTAAATTTTAAAACAATCATATAATTACATTCCTCGAATATAACTTACAAAATGAAATTTTTATATCATATTGATATGACAATCTTTGACCTCAGCTGAAGATTACCAGCTTTCTCTCATGTACAGTAGAAATATGGTAAAGAATAAACCACATCCACTGTGTAACATTAGATACCATTTGTGTGAACGTTTATGTTCTATCTGGAATTAGGGGAATGCTAAGAATCAAGAACAAACAAGAAAAAAATCACCTGAAAACAGCACATAGTGTTCCACATGCATGATATTTTCTTTTTGCATGCCAATTTCTACCGTTTTGCTTTAATTTCATTTTTATAATTTCAAATGTTGAAAGTGTATTCTAGAAAAAAGAATGTATGTAAAATATTCTATGCTGTAAAGCACAATATTTGGTCAGTATCCACCTCAGTGTTTGTTATGTTGTTGTTTTGTCAGTATCAGAAAATTCAGGACAGAGACAAAAATCTCTGAATGTGTAGGCCAACTTCCCTGATAGAATACTGTGGTTACAGATTTTAGCAATATGCTATTTTAAAAAAATTTATAGTATTAAGCTTATTGAATGCCTCTAAAGAAAAAAAAAATCTCATAAGCATATTTATAAAAAGAAGGACATTTTTAACTTTAAAAATCAATTATGTTTATATATAGCATGCTACATTCAAATAAACTTTACTTTCTCTGCTAAGAAAATTTAGACTATATTTTAACAACTTTGTGGTTTTTATTTTGCATCCTTTCAAAACTAGAGGATACAGAAGCATTAATCTCATTTTTGTACTCTAAAAGAACAAAAGATGCACAAAGCCCCCCTAAAATCTGAGCCAACACGAAGAGCCAAGCAAATGGGGGATGAACCCTAAACGAGCTCGTGGGTGCCAGAATTCACATCAGAAGAAGGAACTATTTTAGCTTCCCAGCAGATCAAGAACCTGAAGCAAACACAAGGGGCCAAGCACAGAGAATCTGCCCAGTGACACACAGGGGAGTGGGAGGTGGAGGTTTCTGTCTCCCTGTCCCATAGGGAAGCTGTCTGACCAGCTACCCAGAACATCTTCTTGCAGCAAATACTAACTTTTAAGCACTAATAATAAAAGTTCTAACATTTCCCCCCTATTCTTTGCCATCCTGCTTTGGTCCTGCAACAGCCATGTGCACTCTTACAGAAGTAGGGATTTATGCGGATGCAAGGAGAGGGTCACTGCTGCTTTTCACTCAGGCTCCAAATCATGCTTTTCTCCTAAAACAGCACACCACTGCTCCCAGTAACCAGCACAACCTCTTATGTTTTATTCCTGTTTGGAAACACTGATTTTGAATGCCCATTTTTAAAATTCCAAAATAAAAATGTCATAGACAATGTACAGCTGATGCCATCATGTACAAGAGGCACATCAGGACAGGCTGAGAGTGCTAATGGGCCTGACCCACAGAGCCTTTGCAGGGAATTTGAAGTTTTCTTGGGAAAAAGAAGGTAGACAGCCTCAAGTGAGAGAAAGCAGCCATGGCTCCTGAGCCAACAGAGAGGTTTGTAAATATAAACCCATCTCTAAAAACCTATTCTATTCTACCTTAATCCAAACACACAGGACCAGCCTTTGACAGCCACACGGCTTCCAAATCTTCTCACTGCAGAGATAACACAGAATTCCCCTGCCTTTGTCCCCTCCTCAGCTTGCAAATTTTATTAAATGCTCTATCAGTAAACGAGACATGAAACACTTAGGGAAAACATTTAGATATAAACAATCCCCTTAAATAGCTCTCGAAATACACACTGCCATTTCTGTAATTTAATAAAGGCTCAGAAGGGGTATTAGAAGACTTCCTGTACTTCTTTACAGCTCTCTGAAGAAATCGTGTCTTGAGGTTTGCTTATGCAAAAAATAACACGAGGCAGAAAAAAATATATCATGCTTTTAGCTTGCAGAAAGCAGCTCCATTTATCAGTTTAATAAATTCAGTAGCTCTTCCTAGAAACAACCACAACCTCTAAGGCAGAGTATGTGAATATTTGTGCGTGTGTGTTATGAGAGGAGATAGTCTAACTTCTGTGGCAAGGCTGCAGTGACAAGTGCACTTTTTACATTTTAAGGTTAAGGCTGCACCTTGTTATAGAAACAACACCAAGATAAATACAGGTATGGGGAAAAGGGAAAGGATGGGAAGGGTGTGGTGGTTTTAGTGCTGAACTTTAAGGGTTTTGTTTTTTCCATATTATTTGTACAGCAGCAAGAAACCATGTGAAAGGAAACCAGCACTCCACAAAAGGAAATTGGGCTCTTAACAGGAAGATGGAAGGAAAGAAAACTGGGGAGAATTTGAAGATTTGGGTGATAATCTCTACACGAACTGCACAAGCAATGATATTTTATGTAAATATAATGTATGGGAAGCAGGGATACCACTTACCCACAACATCAGTTCTGGGAAAGGCTGAAGATGCAGCTTAACCACTATCATGTCTCTATCTTGTAGGAGATATTTAGGCCAAGAGCACAAGCCCAGAAAAGTCCCTCCCATAACCTTAGCAGTGACAGGTGCAGGAAAGCAGTATTGGAGCTATTTACAGCTGTCACAACCAAAATAAATGAATTTCCTGAGAGAGTATATTTTTAAATTTCTTGCATAACACAGTTAAACACCAACCCCCAGTCTCAGCTGATCAGTGCTGGGTGTCTTCAAATTTTACAAACCAAGGAGTGAACAGCCTACATTCAAAGCTTATAGGAACTTGGTAAGGATTTATTCAATCCAGGCAGTAAAAAGAGATTTTTTCCCTGACAGGATCACACACCCTACATTTTCCACATAGGATGCCTCAGTGGGAATTTCCTTACAGTTGCTTGAAGTTTGCCTACGAATTTTTCACTCAGGGCAGACACGAGACTCTTGAACGCAGACACATTTCTTAATAATGAGTCCTCTTCCTCAGAAAATTGGATGGAAGTTTTCTCAACCCCTAGTCCTTGAAAAGTCAGGCTTTGAGCACTGGGGGTTTGAGTGAGACTCGAGCTCAGCTCAGGCTCGGTTTGCCATTCAGACTCTGCTCAGAAGATGGTGCTATGGGACAATTTTTGGAGAATCCTGGCTCTAAGAGACCACGAGGCTACCTTGTAGTAATATTTACCCTTGAAATATAAATGCACTCTTTAATACTCTCAAGAGCCTCCTCCATTTGTTAGTGGAACTGCCTTAGGGAAATGCTCCCCACACACAAAAACACAGACCCTGCTGAGCTCCTAAGGCAATTTTGGAATCAAAGCTACTGAGTTACAGCAAAGTGCCTTTTGTAAATATTCCCAAAGTAACAGCTGGTATCATCGCCCCTGTGCTTATCCTGGGTTTAGGTACATAGAAATCAGAAGTTGGTCGCGTTTGATTTCTCTGAGCATGAATCATGGAACCCATTTTTTGGCTGCAAAGGCTTGTGGTGAAAAGCCAATGACGTGGGCAGGTGGATGAAGAGAAGCCTGTGCCCATCGAGCAGCCAGGTAGCCCCCAGCACCCTCCCCTGACTTCATGCAGAGATATCCAAGCTGCAGTTCCTGATGTGGGGTAAAACTGTACAGCTCTGCCTTCTAGAAAATGCACATGACACGTCCAAAGGTGCTGAATAAATAAATAAAATATAAAATGGTTTTTTGCTCTGCTTCCCCATTTTCCATACTGGAATAGTCATGAAACAGAGCCAGAGGTGAATACAATGTGCTTTACATGAAAGATAAGGAAACTTCTTCTATGCAGTCCTAACATTTCTCGCTCTAGGGAATAAAGCAGGGCGTCACCCTTCCTCTGCAGCAGTGAGCAGAGATTGCTCCCAGATATTGGATGCAAATTTTCCAGGGTTCAGCAGTCTCACCTCTCTGTAAACACTGAGCTGCAACTTGCTTTTACATGTATTTCTCCCTGTCACCTCAAATTAATAAACAATTCAATGACACTACTTCCAGAATTCAGAAAGAGGTTCTTAAGCATAACATTAAAGAAAAAAATACAGATTATGAATTATTTCTTACAGAAAAATTTCTTACAGAAAATAGAGACCAATTTACAAGCAGCTTTATACTATTTATAAGACAGCACTAAATAAAAACAATAATTTAAAAAACTTTGGGGGCAGTGAAGTGTTAGAGCACTTGACACTGAACCTTTCCTCTGCTATACTTTAATCAAAGGGGTTTTTCTTCACTGACTTCTGTCTGCTCAAGGAAAGTCTGAGCTCAGAGACTTTTGACTATGCTGTGTAGAGAAGTTAAAACACCACAAGTATATTAATAATCTGTTATGAGCCACCATTATTACATGGCAAAGTTTGCTTTTGTTTTTTCAGGACACCTACCCCCCACCAAAGACATTTCCTCAATAATTACAACTGTGGGGCAAAAAGAAACCCCAAGAGAAAACCTCTTTATTTCTGTGGTACAAGCAGCAGAGGTGGAAAGAGACACAAAACCCCAAATGGATTCATTGCCTCAGCTTTCCAACCTCCTCAGTGGTCCCTTTAAAAAGTCAGAGCTAATATTTGGATGCAACTGTTTACATAACCAGTCTCAGTGGCTCTTTCCCTGCCTTCCTCTCCTCACTAAACAGGAGCTTTCTTCCAAAAAGCTTGGAAACATCATTTCCCTAGAGACTCCTCTATGCCTTACCTACCTTCTGTTCTCACAGCCTCCTTAAAAACAAACATCCTGCCCTCAAATCCTCCAAACCTCTACATGCCAAAGGCTTTCCTGCCTTTGAGTTTCTCCTCCTGAAGCTCAGTGTTTATGTGACAGTGCTCACATGTGGGATCATGCATGAGAAAATAATGCCAATTGTCAAGAAACCAGTCCAAGTGGGAACAGTTTTAATTTCAAGCATTCAAATGTAAGCTAATCTTTCTTAAAATAAAGATAAAATCAGCACTTCTAGATGAAAAAAAGCGCCTATGTACAGCTACTGAACAACCGATGATAATTGAAAAACCCCATTCTGCCCAAGGCATCTCTGATAAGAATTGATTATCAAAGGCCTCATTAGTTTCTTTCACTCTACACTGTTTGTGCTGAACAATAGTAAATAAAAAGTCTTGTGATGATTGTGTCTTTACAACCTTAAGCGTTGCATGATGCTCAGAAAAACATGTGCTTCTCTGATTCAGTTGGGAAAAACAGTGTGCCATATAAAGAAAAATTCATTTTAATCACACTCAATAATCAAATTCTTTTGTGGGAAAAGGGGCCTGCAGCTGCTAGATGGAATCAAACACGCTGCAAGAATAAAGAAAAATCACTATGGCATGTTCTTCCCAAGCAGCATTGTACACACTTCATTAACAATATCCTGTAAAACTGAGAAAGATTGGAGAGAAGAGGTCAGGAGCTAAAAGAGACACTACAGAGTAGGGAAAAAAAGCCAAACCAGAAAGTAATTCCTCTGAGGAACCTGTCAAACTTAATTTGATCCTTAAAATACAATAAAATACAATATAAAAATCTCATTTGATACTTTACTACAGGAAGTAAAAAGGACCATGAAGCAAAGCCGGAGCAATGAAGCTCTAAGTGTATACAGGATTATTTGTTACAGACTTCTTTCCTGTTTTCTTCTTTCCAAGTAAATAATATTCTCAGATCATAAAGCAACATTGTATTTGGAATCTGTTTCACTCTATATTTAGTAACTTAGAGATGAAAACTGCATATATATTCACATTTCAATTATCTAGCATGCAGACATAGCAATGGAATTAAAATTCACGGTGATTAAATGCCAAGAATTTTTTTTCATTTAGTCATAGAGAATTGAAGGGCCTTAACCAGGTTAAAAGCCACCAAAATCCAAAATGTGATGCAATTTTCTCAAATTTAAACATCAGCATCTGTGAACTTCACTGTACATATCTTTTATTTGTTTGGTATCTCCTTGTATTTATTTTTTTCCCCACAGTCAAGACCTTTTATTTAATTTTTTTTTTTTTTTTTTTTTTTTTCTCCACTAGGTTGTCATCATAAAACCCTTATAATTCTCTCAGGACTGCTGAGTTTGTTCAGCCCTCCAGAGACAGATACAATGCAAGGTCCACTACAATGTTGGCATCTTGTCATAAAATACTGTAGCTACAGAGGAAAGTAAACTTTTGCTCCAGTTATTTCAAGAATATTGTTTGGAAACTGATTTGATAATTCTCATTACCTTGAAAGGTTTATAGTCCCCTAATTTATTTGCATAGCTCATTTCTGTTATTATTTAAAATGCAACCTTTCCAGGGAAACATCCATGAAATATCTTTTTATAGTCTGATCATTTGTTTTCCCTCATGGTAACTACTGAGGCAACCTATTTTTTTTACACACAGTACATGTTCATACCATCTCAAAATGGTTGGCAAAATGTCATTAAATTGAACAGACATGGAAGAGAAGAATCTGTTATGACCCCTGCAATATCTCACATCCAGCCTTGGCCAACGGAGCAAGTTTTAAAGAATGATATGAATTTAACCAGGCATTCAATTGTTGCCTAGGCTTTCCTAAAAGTACTGCAGAATTACATATTTTATTCTCAAATTCTCATTTGAGAACAGACATTTGTAGGAGTTTAAACACCGAATTTTGTAGAATTGTGCTTGGATATTGATTGACAATTGCAAGAAACAAGCTCTTGATTTGAGCATGAAAATAACTTCTTTTTCAGATAAAAGCACTTCTTTATACATTTGTACTGCTAGAGTCAGGACTTAAAGGGTCACTGCAAGAACCTATAAGTGATCTGCAAACTAAAATATAAATTCTGTGCAGTGAATTAAAAGCTTCTTTTCTCCACTGCTAAAAGCTCATTGGCTCTTTCTGTTATAAACTGTTAAATAAACTGAGTTCAAGCAGTACAATTCATGGAGAAATAAGTCTCTATAATATACATCAGACCATGCCTTACCCTTATGATAAACAGATTTTATTTTCTGTGTTTCATGACCTATGAGAAGTCCAGATGCACTTCATAAAACAATAACTTTATTTTAAAATGAAGCAGACACATATTCTAGTGTGGTCAGATCACTGCAGTGTTAAATAAGGAATACTGAGATACTTTATTCCTCAGTTTTTCAGATTACAACCCACTAAGGAGAGAGAGCTAAAGGAGCTTTGTGGGCAGGTGGGGATCAATCTCTTCTGCCAGGTAACAAGTGAGAGGATAAGAGGAACAGAAAAGAGAAACTCAGTCTCCTACTGTGGAGAACCAAGCAGGGTCAAATAACAACAAACAAATTGAGGAGGATCAAAGACCAAAGGATGCTATTCCACGTTATATCTGTAAAACTCCCTACACCCTGAGCCCCCTGCATGTCCTCCCTGCCCAGTGGCATGCACAGCACCCTCAAATTTCAGCACAGACATATTTTATTTTTAGTCTGCCACAGGTGACATCTCAGAAAGTCACCCAGTCTAGCCAGCACAGCTGTAATGGTACTCCAAGCTATTTTTACAAAGCAAATCAATTTTTATATATGGTATTGAGTTACAATATCACTAATTTAATTTCAACTTGAAAAAAATACCACAAACTGATTGCTCAAAGGAAGGGAGAGGAAAACTGGATTTCAACACCAGAGAAACCAATGTTTGGATTGGATAGAAAATTCAAAATAGGGCTGAAGCAGCATTTTAAATCAAAGAAACAAAGATATGGTATATCTCTGACTGCATATCCATTACTTTTATGGTATTTTAAAGTTTAAAAGCTTGTTATGTGTCTCAATAGTGACAGATTAAACAGAAAATTATATTACTGGAAAAAAAATAGATGCATACAGCTCTTAGAAAAAGGAAGTACTGTCTATGTGTGGTAATTTTGCAGGGGAATCCTGTTTCTTTGGGGGTTGGAAGAGGTGACCATTTACTCCAAAACCTAACACTAACATTAAAACTGAATGTGTGAATTAGGATGCTGAAATGCATAATATTTTTAAGAAAAGGTGGTTCTTTCTAGCACATGTTAATTTATTTGGACTGACAGTAACTTGATGATTCAATTCAAACTGTCACCCACTCTGTCAGGTTTGCTAAATGAAATAAATTTTCAGGTGCCTGCTAAAAGGAAAAGTACTGCTATGTTGTAAACATGATATTTATTTGTTTTAATACATGTTCAGGGCTGGAATGGCCACTGGATGTCAGTAGCCTTTCATTTTGGAAAGGGAAAAGAATAAATATTGGCGCCACAAGACTGCAGGAACTGCAGGACTTCTAAACCCCCAAATTATAGGGAAATTCTTTAGTTGACTTCATCCTCACCATGCTCCTGCATTGTGTAGTGCAAGCATACACTTTTTTGGGATCTTAAAGAAAAATAAGGGACAAAAGGAGAGGTTTTCATGACTTCTAAATAAGGAGGGGAAACAACGCAATGAGTCAAGTGGGGAATGAGCCACGCTGGTGTTCTGCACTATTTACCAACAACTGAGGTGAAGCTTTTGCACCATTTAATAAATGTGCAGTTTTTAAAACTCAAACCAATAAATTGTTTCCAGCATGACCCTGTGATTTACACATCCATAGAAGAAATTCTGCCATCAAATGACTTTATCAAACAACACACCTGTCATCTGGGAAATGCAGATAAATCAATGGTCTCGTTCTAAAATTCTTCTGCAAAGTAAAATTTGGAAAGGTCAGAAACTAAAGAAATTATCTTTACAGCCACCAGTGGGGGTTTGCTCAGCACTGTGGGTAGTTCAGGCTGAGTGTGGCTCTGTCAGCTCTCAGCAGCTGCAGACCTGGTGCAACGAGCTCTTACCAAGTGTGAGCAAAACACTGAGCTCTCACTCCTTCTTTACCTCTGAGAGGCAGCAGAGGATTCAAATTTCAGGTGGACCCCCACCAAAATAGTAAAAAAAATACAACAAAATTCTATTTTAAAGAATTTTTATACTCCACTGAACATTTCTTTGGTCTTGGTCAGCACTTAAAATATTACAGCCTACAAGGACAGAAAATCTCACAGTTCAGTGATGTCATATCATGATGTCATCTGTGATGTTTTAATACAATCACCAGAAAGTGCCAAGAAGCAGCAACATTATTTCCAGTAAAATCAGTAGGATCTGAGCCCATAAGTGGCCACACATAAGTGGACATAAAGGTTAGAGCAAGTCCAGCAGCTAACCCTTGGTTATCATCTCCCCATCCTCTGTACTAGGATTTCTCCTTTTGTACACAATAATAACAATAAAACACCTTTAAATAAACCTGGAAGTTATTCTTTAGTACATTAAATTCTCTTAGATTTTCAAGTTTGTCTTCATAAGGAAGGGAAAACCTTTTCCTGCAATCCCATAAAGGTTTTAGCACCTTCAAGGTGTAGCCTTGAAGGGAGGTTGCTGAAGCATTACACATGTGATTTGTATCAGTTCTTTCTCTCTATGCCTATTGCACAGAAAAATAATTGCAGTTTAATAGACTTCTTATGAATAGCATAATTTATACAGAGTATAACTTTTAATGTAGACTGAGGTTACTTTAAAAGGAAAGGTAAATTAAACATTTTAAAGAGTAAAGATTGTAAGCAAATGGAAATATAATTCAAAGCTGGAGAAGAATTATGCTACTTGTTGGAAACTGAAAAGTACTAATTTGCATTTCTGTAATCATTAATAGGGGTTATGAGATGTCAATTATGTTCCAAGTGTGACCTTTTTAGTTTCTAGGTAATGTACCTCAATTAATTGTCTGTGGCATCATAAAGCACCTTTTTCACTGCACCATGACTATGAAAAGCAATAAAATTCTGCCTCTGCAGCTGAAGTATGAAATGCACAGCTGACCTTAGCACTCAGCAGTAGCTCACTGATGCTAATGCAGACCTTCTATTGGCATAAATTACAGTGCAGTCACAATCTCAGAGCTCAGCTAATGCTTTCCCAGCTCAGGGTGGATTTTTGTAAAGTCACAGGAATGGCCACGCTTTGAAATTCCAGTTTGACTTCTCAGCTGAGCTGCACACTGAGAATTCTGCCAGAGCAAAACTCAATCAGCTGCTTTAACTTTCAGTGTAGAAACTGCTGTGAAAGACAAAACCATGATCCAGTTACGCTGTTCCTCTCTTAGGAATATAAATGAAGCAAAAGTCTGGATATTGACAGGCATTCTGAACAACACTGATGAACAAAATCAGAAGAACATCATGCAATATTTTCTGCCCAAGAGCCCTGTGCTGTAAATGCAATGTGTAAATGTAATCTGTGAATGAAAATCTGTCATTAACTCATTAAGTACTTTGGAGATATTCAGATGAACAACTAGCCATGTGATTATACATTTTTTTAAAAAAACCCCAACAACCATAAATCAAACTTCTTGAAGCAAGAAAACTAATATGATTTTCAGCTTTCAAAGTAATTGACTTGCAAAATCATACAGGAGGAAGAAGAGAAAAAAAACCGGCTCAGGTCATTAAACAGTAACACAATTCAATAGAAGAGTATAACCCTAAATGGCACTTGCATCACCATTTTAAGAAGGAGAACATGGTGAAAAAGTTAATGTAAAAAACCCCTTTAACTTTCCTCCCTCTGCTCCACAACAATGTACTACAGAACTGAAAATCTAATCAGCAAACAAAAACAAACTAAATCCAACAGAATATTTTATTTTTCTCAGCTTTCTAAATCTTCAAATAAATGTCATATGTAAATATATTTTCCAACCTGGCAATGCCAAAGTGTAAAAATCCTTTTGGGTTCATGCAAATGTCTCTTGCTGCTCACAGAGACTCTTTGAATCAATTTTGAAATATCTATTGAAGTTCATATTTATTGCCAAGATTGCTTTTCAAAGCCCACCTGTCAGTAGCAGTTTTGTTTTCATTAATTATTGACCCACATGTCTCTGCACAGAGACAGACACAGCAGAGGATTTATCTCAGCTTCATAATAACAAGACTGCTCAATAATTTCATGAAGTATGCACTGATACAGATAGAAAGTTGGCATTACTGGAACTTTTAAAAGAATAAAAATGTGCTGAGTTGAAGTACAAACAATTTCAGAAAAGCTTCAAGCATTTCTATGAAAAGTAGCACATAATAAATGGGATCAGTATGCACCCAGATCAAAACAGAACTTCCCCAACACACTTTTCCTTTTATTCCTTTTTTCAATTTTTTTTATTCCTTTTATTTCTCTCCTGACATTTTGACATTAAGAAATTAAACAGCTAAAAGTGGAGATGATTTCAGTATTAAAATACTCCCAATGTCTGGTATTAGAGGCAAGGAAATGTATTTAGGTGCTTTGTCAAACGCTGCCTTTGAGCCCTCAGCCTACGCAGGCTGTGTGAAAGCAGAGTATGCTCATTAGATGTGAGTGTATTCTCCTGTGCCCTCCATTTTATGGCTCTGAGGAAATGCATATGAAAGCCAGAATTTTGGCTTTCCTTCCCACCTAATGGTATTCTATTAGCTCTACTATAAATAGGGAATTCTATTTAGGAACACACCTCCAGCACACTCAGAACTGGTAGGTGGCTACCACACTACAGGTGTAACAGGAGTGAAAGTACCTTAAGGTTTTTCCTATTAAAACAAGATTTAACAGACACAAAAATCGACTTCATGTACCCAAAAACTACCTGGTAGTAGTACCATGAACTTATTTTGCCTTGCTGGTTCTCTGTTACAGCACGAGCTCTCCCTCACTGGTAAATTTCTCCTTATGTAACAAAATTAAGTTCTTTTATTTGGTTGCTTTATGAAACAGAAGGTTTCCATGTGTGTCCGATAATAAATAATATGAGTGAAACTAAATTATATCATTTCTCATGAAGAAAAGTGTGCAGCTGTTTTTGAGAAGGGGCCTTATGGATTTAGTGGGCCCCATATTGCCCAAGCTGCTCACTTTGAACAGCCCCAACAACACACAAACTAACTTTTCCTCCAAACCACTGCATGTGACATTGGAAAATGTCCATTTTTAAAAGGAAGCCGGTACAGGAACAGCAAATGATGTGTAAAATTGAGTAAAAGATCTTCACTTTTTCTCCATATTTATTGTTGGCAACTATTCTCAGAATTGCATGGGGCTGACAGAGGATTCAGGAGAAGTTTCCATCCATCTGTATTATTTTCATTAAACCCTGTAATTTTATGTCAAAGGAATTTATGTTCTGTTCTGACATGCATTATACAATATGTCTTAGACATCATAAAGTAGTTTCTGATCACCAGAATTTGAGAGAGATTAATTCATTCCACTTACCTTACCCAGAATATGCTCTGTGATTTCTCCATAATAATTTCTGAAGCTTTTCTTTTGGGGAATGGTGATTCTTCTTGTAGATAACTATGAATCCTGGACTCCTGGTAATTAAATGGAAAAGTTTACATTAGTATTGAAAATTAAACCTTTGATTGCTTCTAATTCCAACAGTTATGAAAGATTTATTAAATTATAATATCTCAAGTGAAAATACATACAAATAATATGGTTTGGTGAGCTGACACTCCATAGAAATATATAAAGACATATACATGTGTAAATGTACCTGGAAGACAATTGAAAAAGTGCTGTGTAACACAATTTGCCTTTTTAACTTTCTGCGAGTTATTCTAAAACTATAAAAATATTTAATTTCTAATAAAAGTCACCTGAAGAAGACGTAATAAAAATCCAGGGTATCTATTTGTTTTTGGGAATCTCTAGATTATTTCCTGAGGAGAGGGAGAATATTATTTGGCCAATTACTCCCCAGCTCTTTCAGTAATTAATCCTGCTGAAGTAGTTTTGTGAATTTAACCTTTTGTTTTATTCTATTGTGCACATTGGTAATGGGAAACAACAAAGAGTGGAGGACTCAAGCCACACGTTATCAGTATTTGTCCTTCTGTTTTGACAATGAACCACAGACTAGGGAACACTGTCAATCTTCTGCCAGACCATACTGCTTGTACAAAGTTCCATTTAACAGCCTATTTATTGATGCAGTTTATATGCCAAAGTATAAAGTACATTATAGGCCACGCTACCAGTAGAATGCTGCAACTTTAAATATGTTGAATACCAAAATATTTTTTCATTCAGATTCTAATTTAATGTTTTAAAAGTAATAAAATTAGCTAGTTAATAACCCACTTCATTCCATAGGGGAGTTCTTTTGACAGCTTCATGATGACATAAAGCTTCTTGCTTACATTTTGCTGTAAGAACAAGTTCTGGAAACTATTAATTATTAAAGTAGCACATTACTTATACACAAGAACTATTTTGTGTTATCTTGTCAAGACAGGTAAGTGTATAACATGTGCTCAACACCTCCAAGTCATTTACAAGTGCTCAATACTTCCTATACTTTCAGACACAACAAAATCAAAGTTTTACCAGGTGAAATATTCTGGGTAATCTTTTTTGGTTTTCTGTTACATTTAAAATGATACCACAGCTTATTACAGTATATTTTATTATTACTAAAAGTTTAATTCTGAATCTTTAGGCAATCTAAATTGGAAGACAGGGATCATCTCAGCATTTAAAAGTTTTCTATTTCTTTTTCATAAAAATGTTCAAGACTTCACAAAGTAAATACAAAAAAAAACCCCTTATGAAACTAGAAATCTGAGAGGAGATTTAAGTTTAAACTGCAGATAGGTGTGTGCAGATAAACCAAGACATGAAAGCAGCCCTAGAGAGCTTTAAAGCCCAGTCTGTTAAAGCATTTTATCTGCTCTCATGTTGCTTCATCAGTGCATGTCCTCATTTAAAGTAAACCTTTACCTTCAATCTTAAAACTTGTCAGGTGACAGAGATAAGAATGAATTATTCCAGCACTCGGTTCTTACGGGGGCATCCTTAAAGCTCTCGGATTGCCTAACAACTTTCTGGTGTTTCTTACATACTTAAAGCCCACGCCCAGGGTTAATCAGGACATCTCTGCAGAAGATTTCCAAAGACAAATGCGAATCAAAGGGCTCCGAAGAGGGATAAAACACCTCCATCAACTCCCTGCCACTCCTGGCTCATCACAGTGGAGCTGGAGCACACCTGAGCTCCGAGGCTCCCGACACAGCGGTGACACGACAACAGCCCAACAAATCCTGGCTCTGCTCTGCTGAGCAATCTCTTCCCACATGCTGGGAGCCTCTCTGAGGGTTCTGAGGGTTTTGTGCTTTTCTTCTGCCTAGAGTTTCCTCAGGAGCCAAAACGCTGTTTGAAAGACAAAACAAAATCTTCACGGAATGTTCCTTTATATTTATAGCACACTTTTGATCACGCTCTTCATGTACTTAGAAATTCATTAGTAGTGTTTCAAGGTTGTTTGCCTAACTTGGTAAATCACTCCATGTCAGTGGCAGCCAGTGAATGAAAACAAAAGAAGAAAAAAAACCAGCTGTAGAAAAAAACCCAGAAAGTATTTGCTACTTTTATCTTCAAGAATCATGCTGAATTTTAATCACTCTCAGTAAAAGCTATTGGTCCACATGTAAGACCATCTTCTGACCTGTAACATTTTTAACTCACAGCCTATACTGGGACCTGAGAAGGGAAAAGGAAATAGAAATGAGAGGAGTTTTTTGTGAGCAGTTAAACCCTGCCTGTGTTGATGTCCAGCCCTGCAAGAAGTGACAGGTCAGTGAATTTCTGCTTCATTGACTGTTCCAGCAATAAGCAGGATCAGCTGATGCTCCTGCATAGGACGTGAGTGATGGCTCCTCGTAGGCCCACATTTAACTGCAGGGGGCCCTGGCTGTCTTCCCTGAGGGCTGAAGATCAATTACTGAAGCTTTAGGAGAGGCAGGTGTATTTACCCAAGGCTTCCTTGGATTGGGACCAAGGTGACACAAAGGAAGGTGTTATGGAAGCACAGCCAGCACGGCTGCTCACTGGGCAGCCCTGCAGGCAAGGCAAGGTTTGAGAGTATCCACCAGCTTGTAAACTTCTCATGCATTTCAGTGCTTCCAACTGCAAATTCCAGTCACCTCTGCTGCCATTCCAAATGATCCAACTAATCATTTGATGAAAGACCTTATTCTTCAAATCTGATCGCTTTAAACAGGAAGGATTTACAAACTGATCCTCCTTAATCAACTGCATACTTAAAGCTTTAATTGTGTGAATACTGCTAATTTCATTCAAAAATTGCTAGTGAACAATTATCATCTTACTGACTGTCGCTTATATGCGAATGACTCGCAGATCCTGATCAACTTTACAGCACAGTTTCCTGCTAAGGGTCATTAATGCCATTTCCATGTACTCTGTCATGGTTCTGCTATTACTGTAGCCATAATGAACGCTTAAATTCATAGTAATGAAGCAAAATTCTTTTTTTCTTCAATATATCCTGATGATTTTTAGAAAAAAATCCTTGGGCTCAGCCTAGTGATTAAAAAACCCCCACAGCCTTCTATAATCAGTATTGAATTCTCTTGGAAAGGAAGTTAAAAACCAGGACATTATTTTCAAGTCAGGAGTCGGGGTTTGCTTTTTTTTTTTTTTTTCACAAAACCCACTGTAAGTGGGGCTGGCAGCTCTGTGCTTGTGCAAGTGTTGTATCATAATCCACACCAGTAGATCAATGAACTGTTGGACAGAACCACTCAAAGTCACCTCCCTTCCCATTATCCTGCTTTCTGGCCTTCCAAGCACAAATTACCCATCAAGCTCCCTGACCCAGTTCCAGGCACGCTGCCGTAAAGAGCACCTGTCAGAGTGATGCATGCCCCAGCCCAGTGCAGTGAGAAACAGGAGGCAATAGCACTTATCACAAGGAATAACAATTTAGCTACAAATCTGGCTCAGCATCGGACTGGCTTGATTTCCTGCTGCAGAATCTCAGAGCTGCTACTGGACAGGACATTATCGCGCCAAATCCTTGTGATTCACCACAGGACAAATTGCCAGCCAGGTGTGTGACTGCTGGGATATCCTCCAGCTTTTTAAAGACCTGACACCAGATGGTTTTCTCCCTCAGGTAAAGCTGGCAAAGACAGCACGGAGGAAACATGCCCTCCTCTCTTATCGGATAAACTTTTAGAGTCGAATTCACAGCCCGACAACCCTAAGGGTGTTCACCACTGCAGGCCTGAGTATGTTCTGTCTGGAAAAAAATAGAGCTTAATTAAAAGCATATATGCTTCCAAATTGCAATTAGTCATATGTGAAATCTCCAGAGACGCAATGTTTGTCTTAGATTTTATCCTCATCCACTGTTTCTAAGCTAGAGGGACAAAACAGATTTTCCTGCTTGACATTTAGTTTTGGCATTAGTAAAATTAAGCAAGGAGAAAAGGATAGACAGGAAATTAATTGGCTGTGTCCATTACCATGAAGGCCTGAATTATCACTATAGAAACTGTGATGGGGAGTGTGCCACGTGTGCTGCTGTCACCTCAGAAATTGCCAGGGCACAGGCCAGGGGACGGGAGGTGGATGAGCCACTCAGGCGTAGTTGGGGATGGACTCTCACACACTCATTTGTGCTTATAGCTGCATGGAAATTAAAGTCTGTAATAAAGGCTTCCATTTCCATTAATGAATCACTGACTTAAGTTCACGGGGGTCTTCTGAAGTGAGAGTGGCTCTGTCTGTGGTGGCGATTTAACCCACTCTTGATCTCAGTAGGGCTGTGAAGTGCTTCACATACTCCCAGGTGAAAGGAACTCAAACTCAAGCCCAGTGATCCAACTCGGGGTCTTCAGGACAAATATCCCAGGCTGTGCACAGAAACAGCACCCAGGACTTGTGCTGGGGAAAAGAACATCCTTTGATCATGCTAAAGCCACCAAAAGGTAGGGCAGGAGGGAGATTTCTGCCTCAGTTCCTGCCTCACTCTGGGTAACATTTTACAGTGACAAACTGCTTTGCTGGTACAGATTCTCCAGAAGGCTGATTACCTGCTTACTCTTCTCCTGCTGAAAAGGAGGTTTTTTGTCTCTGGAAGAGGGAGGAAAAGGAAAGGCAGCAACAGCCGGAGCTGAGGAAGGCTCTCTAGGTCACCAGTCGAAAGGATGAAGTGACACCACAGCACAGGCTCTTATATTTTGTTTGTTGTGTGAATGTAAACTTCAGGGCTTACAAGAACATGCATCCATACATCACCAGAATCAGCTAATTCCCTCCCTGGTCATGCAGAACTTGGTGCTGTATCATCCCATTTCTCACCAGCAGTGAGTGAAAACGCTTGCCAAGACCCCAAATTCACAGTAACGGATTGTAAATTCTGCAGAAATTTATCTAAAGGCTTGACATTTTAAGATCTATGTTTTGGCATTTCTCTGTTTCATTGCATTGAAAAAGCAGGTGGTGAGGGTAAAATAGATTGTTAACACCAGAACCACGTTCTTTAGATGTGGCACATGCAATATATTAATTCTTGCCAAAGAATAATAATCCTATGAGTTATAAACAAAGCAAGTGCCATGGGAACCTTCAATGCACACTCAAGACACTAATTAAAAGTTAACATTTCCACCAAAATTTCTAACAACAGGTGACTCTCACCAGCTCCCAAACTGCACACAGAAATATGAGTTGCTGAAGTCTTCAAAAGCATTTGTCTAACCAAGGAGCAATTTTTACCACACTATCCAACTTTCATTTTTATGCCAATGGGAAAAGGCATTTAAAAAAGATTATTCCTTAAGCTCAGGTCAAGAGCAGACATCTGTGTGGAAACCTTATGGAATCTGCTGGAGAGTGAGCTGTATGCTGAGCTGGTGATCAGTAGATGGTGGCATAAGCTAAAACACTGAAATATTTGGTAAAAAGATGGCAACCGTGATAAAATGACAGCTTTTGTTTTTACTGAGACTTCAGATCTTTTATCTGATACCAGGATTCTTTCTGCTTTGTTCCTCTTGTTGCAATTGCTGTCTTTGTTCAATTCATTTAAAGCTGGAGAGAAAGGTGTATTGTATTGTCTTCCATCAAATATTAATTTTCATGTTCTTTGGTCTAATATTTACACTGTAATTCTATTGATTCAAAAAGCCTTCACTTTCATGATTCCTGATTAATCAGTTTTCTATTTATTTATATCATTTAATGCAGGAATAATAATTTAAAAAGAGCAAGTTAGCTTGATTCTCTCAGAGTTAAGCATTAGCAGGACAGGGCAGCATCAGCTTTGTCTTGGCACAGGCCAGAGGAACAACAGCAGCACCAAAAGGACTTTTCTACAGGTATTTGCTCCACAGAGTTGCACACTGCAGTTCATAAATCATTCTTGTTCCAATACCAAGGAACAGTGAGAGAAACAAAAGCAATTTACTGTTCTTCATTTCGGACTCGCAGCAATTGGGAAGGAACTGATAGATTTGGTGGGACTGGAGCAACAGCAATGCTCCATCACCAACCGTCCCAGAATTAGGTAAAGAGCACACAGGTTTTCCCCATATTAAGGAAAAATTGGCTCTTGGATTAAATAAGTGCTGTCTAGGTGGATCAAGGCGAGATGTAAGTAGAGATAAAATGCGGTTTCAGAGCTCGCCACTGTTTGTCAGGGCATCTATCAGAAAGCTACAGAGGGATCTAATAACTGGAGGGCACCTCTGTGCTCTCCTGTTTCCCGGAAGCCAATGGGAATGGGAACGAAGCCCATCCATTGTCTCTGTCACTCAGAGCAAAAACGGTGCTAATGCTTCACTGTAAAGAACGCTGCAGACAAAACCTGCTATGAACTGGCACTAAAATACCTGGCACGCTCAGCTGGGCAAGGCACTGTGCAGCCACACAAGAAGTGCTCTCTCAAACAGTATTTCGTTCAGGATTTCTTAAAAGCAGAATCTCCAAAGTTTCAAACTGCCCCAGATTTCCCTTACACAGAATTACCTGCAACAATTAGTTGTAATCATGAAAGAAAGAAGTTTTGCTGTCAGACTTACAGTTCATAATTCACTTCCACAGGCAGTGATGACTGCAGAACTATTCAAATTTAAAATAAAAGTCTTTGCTCAATTATGGCTCTATACACAAATTAAGATATATGACACATGCTCACAAGCATAAACAAATATCCCTAAAGGCAAGATATCTTTACAGTTCACAAAATAAACCTAAAGGAGTGTTATAATGTTTTTGAGGATATAAAATCCAAACCTGACTCATCACTGTTATTGTTCTCAGATGGTTCATGCACTAAAGCTGATGCACACACAAAAGTTTCATCTTTGCCCTTGTGCTGCAGTCCAATTTGCATTGTCTGCAAACAGATTCTTCAGATTAGAGAAACAGACTTTAAATGTTGTGGTCTGTGTTAAGAAATTCAGTTTCATTAAGAGATTCCCCTAATTACTTCTATTATCAGGGCTGAGCTCTAAGCATTGATTCTAAGTAATTATGTAATAAAAACAAGAAAGGAAAGGTATGCCCACTTAAGTAAGGACCAAATAATTAATATTTCATTAATTCTTCAAATTTTTTCCAAGCACCCCCATTTACAAATATATACATGTAAATGAATAAAAGTCTGCACTTCCATTCTGATTAACAGCCTTGAGAGAATTAATTATAATGTCAAAGCTTACAGAGAATGATTATGGTGGAATTTTTTTCAGTACTTTTAAAGTCTTTTTTAAATGTGTATGATGTATTTAAACAACTAAGAATTATACAAACTAAAAAAAATCCCCAAACCCTACATTGGGAAGAACTGAAAAAAAAAATGCAGCAAGAGCAGGAAAGATCATTGTGAAGGAAAATGCTGAACCCCTTCAAAATGCTCAGATGATAATGAATAAAGAGTGGAATGACAACAGTGAAAGTGTTTTAAAGTTTTTCCAAGCTGGGAAATATTTACAGCCTGTAGTTCATGTATTCAATGACATTAAACAAAAAGAATATGTTCAACTCCACTCCCTGTGGTGTGGAATTCCTCCTCAGCAATCCATGAGGGAAAACGACTCATTGAGTTATTTACAGTGAGACCTAACAATACCCTGGCAAGTCTCTGATGAAATTCTTGTGTGCTGACAGGGAACCACACAGGGGTATTACCAGCAATCATCTTCTTCCATCCCTAAAACATCAGCACGTACTTTTTTGCAGATACTCACTTTGAATAACTTTAGGGAATGACATTTCCTCAAAGGAAGTTACTGCATGATAGAATAATTACATGATTTAATATCTGTTTGTCTTCAAATTATTTTAAAAGTAGAGGTGGAATAGGTTAGCAAAAGCTGTTCTTATGAGAGTTCAATGCTGTTTGAGTTTTGTGCCAGTTTAGGGTGGTGGACTCTCAGAAGCCCACAAATACAGGAGCAGAAGCTCATGGGGCAGCAGGAAAACCCAAATGTGCCTTTGTTTCTCAGATAAAGCCATGCAAGAGAGGCAAATTTATAGCAGCACATTCCTAATAATCACATGTAACTTTTCAAAATACAAATCCCCAGTAAAAGCATAATTCTTCCAGCAGCAACAGCTACTGCAGAAGAGAAATAATAAGACATTATTTTTAATTATGATACAAGTGTCTGTTTGTTAACGTATGCACACCTGCAAATGAATGTCTATATTTTAATTTTTTATTGGAAAAAACTACTTTTTAAAAATTTTTCTTTATCTAGGATAGTTGGGCCTTAAACAAACACGTCTCTCAAAGCAAAACAGTGAGAATACTTGGTAGCTGTAAGACCTTAGGTAAGTCCCAAACCACTGAAATCATGAAAAAGAATTCAAAAGTGAAATGTTATTTGTCAGTCACTTCCTCAGTTTTAAAGCTCTGTAGTACTTGAATTTATTTCTTCTTGTCCTGAAATCAGAATATTTTGCCCAGTTATATTTTGAGCAAGTGAGCCTTGCTGCTTTCCTCTTAAAACAACCAGATTCCGATCTCCAGCAAATGACCAATCTAATACTTCTTTTTTGACAAGTAGTACTTCTTCAAGTTGCAAAAAATATCATTTTTGTCTTTTCTGATGCTGCAGCTGTTAAACTCTGCCACTCCCACAGAATTTTGCCGGGGATGCTGTTTCCCCACATGCACTGGGTGATGCCCTTTCTCCCAGGTCAGTGTGTGCTCAGTGTCAGTGCCACCACAAACGTGTAATCTGTCAACTTCACTTAAATGCTGATAGTTTATTATCTCCTCATGTTTTGACACAAGGGCTACAGTGAAGTAACAGGTGGCTGCATCTCCCTAAATATCCCAGTGATTCCTCCTGAGTAAGTGCTGCAATTTTCTCTCTCTCTTTTTCCTTTTGTTAGCCATGGGATAATCACAGCAACCACCACTCTCCACCGTTAATTCAAGTGGTGTGACACCGTTCCTGGACAGAGAATGCACAATTCATTCTAAATGGCAGTATTTCCATCTGACTACTTTAGAGTGGAAAAATATTTCTAATCTTTTGAAGCTGCCTGCTGGAAAGGATTACAGAAATTGCTAATGTAGAGGAACAGAGAAAGAAGAGGTGATAACTACGGGAAATGAGGTAGCATGAAGGCGGTTCCCCTCAAGTTATGCAGTGAACTCTTCTTGATGCACAATTGAATTTGTGCTATATATAGAAATAGAAAATAATCCAGTGACTTTATGGGGAGAGTGCTGTGTTAAAAGCAACATGTAAATCTGAAGCCACTAAAGCTTCACTGATCCTTGTGTTTGTTGTGTCAGCAAGTAAAAATACGTGACCACGTGAAAACTGATGCAGCCTGAAGCTGCAGGATGGGAACTCTTGCGTGCAATGCTGCCAAATTTTACAGGTTCACCTGCCACCTCCTGCTTGTAGGAATCTTGTGCCTTCCAGTGCTGACAGTAAATTTTGCGAACTCACTGTGAGATGTTAGAGATCTATCAAAATTAATGCAGATGTAGGCTGGATGTGCACTGTTTTTCAGTTGTTGTCTAACTCCAAATCCCATCCAGCTCTTGTATTGCAAACAGATTGTGGATATAGAAAAGGAATTGAGCAATGATTCAAAGTTCTATATATTCACTGAGAATAAATCACAACAGAAATGGAAAAATCCACAACCTAATCAAGAAAATCCACAAAACAGGAACTTAATGCACGTAAATAAAGAAAATTCAGAGAAACTAATCACTTTTTCTGGTCTGCAGTATAATTTCATTTTCTTTATTTAACCCCCCCTTAAACAGCTGTACACCCACAAGTATTTCTGGTATTTAGTTATTTTTCATTCGGCTTTTTTATCTTTATTTCTTTTAAATTTGAACATTAACACAATTTAATTGCTATGTCTTTCAGTACTTCACATGGTACCAAAGTAAACGGATTTAAGATGGAAGCTCTTTCAGCTGCTGTCAGTCATTAACATCAGTTAATTTGGTTTTATAGTACCTTCCTCATTAAACTCTTTTTGCAACTCCCAGTCAAGTCACAGAATCCAGCTAATAGTGCTCACCAAAAGGTGCCAGGCTCTACTTTGTATTACAGGTATTTTTAAAAAATAACTCTAATCTTACGTAAATCTAAATTCCGGTTGATTATAAGCCGTTCACAAAGACAAATTATTGCAAACCAATCTTCTGCAGACGAAAATGATTGCAAAGCTGGTTTTATGCATGCTACACATTCTACTGCTAACTCTCAGAGTCTGGAAGAAAATAACTTGTTCCTTTCTATTAAAATATAATTGAAAACATACGGCATTCTTTCCCAGCTAATTTCCATAGAGCAGCTAATGAAAGTGCTGCAGTGAAACTGGGCTTCAGTTGGAAGCAATATCAGAAAAGTAATGCCAGCGCAGCATGGGTCTAATTACTCAATTTTTAAACTAATTCTGAGGGCCTTTTAGTAAACGCCTGATTTAATAGTTTTACCGTGCTTTGGTTAATATATGACCCAGATGAAAAAGAACAATTGTTTTTAAGCATCATAACAAAGACTCCCACCAGAAATGTATCCGCCCAGTCATTCTGAGATGCTTTTCAGATCCAGCTCTCTTTTTTCCTACAGCATCTGCAGGTTGGCTGTGGCATAACCTGTGAGAAGTTTTGCAAAGAGGCTGGGAAAATATTGAGGTCTACATGGACTCTAAGAGTTCAGGCATAAGTGATTTTCCTCAGCCCCCATATTTGATGGCTGTGCAGCCCCTACACTTCCACTTTAGATGCCAGAAAAACACATATCAACCTGGATTTAATGCAGCAGGTCTGCAATAGTCAGGTGCTAAGTAAGGTTACTTGTTAATTATGCTGAAAGCACGACTTGTTAGGCAGTTGAGTCTTTTAAAATATATTTTAAAAGAATTACCTAAAGAAATGACATTTCACTTTATGAATCTGTTTTTATGAAAGTGAGACTGCTGTAAAGTAATGGATGTTGTAGTTCTTTGGAAGCACTCTTTGGGGATTACTGCTTGCCCTTACACCATGAAGAACTTTAATGTGCTTTAGCTTATACAGTGACTTCATGCTTTTAGATGAAATCCCCTGGTTACACCATAACTCACTCTCACTCAGAGATAACAGCCATATTTAAAAGGGGATGCTTTTTATTTCCTGCATAGTATATCTTTTGCTCCCATGTGCAGATTTACACATGGTTTCAATGACAATTAAACAGGGAATCCAGCTTTATATCAGCGTGGTAAATTCTCTGATGTAACATTTACCATGTCTGCCAACTCTTCAGCTCATCACATGCGTTTCTGATAACAAAGCTCTAAGTTCTCTGAAGTTCTAGCAGTAGGAATATCTTGAAAGTGAAATACTTGCAATAGTCTCTGGATGTATCATCTCGCTTTTCTCTCAACAAATTTAACTGATATCTGATGTCTGTTTGCATTTTCCTCTGAGACAGTGTTTTCTAATTTTTAAAGCGTATTTTGTTAACGAGTGATAAACAGAGAATGGCTTACTCCAGACAATTTCTGCTTGAGGGCTCCGTGGCAAGAATATCAGTTAATTTTAGGAGCAGGAAATTAATACTATAATTTTCAATAATCTTGAATGGTCTTAATCTCAAATGCCTGTCCCCATTCCTGTGCCCCCATACCTCAGCAGCTGTTTTCTCTGAAAACCTTCCTGCAAACGAGTTTTTCCCGTTTTCCTTTATCTTACGTAATCATCTTGCAATATTTTATAACGGACTGGATTTCCCTGCTTTCTCTTTCAGCACTCTGAGATTAAAAAATCTTTAAAATAACTAAAATCTTGTTTTGCACAACTGCTGTAAAATCAGTGGCGTTGGTACCGTGACAAGCAGTAGGAGCTCTGTGGGACCTACCAGGCCACTGAGGCATCGTTTACTCAGTGAGTAGAAAACCTATAGATGTACTTCTGGTAAATCCAGATCAGTGAACACAAGTAACTGAAGCTGCACTGCACAATGGATCAGGCCTTAAACATTACAAGCAGAACTTGCAGATGAGATGCAGTTGGCATGTGAGAACCTTCCTGGGAAGCAGCTTTCCTTTTATATTGAATGTGTAAGGATTTGATGCTAATTTTAGTCAAATTTCACAAATAACCAATTTGCCAAACATGCAGTCAGTTGGTAAGAGCTGTAATCATGGTGATTTTAGTAACATGAAAACGTTAAGACCAGTTTATTTCATATTCAGTAGGCAATCCAGAAGATAATTTCTAATTTGTAAGTCTGAAATCAGTTATCCTTGGGAAGCACTATGGAGAAATCCTTATCCTGCTTTCTGAGCTATTATGGTTTCTCTGTGAATACACAGTGATTCTCTGCATAGACAGCGAGAACTGTACACAATTAAAAATCATTGAACATTTGAAATGCCTCTGTTAATTGCATAGCAACCACAAAATCAAAAAAGAATTCACAAATTCAAGTCCAAACATAGAAAACAACCTCTAGGAATTCTGGATGTTATTCTTTGGTTCCAGCACTACCTCTTCCTCCCACTCTTCCAGCACTAATTAGAACGCACAACAGCAATCCCTTTTCAGATGATTCTCTGGCTCATCCTTCTTCTCCCTTTATTGGGAACCAGTGATAAATGCTTGAAGCACAGCACTGGGACCATGCACCATAATCCTTTAAACAACCTTTTCTGGGAGATTTAGCACAGAGAAACAGCTGCAGATTCTTATGCTGGGCTTGGAGAAAACAAAAACCTCAGTTTTGGCTGGGAGTTTAAGCTGAACTCCAAGGCTGTGGAATCCCTAAATGAAGTGAATGGGGAAAGTCAGGAATCTCAGAGAGCAGAGCACTGGATCATGGATCATCCTCAGGTTGGGTTTTCGGTGTTGTCTGTAACCACAGTGACTCTCATAATCTTAGGGGGGGAAAAAAAAAATCAAATCTTTCTAAAGTAAACAAAAACCCATTCTGAACCACAGTTTTGTTACAGGTTTCTACATTTCTACTGGATATGGAAGTTTCTTTTACCATCTTTGTGTACTTTCAGACAATCTTTTTCACTTAATATTTTTATTATCAAAATAGCAAGCAAAAACTGAACTTGAGAAGAACAATATGAAAACATGAGTAAATCAGAGAGGATTCCTTGAAATTTACGTTTTCAAAATTTGAATTTCTACGAGCCACAGATTTCTTAAATTTAAAGGTTAAAATAAATAGCTGATCTCCTCAGTAAATCAAAGTTTTGTGTCATCATAAGCCCTTCAGCACACAGTGTTTTGATTCCACTGTGCTTAAGAAAGGCCTTGCTCTGTGAGCATGATAAAGAACAAGATTAATTGTTAGTGAGGAAAACCTCTTAAAATGTTACAAGAAATAAAGCACCAAAAATTCTATTTAAAATCATTTAAATGTATCTCTCTATTCTATGATCTTCCCAACCCAGGAGGAAATTGCAGGCCCTTGTGTGCACCAATTTACAAATTAAACTTCATGCCAAGGAGCAGCAGCCTGTCAGAGAGGATCTGACTGTGCAGGTGCATGAGCAGGAACACACTCTGAAGTGTCAGCTCAAATAAAAACACAGATCACCTTTTTTCCCCCAATCAGTAAACAAAGAACACTTAAAAAGGGCAGCAGTACACAGAGGTAGAAGAAAATCTTCCCTAAATGATGCTGTCAGAAAAAGGGAGAAGGGCCTGATTAAAATCTAAATGCCAGGAACCCAGACATTCCCAGGACATGCAACAGTTTGTAACAGCTAGGAGAAAAGCATATTGAAGGAGAAAATAAGTCAGACCTGTCAGATAGGGGCAGTGAGTTCATGATTCAGCAATGCTTCATTGTTAGCCCAAAGGTCAAGGATGCAAGGAAAGATATTGGAACAGTGTATTGTAACAAAATGCTAAACACACACTCACAAAGCCATTACACTTAAAAGCCATCAGTTAAAGCAGGATAACACAGCCTCCTTACATTTTGGTGTCTGACTGCACTGTGACCCAAGGCAGCAGGCTTTTTTCCTTTTCTCCCTGCCCCCCCCTCCTTTTTTAGCTAAATTGACTCTGAAAAGCAGCCAGTAGCTTTTGGAGGCATCTGGTACCCAAATGCCAATTCTTGCTGCATCTTGACGTTTGTACGAGGTGATCATCTTTTGAAGCTTCTTCCCTCTTCCCACCACCAAGAATATGAAATTACTTCATCATATTCACTCAGGATTTTGAAATTATTTCTGGATTATGAAAGGTTAAGTGTCGTATCCTCAAACTGCAATTTACAGAAGCAATTGCCTTGATAAGAATAGAATAGCGAAGACAAGTTTGTGCTGTCTCTCTCATAATTAAAGGGGTGAGTAAGATCCTGGCATCTGACTTGGCAAATTTATTGGAACATTATATTTTATCATTCTGATGGAGATCAAATTTTCCTGTTAGTGAGTGGAAGGGTGGGCCTGGCTTTCCAGCTGGGTGGAAGGGTTTTATGCCTTCTACAAGCAGGAGATTGGCACTGGACACCAGCTGAATATTTACATGTACCTTACCTTACAGATATCATAGTTTATAAATTGATTCAGAGGAACACAACAAACTGTACTGGCATCTGGTGGCTCTGAACACAGGAGATTCTAAGTTATAAAAGTAATTGGCCAATAATCTACTCATTTATAGGTAACAATTTATGACTAGAAAAGAATAAACCTCATTGTAACTACTCATAATACAATCAGGTGACATCCAGAAGAAGCATGATCAAAAGTGGAGTGAAATTAATTTAACTGGGAGACAGACTCACTCCAGTAGCCTCAAAACAGTAAAAATAACATGCTTAAAAGGACTTGAGTAATATTTGGGAGCAGAATTTAGCTGCAGGCTGTGATCCCAGAGATAATGATTCATAATGGAACCCTGGTAAAACTTCTGTTGGGTTTTTGCAGCTTTTTTCCCTAATTTGGCATGTAAGTCCTTGTGGACAAAATTACTGTCCAGATGAAGGGTAATGAAGACAAACAGCTCCTCAGTTACTATTTGTTAAAAAACTTGTCATATTCTTGCTTCTGTTTCAGTATTATGAATAATGAGAATGTCCATCATCTGTTGTAATAAAAGTTTAAACAAAACCTCAGTTATTGCTATAATTTTCAATGTATCTCCTTGTCCAAGTGAACTGAAGATCTGAATTCTGTTCTTATTTCCTGAAAAAGCCACAGGATAGGGCAGCTTCAAAGAGAAATTGCTGAAATCCCCAATTTTCCAAAGCAAGTAATGAAACCCATATTTTGCACGTTTACTCAGTATCTAATAGAGAGCAGGCTGCAGTCCTAGATTTTTCATTGAAAGCAAACCATCCCCTGACCACAGCCACAGCTCAGCTCACACTGGTTTGTAACTGGATACACAAAAACAGACATTAACCTAAATTGCATTTATTCTTCACCGATTTATTTAAAACGTATTAAAAACAATTTTGCCGTGAAATGAGCAGTGCTATGTCTGTGTTGGACAATAATGAGGTTTGTCCAAAAACTGAGTATACTGAAAAAGAACGAGTTCTGCTTCACCATTTAATTCCAGCTGAATGGCAGAGCACAGCCAAATCAGGGCCCTGTAAAAGGATGAGAGCTAAACTGTTTTAAAGATGTAGATCCTTTCAGGGCTGAGACACAAATACACTGGTTTATTTTTTTTTTCCTTTTACAGATCAGCTGTTGGTCTGTATTTTTTCCAGGCTCAGACTCTGAACTTCATAAAGGAAAAAGAGTGGGTGTCTTGTAGCTGTCAAGGGATGGCACCAAGGTGATACTTTTACTTAGTTTGGCCACAGATAGATCATCATTCTGTTTTTTCCCTCTTAAAATTGCTGTTTCAACAATGTGACATAATTTTAACAGTACCATCATGAATAACAACACTGCAATTACAGCTAAGAATTCACTGAAGTAAACATCTCATTTCTGAAGTGTCAACAGGCAGCATCCTGCAGGCTACAGCTCCACATTTCAGTAGTAATCAATTCAACCAACAACACAGCTGATTGACAGGAAGCTTGATGCTATTAACACCCAAACAAAAACCCCTGATTTTCTCCAAATGATAAAAAAATGTATGGACCATCTACATTCTCGTCATGATATCTTCCTGTAGGAAAAAATAGCAACACAGATGAAAACCAAAACAATCTTTTTGGCCCATCTGTAATTAACCTCCAAGTCGGAACTATTGCACAAGTGTAAGAATTGGCCAATTTCTAGGCTACATTTTTTTATGAGGTGCTGTTTCTGAGTCCAGGAGAACCTTCAAAGGAATCTCCACATACAGATTTATGCCGTGGTTACCACAGGTTCATAATCACTCTTAGTTTGGTTTCTAGACATAAGAAGCTGCAGTCATCACTTGTGGTGAGAAACTGAGAGAGCTGTAGCAGAAAACCTCTGGTTCTTCTTACCAACAGAAATGTTTTTAAAGTCACCCCAGTGGTTTGTTGTGGTACTGGTTCTCAAAGGCAGAAAACAGCAAACAGGCAAACTCTGCAAACACAGTTAAACCTCAAACTCCTTTTCCAGCTCAGTCCTGAGGTGTGTTTTTCCCTATTCACACTGAGAAATAAACCAAACAAAATCTGCCAGGGCAGCGCGAGGATCAGCCATAGAAAAACAATTGTAATAACCTGGAACTACTGTCTTCTCCCCTGACCTCAAAGGTTCACTGGCATTTCTCCATGCAGCAGGAATAACCTGAGACATTCCATCTTTCTGACATGAGGAATGAGCTTCGATTAAAAGGAGCTAAAAGAAGAAAAGCTACTAATTTGTTTTATACAGTCACTGGTCAGTCCCTGACATGAAATATTTCATTTGCTTTAGGACATTAAGGAATGTTGTGTACCTAAAAACAACAGCTTGTGTGATAGGATATCTATCATTACACACATCATAAAAACAAGAGGGACATAAATTTGTTTCTGCCTGTTAAAGTCTAATTACCTGTAAAATCATTACTTGGCACTTTAACAAATTGACACAATCAATTTAACGATCCTTAACATATTAAAATTTGCAATGTGTTTCTGCTTGCTGCCTGTCCAAACCACAGTAAATATTTGTTGGTTCAGGTGACACCACAGCGAGAGTCAGATCTTAATTTCTTCTGCTAAGTACGAGTAATTGCAGTATTGTCACTTGCCATGGTGCCTGTATTATCTCATCAGTCCCACAGCTTGGGATGACAGTGGAGAGAGCTTTGTAGCATCCTCTCTTTAAAATTACACTAAATATTTATGCCTCGCGTTGCTTTCTTTCTTTCTTAATATTTGGAAAGACATGCAGGAATCATGTCCAGAATGTGGCCTTCAGATAATTCTGTTTATGACAGTACATCCACAGTGTTTGCTATCACCTTCTTTTAGTACCTGAGATACCCATGTTACAGAACTCGTGATGAGCTGCCAGACTATTCCTCCTCACCACCCACCTTTGGCTCTATACACTGATTTATTTTCTTTACAGCATCATCTAGCAGTCCAAGAACATGACCAGACATAGTTTATTCTTTCCCACTGATATAAAAGTTTTCTCCTCTGTGAAAATTACAATATCCAGATCCTTGGGAGAAAACCAAATCCCCTCAGAACACATCCAAGCTGAAAATCTTGTGAGCCAGCATCTGCTATTTTATCTGGGAGATAATAACTTTGTACAGCAGTTGGTTTTAACTCTCAAAAGTCCTATGTTCAAGGCTGGAATATTTTCAGACATAGACTACTTAAAATTAATGGGGTGACTTCAAATGAAGTGTTCTATGTCAAAGTCATGAAGAAAGAAACTCATTAGATACTGAAGGAATGAAACTTTACAGGTGTTCTGGTGCTATTAAGTGCATGTGCTATCCCTTCTGATTCCTAAAAACTGTGCAGAGCCTTGAAATAAGTTCTTAAAAATTTACTTTTGATTTTTAGTTATTTTAATGATCCTTTTCCTCATATTTAGAAAGTACAACAGAAAACCTTTGTAATTTTCTTTTGCTTGTCTCTTTATAGCACTTCCTTAATTTCTCCCCATAGAAGAATTTACTTCCCCTTTTCATGGCCACCCTATGAATCTTATCTATTTCTAATAGATATTTGTATCAAAAGACATAATTAACCCCAAAATCAAGGGAAGACACTGAAGATCAAATAATGCTTAATGAAAGCACCAGAGAAACTGAGAAACTCCTCAACATTAAAAAATAAAATAAAAGCTGACAATATGGTTTATAATCTTCCAGGGTTTCTGTGATCTCTCTTTAATCATAGACAAATGTGAGGAAAATTGTAATACCTCAGACTGAATAACATTTTTTTAAAGTTATTTTGAAGCTGTTGCACTACAAAAGTAATCTTCACATTAGAAAAAAAAGAAATTATTTGAAAGACTGAGTTTAAGATGGAAATTCTGGTGTTTAATCAATCCTTACACTGACATATTACCAACTGATCTTCTAATTAAAACATGACAATATCTTGATCAACAATCAGAGGCAGAAACATCAGTGTAAGAAGGTCATTATTACTGCAGTTGTAACCTTCATAATTTTTCATTTATCTTCTCTCTAATAAAAATTATCCAATAAATTATACAATTTGATTAAAAGAATAAAGCACTGTTACCCTTTTCTTGTTAAATATGTTATTCCTACAACTGTAAGAGTGGAAACACCTTTATCGAATTCTACAGGTAAGAAAATTGCCTATTTACCAAGTTAATCCTTAAAAGAACTGCAGGATCCCTTCCCTAAAGTTCAGCTATAGCTTAAGGAAGCTTTTCCCCCCTCTGTTTCTACAAAGACCATGCTGTCAGTCAGCCCAGCTGCAGCTATGAATGGCCAGTTTACACACACTGGTTCTCAAGCCAACATTTATACTTCAGAAAGCTCTTCCCTCCACTCTACTCGTTGTCTTCACTGCATTTGCATTGCTATTAGAGGGAATGAGCCTTCGTCAGAAGCTTTTTCACACTCTGCTGTCTCTTCCCCATGTCTGGCAGTTTGTATTGCATTTTAGGTGCTTTGCCACCAAATGCATTTCGAGACAGGGTAGAGTGCTCGTTCCTACAGCTGTACACATTCATCTGAGAATTAGGACAAAATAATTTGAATTCAGTGAGGAGGCTGACATTTTTCTTGGAGCATTCTGCTTTAATCCTATTTGCATTTTCATAAGAAGCTAGTTCTTGCTGAACAAGAAGATGAGGGTGGTACAAGGCCTCCTAAGGGGCTCTTTTCTGAATCCATTCATGAAAAAACTTACTCATGGGAAAACCAAAACCTTGTAAAGTGTTCAAAATGCTCAAAACAGAAAGGAACAAATACGTATGTAATGCTTAATGAAATACTACACTCCATGAAAACGTCAGAGAGGGAACGAACTTGTCCTTCTTTCCATCTGAACTGCAAAAATCAGACTGAAGATGAATCCCGGGAGTAGTGCAGATTCTCACAGTATTTCTTAACATGCTGGGGAAGAAGAACCTAAGCCTTGGAAGACTCAAACATGAGAGCAAGGAGAAGATTTCCTGGCCAGAATTATCTTGCTGTTGAGAAAAACTCTATCTTCTTTTATGTACAGACAAATCTTAATACAAGCAAAATAACAAAAACATCCCCGTGTTACCCCATTTCCAGCACAAATCCAAAACACAGCCCTACCCCAGATTCTGTCTGAGCCCAAACCAGCACAAGTCATTACTGATTAATGTAGGAACTACTACACAGTTTCCAAAACAAAATATTCTCCCCCATTTCTAAGAGGAATTTCTGCCTGGTGTGCTAAAAGAAGGATCATGAAATTAATTAGAGGTCTTTCCTTCAGATAAGTGCATGTGGCTCATTAACATTAGTGAGAAAAAGTCTTTTGTAGTGGTGGGAGAAAAAAATACCCCATGTGCAATTAGACATTTATGGGACAGTGGAAAAACCACCAAAACTCAAAATCTTGCAGCTCAGTGATGGATACAAGGACCAGGAATGATAGTTTACTCCCCAGAAGAATGCAGAGCAGTAAAACTGCTGTCCAAGCTCACAGGTACCCTTCCTGCAATTCCATTTGCATTTTGCTGTAACAGAGCTCAGGCCTGTAGGCTTTAAGGCACATAATAAAGACACTGAAATTTGGAAGTCACATTGCTTTCTAGTGGGGAACCTGACACAGAAGGTCACGAAGAATCAAAATCAGAAAGCTGAGGATGAAGCCATACTAACAGTGGGCCTAAAGCCAGAGGCAGACTGTATTTCCACTTAAATTTTGAGTCAGAAAGGGCCTGTTGCTCTCATTTCTGTGATGACCCATGTTTTCCCCTGGCAATTTAAAGCTAAACTGTTAGATTGATGAGTGTCTATTTTTCCTTTTTTACCTTTGGTTCCTGTTCTGTTCATTGTGTTTGATCTCTCTCCTTCCCTTGTCATTCACTGCCTTTTTTTTCCTCCTCCTATGATCAAATCCTTCCTAATGAGCATTCCACAGGATTTTAAAGCAGTCATTGCTTAGACACATATCCACAAATCTAAAAAGGGGAGGTCCTGCATGCTGCACTGGAGAAGTTGGTCACAGGAACTTGCATTGAGGGAGGTAATACTTTGTCAGCAACTGTGCATTTGAACTTGCTTTCAGCTAGCCGGGATTTAATACTAGAGAGTCAAGAAGAACTTGCACAACTAACAGGAGTTGTGGCCGACACCAGAAATGGAAGCTTCAAGGCTGCTCCTGGAAAACGTCAAAATGCTAGGAAAAGCATTTCTCTGCAATATCCAATTTTCCTAACACATCAAATGTTGTCACAGTACTGACCAGGATTATTACCAGGGATGAACTGCACGAAACAGCAGCCCTGACCTTCAGTGAATCCCAAGTGCATCCTTTATAGCGCTGGAACTCCCTTCTCATGTCTTCCAAAAGAAGAAATGATATGTGAAAAGGAAAAGAAAACAGCTGTGCCGTTGTCACAACCACTTTTAACCATTTGGAAAAATAAGGTAAAGGTTGAGAACTACCACTATGGGGGAGAAAATGGGGACCAAGAGGAAATCCACTTCCAGAAATGATACCAAGTTTGTACATGGCACTAAGGAAGGAATGTGGTCCCTGTTTTCTAGCAGTTCTTCAGATCGTGCCAAATTTCAAAGTCTCTCTTTGATATGGTTGCAGTGATTATCATAACCTGCATCCCATCCTAAGAGCTCCATATGTGACATTTCCTACTTTGCATAAATTCACAGCGAAGTTTCAGTTCATATGTTTTCTCACAAATGGCTCAGCGTGGATCTCAGAGATGCAGAGCTACAGAAGCTGGGTTACATGGAATAACTTTCATATCTACATTTCATTCACATCAAATACTTTATTTCTTTGACATATATCACAGATCAGGCTTTTAGTCTTGTCACTGAACTTTCATTAGATGCCTAAGGAAAAACTCTATAAATGGTGTTGCATTTGATTTTACACTATGTTTGCTCACCGCTACAACTGCATGGTAAAATAAGTATGTTCCATAGTTCTAGACCTGCAGAAGTTGCTCTGATTTTGAACAAATGAGCAGGAAAAACAGTAACAAAATCTTTTAACCACTACTGATGTGAATTAATTACTTCCTTATTTTTATTTGCAATATTTTCCCTATTTTATGCGTATATCTTATGGAAAAAAGTATTAATTGTAAACCAAGGTACCCATATTCATTAAAAGTAGTAGTACCACGTACCTCTATGAATATGTATGGCTGTTGTATTCGTATCTTGATTACAAACTTCCATCTGTGTGGGAAATGTTGTGTTCTGCCATGCTGGCTGCTCTGTGTTACGTCCCTGATCTGACTGCCCCAGGCTGAGCACAGTAATTCCAAATTCTGCCAAGCCTGGAGTGGCAACAAGTCCAATGGCACATTGGCAATATCCATACTGCTGAATTTCTCACTGGCAAGGGATAAACTGACAGTGCTAAGTCATCCCCAGAACCAATTGAAAATTATGTTTGAATTTACATGTTTAGAACTCTCTACTCAAAAGAACTCCCCCCAAACTTGTCTCCACTTAAATTCACGACTCCATTTTTTTTAGCGTCTCATTTTCCCAGTGAGAAACTTACAATTCCTCTTTGTCTGAGTATAGAAAGGCATGAGTGATATCTGCAGCTTTACCACAATTTGTGGTTGAAGAAAAGAATATAAAATTCCCTGCCTCCAACCTGTCAGATGCACTACACATTCCACATTCCCTAAAACAGCCATAGATTGCAGAAAAGTCAGTGTGATGCCTTTTCCAAAAGAAATGTCACTTCAGAAAACGCTCCTTTAAATACAGTTATGCATACATTAAGAAAATTATATACTATCAACTTCTTTTTTGATTAAGTGCACTTTTAGAGGAAAGACTGTATGCAAACCAATTCATACAATCAGATACAATATTTAAGATCATTTCATCAAGAAAAGCAGTCCAAAAGCAATCTTCCTAAGATGATACCACACAAATTACTCCAGACTTCCTTTAGAATTTGATTAGGTGAAGAGATAAATCATAATCAGTGCTTGTTATCTCTGTAGTCTATTTTTATTAACAATAACCTTCCCAACATGAGCAGTAAGCAAGAAATCTGTGTTTAATGTTAGTTATTTTTAATTTAATGAAAATTCTGCCTTTCAAAGCATCATGACTCAACTCAGCAGCTTTCCTGTTTCTGCTGGGTTTAGACTGACTCATTCCTTCTCAGAGGACAGATCCTTGTAACAGTGCTTCATTCTGCGAAGTGCTCGAGATGCTGATGATCATCTGCAAGATTTATTATTGCTTTCCAACAAATAAAACCAACAGACTGGATTTAAAAATCCAGATGTTTAGTATTACTCATAAGCCAAAAAGGCTTAAACCCCACTGAATTGCAGTTCGACATAATCATTTGGTTGCTTATTACACAATAAAATAAACAACAAAAATTTTTTCAGACCATTTTCCTCATTAAACACTAATAATGAGTGAATAATAATGAAAAACCCATTAAAAATTCCAACTCATTCCGCTGTTTAAATGAGCCAGATTTGAAATATTAGAATCTGCTGAAAGTCTGTCCTTTCTACAAGCACAGAATTGATATATACTTAAAAAAGAACAATCATACTATTAAATTTATAAAGAATTACCTGGCTAATGTAAGTTTAATTAAGCATACACTTCTGGCACAATATTTTAATATTCTACACTGTTTTTTCCAGTGTAGAGGGATTTTGTTTTAATAAATTGATAGAGATTTCTCTTGCCATGAGTTCTGCTAGTCTTAGTTGGAAATAATTTATTATATTTACCAGAAGTTGTAGTTAAAAAGGGGAGTACCACCAAATTTCTCATTAATCCTAATATTTAAGTAAACCCTAGAGCACAGAGTGATGAGTTGGGCTTTTTGTTCTTTTTTCTTTTTTCCAACTACTATTTGTACATTAACATTTTTCTTTAAAATAAAAGCTTCTGGAATCAGTTTAAAATGTGCAATCATAAAATATTGGAACAAAGATTCTAGTCTATAACTAGCAGGATTTTTCAGAGTGATACATTAAAAAATAAACCCAGACCTCCTTTTTGCTCACCTCAAGGTGAAAGCAATTTGGATCATACACACCAATAACACCCCTAGTGTCCAGTGTTTGTGCTCCAGCCTATTTTGCTTGTAGTCAGGATTTTCATTTATTTGATATCCCAACACATCAGTTTTGTTTCACATGGAAAATTCTACTGAGGAAATGCAATTACAGAATTCACCAGTTATACTATCTGGGTATCTCGTGCCATTTCTATTTTTAAAGTAACACCTTAGTAACTTATTTGAATAAATGGAAGGATTATTTCTAACTTCAGGGGAGGGGGTTCTAATCATGAGTGCCTGTCTTCAGTTTAGCCCATGAATGTGCTTCCTCATGGCCCTGCCCAGCCCCTGAGAGGAGCAGCAGGTTCCCATTTAGATCTTTACCAAGGGATCTATCACGGTGTCCTGCAGTGGTGGGGAAGAGGAGAGAAGATCCAGCAGGTGGGAATTGTGCAGAAAGATTCTTTTCTTCAATTATTTTACAACTCTTTTATAGACTTTTTTCTTCATAGTCTAATTGGTCAAAGGATCAGCCACCCCGTGGGGTGATTGGCTAAAATCCTGAAACATCCATTGTCAAAATACTTTTCTACTGTACCATAAACAAAGCTCTGCAAGGTCTCAGGTGTTCATAGTTTATATAACTCTGCTAACATCTTCTGTGAGAGAGAAAAATATCTCAGGGGACTGGAAGAAGCAAGCAAAATTCTTGCTAGCTGCATATTTGTATCCACAGGGGTCAACCAGCACCCAAAAGAGATTCATTGTTCCGGGCACGACTTTAAATCTGCCCAATGCATAAATTTGTCTTCTCACATAACTGTCTCTTAATTTTCAAAAAATGAAATGATCTGTTTGACAAATACGGCAGAGTGTAAGCTCAGCCTTAGCATGGAAAGACACTGGAGCTGAACATCAACTACAAAACTATTTTCTTCATTGTTCAGAGTTCATGCCATAAATCACTGAGCAGAGTCATGTGATTTGAAATTCAAAACCAGCGCCCCAGCTGCTGAGAGCTATAGCTAACATAATCCTTGTGCTGATTCACCTCCATGGCAATTATATGGAATTCAGTAATTTTTCATTCAGCAGTTCTCCCTTTAATACAAGTGCAACATGGTCTTTTCTTCCTCGTGAATGTAAGTGCATGGACTCAATACCTTGGCAATGTTTTTAATGAAATCTCCAGAAAAGCATTAATTGCTGAGATTTAATAGAGAAAATGATCTATGTTAAGCTCTTTTGATAATTGCTGTGTCTGAATTAAAGATTTAACTTTCTCTCTTGATTTTGAGAATTACTGGAGTGGTTTATATTGTATTCGTACACTTATTTTCCCTGAAATTAGAAAAACTGATTGGATCATACCTTTGTTTCTTGTGTATGCTTCATAATATTATGCTTACAGTTAATTTTTAACTTAAATTTGAGGATATAATGTGTTTTTCTCTTAATAAATTTCCTTCAAGATTACAGCCCCAAGTTACACATTTTAGAAGGAAATACTTGTCTTGCACAGAGAGACTGGACCCAGCATGCTGTGGTTAGATATAAGAAAAGAAAACCTGAAAGCCAAGGTGTTATTGAAGTATGTTAAGTAAATTAACATAGAGCTGTTTAATGGACAGAGAGCAGTACCACTCAATCTTCCTCTTCTGCTCAGTTGTTTGCTTTTCATTATTACAGTTCTGTCTCAAGATGTAATAATAAAAAAGCAAATTTTAGCCAAAAACCTCTCTCTGTAGCTTTAATCATGAATTTATGTTACAAATATGGTATATGTGGTAAGCCCACTGCTTTTGTGAACACAAAAATAATAGAAATACACTATTTTAACTTGTAAAGATCTGTCTTGGAACATCTTCTATGACAATTGAAAAGCATAACTAAGAGAAATATACCAAGCAAGTTTCCCAAATGAGGGATGCTAAAATTTATCAGAGGAGGCAACAAAGAACTGGCACCTTCTCCCAAACTAAAACCAAAAAGTGGGAAATTTGGTTTATTTGCATATAAGTGTGAGAAGTGCAAGAACTTAATCTTTGCTTTAAGGGAAAATATGCAAAAGACCACTACCTGTGGAGCTGCTGGGCCCTTTGTAGATTGGGTCAAGCTGACCTTGAAATACTGATTAGATAAAATTAATAATGCATTTGCTCCTGTAATCCTGGTTATCCATACTTTAATGTAGGAAAGGCCATGCTCAGTGTTTTTATAGACTTGCCAAGAACACGTATTAGCACAGCAGTCTGTCTGGTTGCAACAGAAATACAATTATGGAAATCAGATGTGTGCTCCCTGAAGACTGCTAATAGAATGATTGACCTATATACCGTTTAATTTGTTCTCATGCTTTCTCTTTATTGTCTTCCAGCTGCACCAGAAATTAAAACTTGTTAAACTGCATCACTCCCCAATTATATATCAAAGGTGCTTGTGTCACTTTGTGTCAAAAGCAATTATTAGTTTGCATGCTCCTTATCACCAGCAAGACATCGAGGGTTGGTTGGTTTTTATTTTGTTTGTTGTTGTTTTGTTTTTTTTAAAACAAATCGGTGCCTCTATAGACCCTGTGTGTTAAAAAGTTGGAAAAATATCTCAATTTATAGTTAATAGGAATAATAATAAGAAGAACAGCCCTAATAAAATTGGTTTTAGAAATGCACCAAGGAATGGGTAGTAAGTTAAAAAGAGGAATTTTCCTTTAAAATACAGTAGGGAAATTGCAATGATTTCACTGGAAAGAGCTGTTTTTATTTAAGAGCAATCTAAATGTTCTCTGTTAATACACTGGAGTGCTTTATCTACTCAGCATATCGAAGTTCAAGCAGGGCAAGAAAAAATTGCCTGTAGTTGTCAGTGGGCCATTGGTGAAGCCATCACTATTCGCAGACAAGGCTTATTTTGCTTCACTTTAGCAATTTCTTGAACCCAAATTTTTACAGTTGATTCCAATAAATATTTGCAGATAGGTAAAATATAAGTGCTGAATGAGATATTAAATGAAACACACAGTTAACTCCAGTTGCTAATCAGAAAATGGATTTCCTTAACATTATATAACAAATTTTAGATAAAAATGACCAAAACAACTCAACTGTGCCAAGCTGATAAGTTATAAGATGGCAATGTAAGGAGAACAAAAGTATTATTTCTTTGACTTCATCATTTCTCATGTATATCAGCAATATTTAGGACCACATCCCTCTCGAGGGATCTCAAAACATTTTCAGCCCTTTAGAATCCTAAAAAAATGCTTCAGATGTTGCGCATTACCCCTGTCTTTTGAGGCTGAACAGGTCAAGAAACTAAAGCAGCCAAGTGGGTGCAAAATTCTCCATAGTTTGGGGAGCTACAACACTGTAGTGGTTTGGTCCAAAATACTCATTACTGTTTATCTGCTGTGAGATAAGAATTAGGAGAAATGCAAAACAGGCACCAAACTTGAAAGAATATAAAGAAGTTTATTAACAGACCTAAAAGAAGAAAAAAATTATACCACCTTCAGAACTCTCCTCCTCCCCCCACCTTCCTCCCTTCTCCCACTGACAATGTGAAAAGACAACCCTTAAGATGTTCAGTCTGTTTACCACTTCCATAATAACCTTGTTCAGTCCATTTAGAAAGAGAAGTCTCTTCTTGCTCATGCTATGAAAACATTATCACAACGAGACAGCCGCCCACTTCCAAATATCGTTCAGTCCATTTAGGAAGAGGAGTCTCTCTGCCTGCGTGTGAGTCCTTTCCCCCGACTTGCAGCTTTTCCCGCAACTGCTTTCGAGGGTCCACTCTTGAAGATTTTTGGGGTACAATTTTAAGGTTGAGCCGTTCAGAAACAAAAACAGAGGCCCTTCTCCTTCCCTGGGAGCAAAGGGTCTTCATCATCTTCATCGTTAGGACTATCTCTGGGAGCATCTCTAGGAACTGAGGTTTTCTCCTTTCCCATTTGGAGCAAAAGTCCTCATCTGGTTCATCTCTACGGACTGAGGTTTTCTCCTTTCCCGTTTGGAGCAAAAGTCCTCATCTGGTTCATCTCTCCCTGTCCAAACTTCTCATGAAATTACAGCTGCGTCAGCATCTGCCTATCTCAGCGCAGGTGCTTTTGCTCACGAGTTGAACACTCCACCCCCCATATCTTCATGAAATTACAACAGGATACTCTGACATATCATAGCTTCACAACAGAATTTCAGCTTTAAGCATCTCCTCTCTCTCTTCCCTCAGGTTTTCAGCTCTTCACAGCAATAAAAGGGTTACTCTCACCTCAGCCTTGCAGCTTTGCAGCTGGAATGTTGAATTTTTCTTATCGCAGTGGAGAGGGGGGAGAGCCGAGCCGCTCCGGCTGCCCACGGCAAGGCAGTGGGGGGGGGTTCCACGGCTGGAACAGGTCCATGGCTCCAGGATGGCCGTGGCCCGGCCCGGCCTGGCCCAGGCAGGGCCTGGCCGGGCCCGCTGGCCCCCACACGGGGCCCGCAGCCACCTGTGCCAGCGCCGGAAACGAGAGAGAGCTTGGAGGGGGAGTTTGCCTATTCTTAAATGTGGATCACAGAGGTGATCACAACTTTAAGTGGCTAAGAGAATTGTCCATATTCAAACTGGCCAGCTGATAGGTTCTATCAGTTCCCAGAGGAAACTGTAAGCACCCCTTAGCAAGGACGTCCCTTCCGGGACTATGCTTGCTAACCTATGACAAACACCCAATAAATTTTCAAATGGTGTTTGCACTTTGACGTTTTAAATCTGCTGTCACTGACACTGGCGCCTAAGATCAATTGTCAGTTTCTGGCCCACACTTCCTGGGATTAGTTGTATTTCTAACCAGCTTTATTTTTGTGTGCTTGTTTATAGCAAATTTGTTTTTCTTAAGCTGTAAATATTTGATGGGAAGCAAAAGAAGAGGTGAAAAGGACATGCAAACACACTAAGCTGCAACATTCAGCAAACGTCAGAGGGTGAAGAAGCACGGCACCGAGGTCTGGCAGCAATGCAAATGGGTGCCTGGGTTGGGTTTGTGTGGGTTGGGTGTTGGGGGGCTCCAGGGATGGCTTCTGAGAGAAGGTGCCAGAAGCCATCCCTGTGTCCAGTAAGGCTCAGCTCAGCCAACTCTAAGACCCCATAGAGACTCCTCCTGGAGCAATTTGGGAAGGACAGCAGCCTTTGGGAAGGACTCACACTGGAAAAGTTTGTGGAGAAGGCTGTATCCCTGTCTAGAATAAAGCAGTCAACAGTTCCAACATAGCAGAGGGCTGATACAGAGCTGTATTTCCACTTATCCTGAAATTAATTAACTGCACAGGTCTACAAAAAAGGATGAAAACAGGTAAAGGAGATTTAACTTCAGAGGTCAGTGACAGATATCCCCAGGACTGCCTTAAAACTATGAACTTTGGGACTTCAGACAGAGCCCAGTATCCCGACCTTGCAGCCTGGTCATCAGAGAGATGAGCTCTCTGCAGGGCACTTACAGCAATTTATCCTCTAGAAGATTCTCAGCAGAAGCCTCCCACTGAGCTGTGATATTCAATACTCTCAATATGTATTGAAAACCATTCTTGATACACATTCCCAGCTCAGACTAAGTGTTCAGACTGGGAGAGAAGATTTCAGATATCGAAATTGTAAATGGAGATAACAGTTGAAAATGTCAGCTGTACCTGAAAGAAAAACCATTTGACAAGATAGATTCATTAACTCTTCATTCTTCTTCAATAAAATGATTTCCTGTTGTGTTTTTCAGACATTCACACCTTTCAAATACTAGAACTCATTAAGTTTGCTTGGTTTTTTTCCTCCCTCCCCAAGAAGATAATACTGACAGCAAAGCAGCTGTTAACTCACAGGCAGCCTGAGACACCTGGCAAAAAAGTGTGTTCACATTAACAGGTCCTGAGCAGGTCAGTGACATGCTAACATGCTGAGAGGAGGAAACATTGCAAGCATTGCTGTGAATGGAGTCTACATGGAGAGATCTGGCACAGAGATATCAGCTCTGCTGTGAGTGAAGCACGAGAGGAAGTTCGGGTTTAAGCACCTGAAGAAAATAGGAGTTACAGGAACACTTATGAAGGACCTGCTCCCATGACACCATGCAGAAGTAACACCAGAGGTGTTTGCATGGCCTCCATTCTGTCACCACCTCCAGAATGGAAGGTGAAAGAGGATGTCAAAAACAGGAAAGCAGGTGACAGATGTGCCATTGAAACCCCTGTCTGAGCCAGGGAAGAGTAGACACTGTAGCAGCCTGTCTTAGGATTGCTGAAAGGTGAAGTAAGCAAGCTCCAGAGGGGTAGGGCCACCCATGCCAACTGGATTCCAATGGGATATAAATGAGCTGTCCAGCTGTTGCCAGCAAAGAGGGAATGGAAACTTGGGCAGCACTTGGTGTCCCTTGTGCCCTTTGCTGTGAACAAATTACCCTTGCTGAGCTCCTGCTATGCATAAACCACCCTGGTACTTGTAGTGCATGGAGTGGGTAAAATCAACTCACCCAAAGATTTTGTATAATAAGGTCAACTTCCTTTTCATAGGATCTTGCATTCAATTTATTACAGTAATTTCCCTGAAGAAAAGCTCAAAATACGTTTTATTTTTCCCCTGTATTTTCTCACTTCCTGAGGTCACCATAGGAATTGAGAGTTGTTAGTGGCCATGCTTATAAAAAGTGAAATTTAGGCCAAATAGTTAAGTTTATTGACTGCAATGTCATTTTGTGTAGCTACACAATTATGTCAGTTGTCAAAGTTGTAGTAATTCAGGACGTACTGTTACGGTATAAGTCTTCTAAATCCCACATGATTTATGCAACTCATACTAAAAGTTTTGAATATTCATAACAATCCTCACAATCTGTAGGCAAAATATATCCATAATAATTCACAAATCATTTAAAATAATTAGGACGTTGGAGGATTTTCATTCTGTGATCAATAATTGAACAGTTAAAGGGGTAAAAATCTGTCAAATGAATTATTCATGGTAAATGTCTCTCCCACTGCAAGCAGAAACTTCAAAGAACACAGTCCCACTCTGCTCCCTCAGACAAGGAGCAGTGGATTACCAGGGTTGCAGATCCCGTGAGGAAGAGCTCAGGTTCAGTATTTTGTGGGAACCATATGAGAACTAAAATATGGCTCAGCACAGGCCACGTAAGCCAGGGTTAAACAGACAAGAGCAACTTTATCAATAAACCTGGATTCGATGGCTCAGTGCCAATATTCTGCATTTCCATGAATAGAATCAAACCAGAGTCAAGTTTAATGATCCCATTGGCAGACACAGGGAGTGCTGCACAACCACTCAAGTCAAGCATTTTTGAGTCATTTGCTGAGCAATATAAAGTGTGAAGGCTCCAGACAACAGAACCAAGGCTATTTTCATTAACAAATAACCCCTCTTTCTTTTTTCAATGTGTCTTTGTGCTGTAGAGATGTAACAGAGGTTTTGAATCATTGTTTTTAAATCAATTAACTAGTTTATGGTTATTTCATTTTGTTTTCCTCTTCCAAGTGCTATTAATCGTTGTTATCTACTGATTAGATAAAGAGTGTAGAAGTCTGGAATCCTGTGCTGGGGGTTCCAGATGTATTTTTTTAAACTTCAAAATGGCTGCAAATATCATTTATTACCATAAAATTACATTTCAAAATTACATTATTAAAAGAAAAATAGCTTGCCAATGAAGATTAATAGAATACCATTAGAAGACATGGATTTTCTAGCTTTATTTAATCAGTCTCCTAGGAGCAAATCGTGTTAGGAGAAGATAATCTCACTGAATATTCCTATGCATGTGTTGAAGATTTTTTTTTATCAGCTCAATATATTAAGGCTACAGTGATGTGCAAGAATTAGTATCCTGATTTCTTGTCACAAGTGGTACAGAGCACTGAGGCAGTGCTCTGCAATGAGTGCTTTGCTAAGGAATATCTTATTCATGGTTTAGAGAAGAAAGATGATTACAATTTCTAAATCACTAAATTCATTTTAGAAGAGAAAGAACAACACAGTCAGGAAGCAGAAATGAAAAATGTGTAAGGCCTGTATGGTATAGCACAAGGCATAAATAAATCACTACATCTCTGAAAGCAGAGAAGTTTCCCCTCACCTGACCTCCATCTAGTCACTCTGAGGAGGAGATAGAAGCAAATGATGGATCTTTCCTCATCCTTACTATTTTCTATTTCACAGTCTGGAACTAAAAGATGAAAATCTCATGTGATGAGATTTTAATGTCATGAAATATGAAAGACAGTTAAGACAGGAATCCTGATCTGAGTATGGTACCTGAAAACTCTAAAGCACTATTCTCCAAAGCTCACTGTAATAGAGGATTTTGGAAGGCCTGCACGTAATTTGTACCTCTATTTCTGTTTTGGAGGAAATAGAGCTTGCTCTTAGTCTAATAAATTCACTTACAGGCTAAAAGGAAGCAACAGGAGCAGAAGGTTTAAAGTAGTATTGGGAATAGCTGCTTACAACAATACAGCTAAAATAAAACCTCTGTGAGGTGCTGAAATGCAGCCTCTTTGCTCAGGGCTTAACCAATACTTTAGAGTAGGCATCTGTGACAAATTGGTTCTGGATTATTAGTCAGACTTCAGGCCACTGTTGAGGCATCAATCTCTCATTCCGTGGCATCTGCTCATTCACTAACCTGGGCAGCTTTGTGTCAGAAAGTCAATTTTTGTCCAAGGATTTGATAGATGTTAATGTGATTGTTTCAGCCACCATCCTTTTGTTCCTGCGATGATGGCTCACGCTTTACTCTGCAGAACCATTTAAGACTGAAGCTTGATTGAATAATAAGCCACAAGTTTTAAATTCATCTCCCTCTCTCTTCTGCCAAAGGTTAGATTTCTCTGCTTAAGATACAATTCAGCAATCAAAACCCAAACAAACTGAGTATAACTTCTCCCTGTGCCAAGCTGGAACGTTGGGTCATTGACAGATGTTGCTTTGTGGTGGAGCGTGGGGCTTGTGGATCCCACCTTGACGTCTCTGTGAGTCAGGACACTGCCTGCTGACAATGCTTCTGCATTTAGATTTTATTTTATTCAATACTGCATTATCTTTACTTAGACTTTTATAGTAAGAGGGATAATACAAGTTTTGGAAATGTTTTACTTAAAATGGGATAGATTTTACAAGCTTTTACTTGGGTTACCCTAACCATAAGAATATAGTTTAAAAAGAGAAATGATGACATGTTTCCCATTCTTTTCCATTGTCACCCAGTGAATTAATTTCTGGTTTTAGCTATAAATACCAGTTGAGAGATATTTGATTAAATGACTAACCAAGTATTAATGAATTTTCATTACTGTATCAGGTAAATTATATAATAACATAAGATTCTTTATGATACCCGATCCCCTTTTAAAAACACAGTCTCTACCCCAATTATTTTTAAAATCAGTACTGTAAATGATAACTAGTTTTAATGCTCATATTCAGCACTGTGAAATCAAAATCAAAAATATATAATGGAAAAATAAACTTCACTAGAAAATTAGATTTGTAGTTAGACGAATTATTAATCTGATGGAATTCTTTCCTAAAATGGAAGAATTGGTCTTTAGATTTTTAAGGAGATGAGACCTATTTCATATAAAACGATGGTTGCTGTAAAACTGTAACACACAGAATTATTTTAGTTTTCAAAATGTCTCAAAAAGGTTGAAGTGGCTCCTGTGGAATGTGTGGTACAAACTGCAGTTCCAGGATAAAATTAGTATCTGTTGGGTGCTGTGGTCCCCCTAATTAGTATTACTCCTGTTACATATCTGTCAAACACAGGATGGACCAACAAAACCTAATTAGCTGTTTAAACTCATTTCTGTGCCACATTTAATCTTGAGCTTGTCACATTTAAATTTCTTTAAACCTTAATAATATTCAAGATCATGCACTTGTGTTAAAGGCAACATGTGTTTGAGCCATCATGAATGCTGATGGGGAAGTATTCATTATGACTCCGACAACTTTTTTTCTTTATTTATCCAGGTCAGTCATTTATCTTTTCTATAAGATTTATGAGGTTGTTTTACTCAAAGCAGTAGAAAGCTAAAATATAAAAACTTGTTTTGGATTTCATATGTTGCTAATTCAGCCACAACCTTGATCACTAATACCATAATTTTAATATAGAACATGTATCCACCTGAAAAGAAGTGCTCAACTTAATACAAATATTTAATTTGTGTTTCACATTAAGCATATAGACTAGCTTAACTGCATTCAAAGACTCTAAAATGTCTGGGAAGAAACTTACTGGAATTTCTTAACTTCTTTATAAATATTTTTCAAGGAATCTGTAGGAGACATGAAGTTACATTAGCTGTCAATATGAGAGGTAAAAACTCTCAGCAATAAAGTGATATTAAGAATTGCCATAATTTAGCATATGCATCTTTGATTTCCCATCCTGAAAAGCAGCTGCAGATGTTTGCTAGTCTGAGATGTGCTTCCAGTCCGTTTTAAGCACTGGTAATTTAATAAATATGTGTTATTAAGAAGCAATGGAAAGTCATACCAGAAACAGAGAAGTGGTTACTATCTGAGTATAACACTTGCATTAAAGTTTTATACGTAAAGAGGATGTAGGAATTCTTGTTGGAGGGAAATTAAGCAATTAATTTTTAAGGTTGCTTAATGCTTTCGTCAAACAAAGCTGGATGCAGAGAACAGGCAGGAGAGGCTTTCACAGGGCTTTTTGTAGGAAGCAAATGAAAAACTACAGCAGAGCTGTACCTCAGTAGGTGACACAAGAATCAGACTTGGGGATCATCAGAGGCTTAGACCAGATCCTGAGACTAATTTTTACAAGTAGCATCACTGATATTTCCAAATGGTTTTGAGGAGCTGAGCCTTAGGGCTTGAGTCACAAAGGCCAGGCTCAGGCATACAGACAAACTTCCTGATGCCACACGAAATGCAGCCACACTCCTAAAGCTTGTCCTGGTATGAAGTAGTGCTAATATAGTATAAAAAGGCTATTTCCTGTTTTCCTAGACATCTCCCAGATAAATATACACCTGCAAAATTTTCAAGCTCCAAAGAATGAATACCATTAGTGCCTTGTGGGGTCTGTGCAAGCAGAAACAAATTTTAGGTAAATACTTTGTATATTCACCAAACCTACACACCCCCTGTCATCTGCCACATAAACCCACTAAAAGACAGAAGGGGTTATCTAAAAGGGGGATCTTCTTCTCCTTTTCTGATGAGGTAATAACATTGTACATCATTCTGGGTGAGGATATCTACAGGATGGATGGAGGTCCTGCACAGGGCAGGTATAAAACTATTTGAAAAGGGATGATAACAAAATAGTAGTGTTGCACTTATTGAAGTCAATCATTAGATATTTTTGTCTTAATGAAATTAGGTCATGTATTCTACTTCAGGACTTAAAGGGAAGAAAAATAACATGATACTCAAAGATAGGCAAGGAGTATATACTCAGAGGAGAAATGCATGCAATAAGATCTCCTGCAATAAGCTCAGAATTCATATTCAAAATGAAAAAATCAGAGAACATATCTATTTTGGCATGCTATAATTAATGACTCATTTGTATTGATAACAAGGTCAGGTTTTTTCATGTTTAATAAATCTTTTTAAATAAGAAAGATAAGGCAACAGTTAAAATACCTTTTTCTTCTTCAGTTCTCTGTGACCTGAATGGAGATCAGCCATAAAAACTGTCACCATTAATCCTCTAAATCTTAAACTAACTTTTCCTGATACATCTAATATTGTGAATTTGAACCACAGAAATTTACACTCGGTGTTATTGACATACATGTTATGACAAAAGCCTAATTTTTGCTTTAGACACTACTAAACTAAACAGGAAGGCACCTCCATGTCATGTTGAGTACTTAATTTTTTCCCCTCTATTTTTCATTATCTGCCTTGATTAAAGAGGTCGATTCCTATTCTAAAAATGATGTACAGAGAATAAATTAATAATTTGCTGTGTCAATGCAATTCTTTTTAAGTGACAAGCTGCAAGTCCTTTCACACTGCTTTGCTGTCCAGATGATAGTACCCAATTTATTCAGGTTATCACATTTTCTAAGCTGTTACCCCTCTGGCAGCTATCACTCTCCATCAGAATCACAGGCCTAAACCAATACCTGATTATTTCTAGATCTTTAGGCAGCTGTCCTGTTGATGGTATTTCAAATGAGATTTATTAATTCTAACAGAAAACCCAGTGTTGATTGATTTGACTTTATGGTCCTGTAATGAGCAGGAAACAGCTATCAGGTAGTCTCCATTTTCTTTAAACTGGATTGACTAGCTCAGCTCATGCTTTTCTTCACTAAATATAATGAAAATATATATATATTTGGAGTGAATAGTTTTCCTAGATGATTGCCCCATTTAAATGCTTAGAGGTTGGTAAGAAGAAGATTTCAAGCAAAATTCTGTCTGTACTAAATATATTGAGACACTCCAGTGTGGCTTTAAGATTGGAATATGGACTATTTAAAAGTGTGACTACAGCAGAAAATAAAGTAATTGAAACATTCATTGTGTCCAGTGCTGTCAAGTCCCCTTCTTTTAGTAAGGAATAGGATATGTAACAATCATAGCATTTTGCTTTTATTTTTTGCATTTAAGTCTATTCACTCCTCTCTCTTGTGCCAGTTACTCCAGAAAGGTGGAATGGTTTGGTTTGGAAGGGACCTTAAACACCATCTAGTTCCAAGCCCCCAGTTAAAGTATCCAACTTGAAAACTTAATGCACAAAGCCATTATCTGCTACATTGAGGGCATAAAAAAGCCATAAAATAGTCTGTTTCCCTTGAGTGCAGTGAGCTCATACCCACTGACGCTGATCTGGGTGTTTAGCTGATTTCACCAATAGAAATGGAACGAAGAAAGCGCTACGAAGGTGTCACACGATTTGTGTTTACAGTTCATGTAGCTGCTCCAAGGAGAAGGCAGGAAGTCACAAATGAGAGAAAGAAGCAAACCAGGGTGTTATAATTGCGTTTAATTTCTTTGGGCCCAGACTAACCCTTACACTGTACAAGTTCCCTGTCTTAATTTCATCTTTTAGTGCATCCCCCCTCTAAACCAGCTTGGTAAATTATAAATTCTTTCTCAAGTGTTACTTATAAATCCAGGGGCACAACCCCAACTGGAAGAGATGTGATGATCACATGTCATTTCCTCATCCCTCCCTTCCTGAGCAGAGGACTGGAAACACTAAAGCCCAACCCAAACCATCCTAGTGCAGTTTTGAAAGTCATGGGAATATTGCATCTTTTATTCCTCCAACCTACCCAGGACAGGGGCGCCAAGAACAAAGAGCCAGCCCAGAAAATCTGCACTGCAATGTTCTAGGCCCACACTCAGGCTTCTAAAATTGTCACAAAAATAAAATAGCATATGCATTAGAATACACCATTCTTGGACAATTTCATCACAATTTGTCATTCATTCTGAGATATTCATTTGTCTAAAAGCAATTAAAGCTTAATTGCTGCATAACCTGAATAATTTAGAAATGCAAATTAGGATAGCAGGCAAGCAAGTATGTGTTCATTAATTTCTTTGTTATCACCATCTGTTTAATTAAAAAAATGAGTTTTACTGAATGACAGCTTGCTAACTATATAAACGTTTTCCTTAATTGAAAATGTCTTTTACAATTGAGGTCAGCATCTGACAAAAATTGTTTGAGCTTCTGCAAAAAACATTTTCTCTAAACAAATTGTTGTATTTTCAAATTCACATTAAAAAACATTGCCGACATATGCAGTGTAATTCAAGAAATGACATCTTCACTTCTTAATGCAAAGCCATAATTTTAGAAAAAAATCAGTGCTTTGGAAAAGTGATGGCTATTACATGAAAGGTATATGCGATTTATCATCTTTATTATGGATTATTTTGAGAACTTTTATAAAATCCGGTCTCAAAATATGAATACCTCTGGCAAAAAAAAAAAAAAAAAAAAAGTCATTGGAAGAAGGAAGGAATGTTTCAAAAGATGGATCACATGATGCAGTCATTTTGCTTGGGAAATAAAAATAAGGTGGTTTTTCAAGTAGAATCTTTCTAAAGAAGCTAGTTCTTTACACAAGTGTACAACTCTTCACGACTGATATTTATCAAACTCCTTTTATTCAAACTGGTTTTGTTCCAAACACCTTCACTCCATCTGTAGCAGGGTAGGGAGGCCCTGGCACAGGGTGCCCAGAGAAGCTGTGGCTGCCCCTGGATCCCTGGCAGTGTCCAAGGCCAGGTTGGATGGGGCTTGGAGCAGCCTGGGATAGTGGAAGGTGTCCCTTCCTATGGCAGGGGTGGCACTGGATGGGCTTTAAGGTCCCTTCCAACCCAAACCATTCAGTAATTCTCTGATTTATATATTCAGAAAAAAAAAGGAAAAGAATTTGTACTGTATTAATACATGTTTTGATATCGTGGGTGGTCTGGATCTTACATTTATCTTGACAAAACGGTGAGTCTGAAAGACAGAGCTCCAAATAAATAATGCACGTGCCTGCAAGCCCACTGTGTGTTAGCCAAGGTCTGGGCCAACAGTCCCACACTTTCTATGAGATCAGTAAACCCATTCATTATCTGGGACTGGAACCTGGAGGAGTGCAGAAGGGCAATGTTGTACTCCTGTACTACAAACTCATCTATTATTCACCTTGTGCTCTTTACACAATTAATTATATTGCTTTGCTGTAATTTGAGTTACGCTTGGCTTCTACTCTCTCCTACTGCATTTGAGAGAAACTTTCTATTATAGCTTCTGTATCAGCACCAACATATTTCCAGAGTGCAGCAAAAGGCCTTTCTGCGTTGAAGGCAACAGTGGTGATAAAGATGACAAAGCTTCAGTGATTTGCACTGAAAAACAATCTCCAAGAATGCACTTTCTGTTTGCTGAATCCCCTTGTGTAGTAAATTACTGGGGTAACTGGGAGATGTATCTATTTCCTTTTAAATATTTTGTTACTAGACAGAAAAAAAAAAAAAAATTATTATGCAAGATCATGGTTGTTCCCCAAATAATTAAAAAAAGTGACCTGCCCAGTCTGGCTGGGTGCCAGCACATAAACACAAAGTCAGGGTGACACTACCAGGCTCAGCCAGACGACTTGGGAACTCCCTTGCATGAAGTGTCTCTGTACTCAAGTAAATGCTCTTTAGATTTTCTAAGTGTTGTATAAACTTCATCTGACATTTGCAGGCTTTTCCCAAACATGGAAACAAACATTATGATTATCACTGAAGGCTTTGGGTAACACACAAAAAGATTAAGCAACTTTTTCATGACAAGAAAATTGAACAGGAACCCATGAGGAATCCTAAACCTGTATCTGTTAGACAAACCTTCAGTGGGACTCAGGTGTTCATGGTTATTGGGGGCAGATCCAGAGTTTTGTGAAATTCCTTATGAACCAAAAAAACCCTGGTAAATTGCTGCAAGACATTTTTATTTTCTTATGATTTGGAGCTATTCTCAAGTGAGTGTGGATATGAATGTGTTTTCATGGAATTACAGTGAAACTACATGGGAGATTTAGCAGGCAGCATAACACAAACTTTCATGTGCAAGTACAGGAGGGTGAAAAATTGTGGAGAAAAGCAGCAAAGAATCCCACTGAATATACAAACACAAAACCCCACTCAAACAAAATGAAACTACAAATTATCGGTGTTGGTTTTTCGATGCTGCACAATCCCAGTGTTCTGAGGTGTTAATTTCTCGGTACCATATTAACATTTTTATGCATCAAAGGATCATTTTGGCTGGATATTTTTCCTCCTTTCACTAGATGGCAATATTGTATTATATTCCAGTGTATAACTAATGTTTAAATAAAAGTGGCACGAAGATAGCCAAGTAAACTGTATCAGTGCATTAAAGAAATTAAGGGATAATTAAATTTAAAATTTACTTCAATAGCTTGTATTTCCACAAACTCTCTCAGTAAGAATATCACTTATGTTTTCTCTTTGATAACCCACATGCCACTTCTTTGGTGGTAGAGTGAGATTCAGCACTTTTTTCCCCAAAAACGATATCAGCCTTCCTTCTACAGTTCCCACTGACATTCCCAACTCCTATTTCCACACACTAAAGGGAAACCAAAGACTAAGTGTAAACACACTTAATCTTATTGTTCAAAATCGTTAGTGCAGTTTCTTCATTACTCCTGTATATGTGGTGGCATTGTTTGGGATCCCTACTATGTGACCTTTCTAGTCCTTCTAGCTCGCTGAATTTTTCCTTACCTCAACAAGAAATCACATAGAATTAATTCTCTTGAGCCTCAGATTAAAGATATGTTTGTCTCCACTCTTTTCCTGTATCTTTACAGCAAGAACCAAGTGAAGCAGCAAACATTAGATGAAGCAGAAGACTGATTTATTGGTTAAAGGGAAGGAAAATGTATTACAGAAGAAGAATGAGAAAGCTGCAGTGACAGAACCCGCTTCTGAGGTGTGTTCTAAACATTAATTGGACCAGGAAACAGAACCTCAGTCAAGCCTGCATGCTCAGGTCATTAAGCAAAAGATTTATTTGTAGGTTTTTTCAGATTCACTAGCTGTGTAACCTCGACAGGAATGATTGAAAGAGTTTGATTTCAGGTGACTGAACACCCATTTGCTTCGGGCATGTTTCTGGTTGGTAGGAAATAAGGTATTTAAGATTCAGCTTTTGAGAGCTGGCAAGAACTAGTGCTAGTGCACACAACTTGCAGAGTCTGGAGAAATTGTTTTAATGATGAAAGGTGATTAAGAACCAGTCCTGATGGCAGCAGCCTCATTTTTCTTCTACAAAGCTACTCTTTTCCCCTGGTAAACTTTTATGTGGTGGCAAATCAAAGCAGTCTGAGAAAGAGTTCCCTGTCTTCTGGTCCACTTGCTATCAAAAGGGCTTGAAAACTCTCTTTGACTTTGAAAAAGTCATCTAGTGTGATCTGGGCCAGTTGGACTCCAGCACTGCAGCTGTAGCATTTACTGCAGCGAGATACCCAGTGCTTGTCAGGGTGGTGAGCACTTGAGAAAAACACCATGAGACACACACCTCTCCTTTGGGCACACTCCACAGATATCCAGACAGAGAATTCCAGGAGACATCAGTCCAGCCCTGACTTACTAATGACTACACATGTAACAGCTGTAAACCAAGGCAATAAACCTTATATCAGAGCTTATTATAAGCTATTCATTTCCTGACTCAATTAGGAGATCATTATATCATCTAAAAGAAATGGAATTTCAGATGAGAATCTCTAAGTAGGTCATTCTAGATACATATCACTGAAAACCTTCTGTTGATATAACAGGCAACCATACAACAGAATCCATTTCAGATCTTTTATTGACCTTTCCTGCTATTTAAGTCTTTACTTAGATCATTGCTGCTTTCAAGATATTCACTCTAATTAATTTTAAATCGTGTTTTACAAGCTAAAATGTTTTTTTCTTTTTGAATTTATGTCTGCATTTAGTTTTAGCATTTCTTCCCTCCTCCCTCTTTGTTATATCAGGTATAATCAAAGACATTAGCTCTGCCTACAAACCTTGTCCTTCTTAAGATTCTTTGTACCAGCAAAATACCGCTGATACCTTTCCCTGGAAAATGATGTGGTGAAAATTCATGAAACCAGAATATACCTAATCTAGTTCCTTACTGTTATTGCCTTATTCAATAACATCATCCATTTGGCCACAGACTAACACAAAGGTAATTGGATTTTGGCTCTCACTAATTCCTGTGGAAAGCTGTAGAACCTTACTACTAATCAATTAGAAACATCTTTTGGCTTCTAGTGAGATTTTGTACAGGGACAATCCACTTATTTTTCTCATTTGATCAGTGGCATTTATTCTGAGCTTCTGCAGTATTCAGGACAAGCAGTCATATCTTACATGGCTAAAGAAATTGTTGGTTTCTAGGCTGTTTATATAAAATTTTGTGCATGCATTCCAGTTTATATATGTTCCAGTTTGCATCCATCTGTATTGAGCATGGGACACCAGTTATAAACTGTGTTCAAGGTCCTCTCTGCACTTGGTGTGCAATGAAAGAAATTCTTCCCTGTTCCTGGAAGGAATAATTTAACTAATATGGCTTCACAGCCCCATAATACACTGAAGAAACAACATAGAAACAAAGATTTTTTAGGAACTACTTGTTGGCCACAGTGACCTTGGCCTATTTTTTACTACTGGATTGTGCCTTTGTGACAAGCACCAAAAAAAAGGGACAGCAGTTGTCCTGTTCAAAAAATAGTTCAGTGCTTGTGTCCCAGTTCAGGGCTCTAATGTATCATCACATCAGCTTTAGTCATGGAGGCTTATTTCATTCTAACACTTTTTTTTTTCCTCACTACTTCCTATTTTCTTATGGGAGGGAAAGAGAAGAGAAAGGAGAAGTCCTATGAAATGAAAGGCTAAAAGTATGTTTTGCTCTTTCAGAGAGGTTAGAAGAAGGTGAAGTTAAGGAGTAAACTTCATGGATCATTTTTAGTATTCTATTTGAATAAAATTTAAATTAGATAAGATGTATACCAGAGTATTTTTGAACTGGAAGGTGCAGGCTACTATTGAACTCCTGCCTTGCTTATTAAATTGGTAATAGAATAACAAAGGGACAGATGCATTCTCATTGAAACCCATATTTAGTATGCAAATCGCTAATAAGGAGGGTTTGCAAAATCTCGGATGTAAATTGTGTATAAACTTGCAGGGTGAAGTAATGAGTGAAAAAATGATTTGGGCTTTAAACACTTTACAGCCTTTTATACCAAACTTCGACACGCAGTTTATTACAGCGGTATAACATCATCCTTACACCTAAACGTGCTTTTAGTGAATAGTGGACATGATTTCTGCATATCAAACATTCCCACATCAAAGACAAATGGTGAATGGGCATTCTGGCTGGAATATACATCAAGAGAGCACTGCAGAACTGCACCAGCAGCCTCATTATTTCCCAGTCCTGACTTGCGGCTCAGGAGACCAAAGGAGCCGGGAATTCACCCGACAACTCAGTGTTATCTCTGGATATTTGGGCTTGGGAAGTTACAGTAATTCAAAGCAGGCTCCAAGCAGAGCTCTCAAACATGTCTTGTTAGCTGTAAATAAATCCAAGGTAATAGAGCAAACAGCACAGCTCTTGCTGATGTAGAGCAGCACGTTCCCGTTCTCTGGAGAGGCTGGAGAGACCCGATGGCTGAGCCACCAGCCCAGAGCACAGGGACAACTGCCCCTCTGGGCAGCACCACCAGTGATGCTGCAGGGCACAGCTTTATGCAAACTCCTACAGGCAAAAAGGGATATCTGAAAACATCACTTTGCAAAGAGCTAGCGCCTCAAGATGTAAATTTAGCAACTACCTGTCAGAAAATAATTAAGAAGGACTACATTTTTTATTATATGTTGGACCTATGATGAATTTTTGGGAATTCTCTGTAATCCATGACAAGGGGCGGTAGGGGAAGTAAATCACATTGCAGTCAGATGATCCCATGACATTTCTTTCATTTAAGGTCAAAACCTCATTATTTCAATATAATGAAATCTGGAAGTAGACATTGGTTTCGATTTGCCTCTAACCTAAAATTCCACTCAGAACATTAAATGAAGTCACAGCTTAATAGTGGTTCCACATACAAATGCCAGAAAACATGGATGACCAGGGAAGCAAATGCCATGCCTGATTTTTAAGATACTCAGATAATGTTTATTGGATTCTGAACTGAGTTTGATGTGTTCTACTGAGTTCAACACTGTTTCCTTATCAAAAATCAGTTCCTTTACTATAGTGTTAACTGATATTCCCAATCTGTATCTGCTGATCTTTTGAAGTCTTTATTAACAAATAATATTTAAATAGTGGTTCAAGTAGCACCTTTTTTTTATTCCAAGGCTGACTACCCCAACCTATGTATTAAATTAATTTTCCAGTGCTAAGGGATGATTCAAGAAACCATCAGCTACTCTAAACAGTCCCCCAGAGCTCCCACTCCTCAGCCTTTGCCTTTATCCTCATAAAAAAGCTTCAGACAACCACTGTGTTCTTGAGCTCCTTGGGAAGGAATGGGACAAGAGAGCAAATGGAGCCAATGAGACAGAGTTCACAAATTAAATTACCAGGTATTTTAAGGCAGCAATATAATTATATATGATGGAACTCCAAAGCTCAATACTCATTTAATCTTCCCCATTCTCCTCTAAAATATATTTAACATTAAAAAAAGTCAGGTAGGTCTCATACTGAGGTCTGCTACACTTCAAATACTTATTGATGAGGATGACTGAGGCATTTCAGTGTCTGTGGCTGTGTGGTGCCCAAGGGGATCATATCAACGCCCTGACCAAACACACAGAGCTCCCTCTTGCTCCCTCCCTTCACGTCTGGTCCAGCTTGGGCAACTTTCACTATTTTTGAGGGAAAATTCTTCACTCTCAAAGCTGCACTTCCTCTCTGCCCCTTCCATTCATCACATTTTTGTTACCTCTCCCAACCTCAACCCCTTCTCCTTTAGGAGTTAACAGAAATACAAAGCCCAGAGTTTTAACTATTAACATGTGAGGAGATTGGGATGCAGGGTTTTATTTTTAGTATATCTAGTGGTAGCTGGCTTTTCCAGATGGAAAGATGACGCTACAAAGCGCAGCACATATTTGTCTTCGTGAATTTCTGTTGTTATGTCTCTGGCTGAATATTCATTATGAATTGATCAGCATATTTTATTGGTATGTCTCACACAGATTGTTTCTGGCTCTTGCTGCCTATCAACATGTTGATTCACCAACTGGTAGGCCATTTAATTTATCAGCTGTTTTCAGGGCTAATATTTAGAGGGAAAACAAAGCACAAAAATAATTAAAGAAACCACAGATAAATAAAAGAAAGCCCTTATCAACTATTGTATTCAGTAGTGGCAAAGAAGTGCACCACTGTCCAAGCTCAGCCTGATCAGCGCCCTGCAGTGCTGGTAGTGCCGTGTGACTGCACAGCTTCAGCTGACCCAAGCAAAAGGGCCTGAGGCAGCACCTCCTATCTTCCTCCCCCAGACAGGCAGAGCAGGAGCAATGCTGATTTGTTTATAACAAGTCTCTTAACCTCATAGCCAAAGTGTCCTGCACGACATCCAGAGCTGCTGCCATATGCCAGAACGTACATTGGGCCAGTGTGACAACCTCAGATCACTGAGGTCTCAGTGTTACTGATGGCACTTTCAAATAGAGATATTTAGAAAAGTATGCCTCAAAGTCTGCTTTTGAGCCATTTAAAAAAATGCCTTTTTATGTTTACCCTGTTTTCTGCAAAGATGGAATAATACTAACCAATATATCACTGTGTGTTACACCACTTTTCAGGCAGTCAGTGATCTGTGGCCCTGGACTATTTTCAGTGTCAACTTACAGTCAGATTATACACAGCCATCATAGATCACTTGATGTTTTGTCACATATGTCTCCAATTCATGCTAATTAACACTTCCAAACCAGTTCTCCATGCAGTCAAACCTTTTGCCATCAGGGGCCCCCCAAATGAACCTTGGAAGGAAACCTGTTATTTCCACAGGCCTGAGCTGTATCAGCCTGCAGAGAACCAGAGAGCAGAGGCTCAGAGGTGAGTGTGGCAGACCAGCTGCTCAAGTGAAGCTGTTGCAAGTCTTCACATTAATCTTTCCCAGATAAAAAAAAAGACATTTGGGAAAAAAACTGGAATTAGTTTAGCCCTGGGCCTAAATGTTAGAATCTCACATTTTGTGCTAAACTCCTAAGAAACTGTGTAGGGAGGTTTGGTCAAAGGTTGGAGTCAATGTTCTTGGAGGTCCTTTCCAGCTTTAGTGGTTCCATGGTGAAGAAGGGCCATACAGAATCATTATCCACACACATGGAGTACAGACAATTCTCATTTCACAGAATACAGTGAAAAACCACACAGCTGAGAGCTGCTCTTACAGCACCAGCTAAATGCTATCAGCCTGTTGTACCTAGGGATTAATTAGTGAGGTATTTAACTCACACAGGAGAGCCCTTTCCAATTTGAAGGAAGAGGGTAGAGGCCTTGCATAAATGAAAATGTGATGTGATCTGTCACTTAAAAACCGAAATTTTAAGGGCCATCTTTTCTTTTTAGTGAGTCACACTGATATTTATGAACTCTTGCAATATGGACACCCTTCCAGGAAAAGCACACAGAAAGGTTAGGGAGAAGATAAAGGGCAGTGTCAAAAAATGCCAGTCATCCACTGATGAAGTTTGTGCAGTAGGATGTATAAATAAAATCATAAAATTATGCAGAACATGTCAATACACCTTCCTAACAACGCAGGGGAGTTTGAATGATAAATTAGACAACTGGAAAGGCACTTCCATGAGAAAATGAGCAGCTCCTTATTTAAGCTTTACCAGGTCCATGTTCTCATGCACCACAGCCCATCAAGCACATCCTTTAACAGTGGGTAATTGGCTATACTGAAAACAGTGTCACAGTTCCAGACCAAACCCTCCCTCCCCTACCCGCCCTGAGCCCTCAGATTGGATTTCCAGACAAGCTACTTTAATGACTCTTTAAGTACCATATGTTTTCACTCTTGGTGGCAATAATTTGAAATTTTGTTTAATTTGTTTCAGCTTGGGTTCACATTTCATGTTGGAACTCTGCTGCTTTGCTGAAACATTTGTATAGAATCAGCCTTATAGAACAACTGAAGATTTTTTAAAATAAATGTTATGATTTGACATTTTATGAGTGAGCAGCACCTATAAGTGAGAGCAGAAGAAGGTTATGCCCAAAGACCTAAAATAGCTTTCATGTCCTGCATATAATTCAGGTTTAAGAATTGATTGCTATAGCAAACCATGAAAATCCAATATTTAATTTACTCACAAAGAATAAGTCACAAAAGCTGATACATTCTGCAAGGACATGTGCCTGTTGTTACACTCACAGACAAATCAACATTTTTGTATGGAAATAAGAAAAAGATTTCTCCCTCATGATAGTCAATGAAATCCTCAAAATATCTAGTGGTTTGGTTCTTAAACATTTCACTGCTCCAAGCTCTTTTCGTACAGAACTGTGTTCACATTAAATTGGCAAGGGCAGTGGCAAGGGGATGGAATCTGATCCTTTCATCAGCAGTGCTCAGTTGTATAAAAACTTACAGAGAAACCTGAACATTAAAAGAAATTCAGTGATTTTCCTCAAGTGATTCCTGCAAATACTTTTCAGTCGTACTTTTCTGCATTAAAATTTACATAAGAATATAAAATAATAATAATAAATAGCATCTCTGCAGCTAAAATACAGGTACACATGACGTTTTGTATACACTCAGTTTGCTCTGGAGGAGAACATACAGAATCACTATTGAGAACTCAGACTTGTTGCCTCATAAATTCTAAGCAGTGTGTTCACTAGAGAGCAAGAGAGATGAATACCTGGAGTTAACTCAATTAGACATATGACAAACATTTAACAGCGCTGTGGAAAACCAGTTTTGACTGCTTTATTAATATTTTTCATTGGCAGAAACATTCGAAATGCCAGCTGCAAAAGTTACATTTTACTGATACTTCCAATATGCACCTGAAAATAAAAGAAATTGTGCACGGCAACATCTCAAAACTGAATTAACCAAATCACATCATTCTGGGAACATAATTTCTGGAGAGTTGAGATGCTTCTCAACAGATAAGCAGACATAAAAATTTAATACTTTCCAGCACTTGATTCTGCACAGGAAAAATTTCAGGATCTGCTGTAACTAAATAGGGGCTACATTTGTAATAATACAACAACTATACCATCACTTGAAATGTCAGTATTGTTATTCAGCATGATTTCCTCTGTATGATGGCTCAAGTCAATTATAATGACAGATAGCATCCTACTGGCTTATCTGATTACCTCTGACCTTTTAACAGCTGCAGAAAGCCAAAACAGCCTGAAAGAAGAACTCATGCATATATGACACAAAACTGGAATTTCATTTCTGAGCCATAGTCAAGAACTCATTGAATGTCAGCAGATTTCTGACAAAGCCTATAGTGAATAATTTCTTGGATGGTTTGGCACCACGAGAGTCTGTCATTTATTATGGCTCAGTACTGGCGGGGGACATAAACTTGATTAATTTTATATCAATACATGATATGAAAGTCATTACCACATACAGCCCATTTTAAAAATTTGGAATCCACTACCCAAAGTAACCATTCATTTTGAGTATTATTTCTTTTATCAGAAGCTTGGTTGGATGATTTAAGGCTGGGCTTCACAGAGAAACAAAAATCGATATCAAGTGCAATTGTGTATATTCAAAAAATGTGCTTTATTTTTGAACAACAGATTACCAACCAACTGTTCAGAGAAGTCTCTCACCACTCACATCCTCTCTCATTCTTTAGACATGATTAGTCAAATGTGACTCTGATAACTAATCAAAAGCTTATCTTTGTGTTGCTAAAAGGCCCAGAAACACCCAACCCATTCCTCATGCCATTCTGAAAAAGCTATCCAAAAATGCAGCTGCACCTGCTTTAGATGATAAGCTGATATTAATTTAAATTGCCTTCAAAGTCTTCAATTAATTTTCATGGAATTTTTCAAACTGACAATATTGGTTAAAAACTGTTTTAAATTCTCTATGGGAAAAACCTCTCTACTCACGCACCAGTACAGAATAATAGAATAGAAATTTAACATTTCCACAACTGAGATGAAGTCCCAGCTGTCCTTGAGAGAACACCACAGTCACCATTATCTGTACCTGGAGCACAGTTTCACCCTCAGAAATCAGTGGTACCTCTATTGGGAGTCAGCTGAGAGAATGAACACTACAAAGCAACTCAATGATTACATTTATTGACAAATGAACTTTAAAGATGAAAGCCAAAAAATCCAAAACCAGTTGACTTCTAAAACCTATCAACAACTATGTTTGTAGTATCTGGCTAGCTGAGAACAAAAAGGAGAAAAGTAAAATATCTACAGAGGTTTTTCGTCCTGCCTGTTGACTTCTAAAACTAATTATGCCAGTTCATGCTTCAGAAGGAAAGCTGTTATTTCGTGGTTGCTTGCTTTAATTTACAAACCTTTTTTGGGAGCTCATTTTTAAAAAGGGTCTGCCCATGTGCCCCTGAAGGTCCCATCACACCCACACCTCATCATCTGCCCCTCCTTTGCACGAGCTGCACATTTCTTGGGGCTCTGGCAACCCAAATGTGTTGTCAGTCCCTTACCCTGAGGGCTCTGCCCTCTCTGCGATGTTCCCACAGTAAAAATAAGGACACCTGACTCAATGGAATGGGGACCTTCACTCCAGTGAGTTTCAGAAAAATAAATATTTAAGAGATGAAAGAATGCAATTAGGATAGTAATACATCTCAAACAATGTTAATAACCTTTAGAAGCAGAGAGAATACCCAGTTTATTCAGCTATCATAAAACAAATATTAAACTTACTCTGGGAAAAAAGAAAAGATATGTAATTTCTGCTCAGAAAAGTAATTAAAAAGTGAACAGAATGGCTTGGCAGCTGCATAGTAATCCCCTCCAATATCTCAAACAGCCCATACTGGTGAAAGATGCTCCACCCAGCATCACCAGAGAAGAATATTGCTGCCATCAGTGGACTGAGTCCAATTTACTTAAGGTCTTGCAACTAAAAAGCAGAAATAATACAAGTTCCAAGAAAAAAAATTGAAATATTCACATATTACACCTAAAAGGAGTAACTGAAGGATTGTGCCAGACTGCATTATTTTGTTTCTTCAAGAAGGAAAACAAGAATTTACTGATTGGGAGACCCAATGCAGTCAAAACATGTCTGCAAGTGTTCAGCAGTGTCTCCTCTCAAATATGCTACAGGAGGGGACTGCTGTTTGTAAGGCTCCGTGTGGATACCATAACATCTATTACAAGAGAAAAGCCAATTAATGTGCAATCCAGACCTTGCTTTGGAGTTTATCTGCACGCAGAATAAAGTCAGCAGCAGTAAGAGTATGCTATTTCCTCCAACAGTGGAGAAAATGAGGATGGTTTAATCAATATTATGACAATTTAAGTTTTGCTACCCTACTAGTCAACTCAGTAAACATTTATTGTGCAGGAAGGCGATGTATTGGAAACAGGGTAGTCAGAGGAGAAAAGACCAGTTAGTGGCTTCCTAGGAAGCCAATCCTATTGCATATTTCAGGAGATGCTTTACAAAATAGATGCTCCTTGAAAGCCAGCTGTCAGATATCCTAAACAGCAGAGTCTTTAGGTTTATATTTGCCTCAAGAGTTTTTATTTAAACCCCTCAAATTTTCAGGCCGAAATAGCCTGTCCACCTTCACTCCATATGTGCTAAACTTCTCTCCAGACAAGTGCATAATCCCTGGGTGTTTTACCAGTGTTTTATAGAGATGGAAGGTGGAGACAGGAAAGGTCACAGTGGCACCAGGGTGCAGCTCGTTGCTTCTCTGCTTCACGCGTGTGAAGCCAACGAGGTACTCTCACAACAAACACCACAGGGAGGAATGTTTGTCTCGCTGTGGTCCTGCACTTTGCACCAGTCCACCCCCACGTGCTTCCACTTCAATTTAGAAGCCAAGTTTGTGTCTTAGATAATGTCTATGAAGCATTTGAGAACCAGTTGTTTTTTGAGGACAGCTGAAACAAGGAGTCGAGCATGTAAGGTTTGAACTGCAATGCTGAGGCCTGACAGCTTCATTTTCACTCCACGTGCTGAGTTGTGCAAAACAGGGGGAAAAGCTTAAAACTACAGCTAAAGTGGAGAATGGAAAACAGGTCCCAAAGTGCCTAAACTAACCTCATCCTCCTTTTAATAATCTCCCTAAGCTTCCACAGAAAATACCTTCCTTTGTTTTTAAACCAGAAACCACAAGCCAATTAAAGCTTTGTGAAAAAATTGTTGCTAAGGTTGTTTTTCAAACTCAAATGGTGATACTTTACAGTAAATGGACTTTATTTAATGCTCAATTAAATTTTAATTGCTTGGTGACATTATTCATAATCATCAAACTAGCTAATGTTTATTAATAGCCATTTCTGATAGGGTAGAGCACTTCAGATTTCCACGTGAATTTGAGAAGACAAAAATAAATTTGATACAGTTGCCAGCTGAACAATCACATTAAACAGACCTCCCTTGCTTTAATGCTCAGGTGGCTTCAAGATATTTGACACTTTAAAACAAATAAAGTCCAGACAATAAATAAACTGCAGAGATTAGGGCAAAAAACATCTCACAGACCTTGAAATCACAGAGACAGCATCAGAAAATATATTGGAAGTCACTTCACTGCAAACACTGTAAATCAGCAAGGAAATACTACCTCATAACAACTTCTTAATATCAGAAATTTTAAACACCCCCATCCTAATTTAACAAAGTGATAGCTGCACATTTTAGCACTCACCTCACTGTCAGCAGTGTTTGCTCATACATTTCTCCCATGACAAACTCAAATCCTCCTAAGGAGCTTCTTCCCTTTCTGCACTTTGAGCTTTAGGCTTTCCCAGAAGCTGCTCCTAATTGGTAGCTTGATGCTAACGGGGGGGAAGTAATTAAGCCCTTCATCATTCCCTGCTGACCTGCAGCCTTGTAGGTCATGCATTTCCCACTATGGAGATCAGGTGTTAGTAGACAAGCAGAAAAAAGTGAGTAAGCATTTGAAACGTGGGTTTAATGTGTGGATATAATCAACAAAGGAAATTCAAGTCACTGTGGTTTTTAACTGTAGGCAGCATGCGTAGGCTGATTTTCTTATTCAGTTTTTCATTGTGGTTGGAGGGACTGAGGTGATGACCATCCTTCCTACTACTGTGAGAACTGCACAGAAAGCTAATTGTGGCTTTGAGCAACTCAGTTCCTCCAGGAGTGTACATATCTGTCATGGATATGCGTGAAAGGAGGTCATGAATTGCTCTGGAGAGAAGGGAAAGTCTTTTTTTTGTCATCAGTTCTCCAGGTTTACACAAACTTCAGCTGCTCTATCCTTTCCAATGCACAGCTTCATTAGGAGAACCATTATGTAATTTTTGGTTTTCCACTCCTGTTTCACCTCCCGGGGGAGTAACAAGTTTAATACTCAGTTACCAAGAAGTTTGCTCTCTGTGCTCTCTTCTGACTCTGCTGCACTCCATGGGAGTCCCTGTAGGGATCACTGTGTGCCATTGTCTTTAGTGACCAATGCACTCACTCTGATTTTTGGGTGTCCCAGAGGGACACTGCTGGAATCGCCTGCAGTCAACTCACACGGGGGTTTCCAGCTGCACATCAGCAGGCCTAGAACAACACAGAAGAAGGCAGGAGTGAGATGATTTAAAGGAATTTATTTGGCAGTTGAAGGAGAAAAGTTCCCTCCTCTTCCCGCAGCACAAATGTGCTTTAAGGCATAAACCATTTCCACGATGGTATTTTCATCTTTATGGTGGTACTTTAGCAGCATAATGGGAATGGTTCATTTCCTGTTGGAATGCTTTGGTGTGTCCTCTTCTGAGCCATGTTTCCTGTGGTCCTTCCAATAATTAAAATAATCTACCAAGAGCAAGATTTCTTGATGTTAATTACTGGCTTTAAATCACTTCCAAAAGGCAAAATTAAATTCTATGCAATATTTTATGTAATAAATCCATTATTTGATGAAATTCACATCTAACTCAGGAAATAATCTTCAAACTACTCCAGAATTCATTTGGCAAAGTTTACTTTAGAAATCATATTCTCATCTCTTTAGTGCACGTTTTGAGAACACTTAATTTTGCACACTTAAGCAATCTCACCTTTACCAAATATACTTCTAAGCCCTTATTTATATTGCCAGGTAAATAACTTTCAACATGAAATTATCGTCTAAAGGCTCAGTCACAAATGTTATAACTTTATTTTTTAACATGTGTTCATTCTCTTAAAATTGCTTCTTTAATAACTAAAAATATTTTAAAACCCCCTCATTATTTTGCAATCCTTCACACAACATTGAAAGATATCAAAACTTTTCCCTTAGACTCAGAATGTTGGGTCAGAAGTTAGAGAAGCATCATCCTCTCAGGTGAGCTCTGAAAGGTGCCCTGGACAGAGGTGCTGGGAGAGGCACGGGGCTGAATGACCTGCTGTGCTCTCTGGATTCATCTTAAGGAGATGTTGCATTAACTTGATTAAAACATGCAAGCTGCAAAGGGAATGGAAGTGCCTGAGTCCTCATTTCCAATCAGTTCACTGGGAGTTTCCTCCCTGCCCCTGGAGTCCATTAATACCTCAGATACTCTGATAGCTGAGATAGTGCCACACGAACCCAGCACGTAACACGGTCCCCAGCTATATTTAATTAGGATAGCAAGAATATATATATTTTTTCATTCTGTTAATACATTATGATTGAATACTTGTCAAACCACAGCACATTTCCAAAAGTGGCTGAAGGTTATTGTTGTAACAGAACAGCAAGGTATATGATAGTCTTCCACAGAGCTTGTTAACATTATCAGAATTACTGGTGAAGAGGAAAAGTTATCCCTCGGGTACAGGATAAAGGAGTGTAAAACACTATTACCTTCCTTTTAGTAGCTCTTTCAATAAAGGTCTTTTTAAATAAAGTCAAGAAAATGACATAGCTCTTTTCAGTTTTCCTGTGAAGTAATTACAGCTGTAGATCCTTGACTTTTGTGCAATTTCAAATGAAAATTAACCAGTGTTAAATATCGATTGCTTTTCTCTATCATTAGGCTTAATGAACTAAGTATTAATACTGTTCAAATGGCATCTGGTTCCTTAAAAGGATGCTATGTGTCATCTGTTATTCCAAGGGCTATTTTATACACAATTTACAAAAAATATAAATACCGGATTATTTTCAAACCCAGCAGTTTTCTGTAATGTCTTGGAACGAAATAACAGCTTGCTCTTTTCAAAATGAGCAACTGAGTCTGGAGGTGGCACTGTTTCCCTTCAGGAGAAAAGTCAATCCCACCCTGAGATCGAGTCCAACACATCCTGGTGCAACTGGTGAATTTATGCAAGGGGCACAGCTCTTAAGGAACGTAATTAAACTAAACATATGCCTGATATACACTCTAAATCCTCTAATATAGTCCCTCTATATAGTATAGGATGTGCCATCCTATTTCTGTTTGGACTGCGAGTAATTTAAGAATTTGAAGATCAAGACTCTTCAGCAGATTTACTTAGATTAAAATTTAATGAATTAATGAATTTAATAACCTTAATTGGCAAAAATTAGTTTAAAAGACATAAGAGAGTGTAAAATTCTGCAAACAGGACTTGCTAAACCCTTCCAAAGGGTTCCTGCAGGTAGCTTCATTTAGGGTATGCCTTATAATTATAATTCCTTATAATTTCTGTTGTCTTGGCATGTCATTCCAGCCTGTATCCATCCTTACCTCATGAACAGTGACACAGTCACCTTTTTGAAAATAGATAAGGCGATTTCTCTACCATGAGGCACTGGACAAGCTAAATCCTAGGAAATTCTATCTTCAATCCTACTCTCTGACAACACCCTCAAAACATAAACAACCATTTCTCTGTATAACTATTTTTTATTTTGAATTTTCTTCTTGTATAGTTTTCAGTTAATTTCTCAAGATGTTTATAGGTAGTTTGCATGAAAGAAAGCCGGTTTCTGTCTGTCAAAATAGGGATTGACTATGGATTTGTGTAACTTAAGCAGTTCAAATTTCAGATGGAAACTAAAAAAATGTGTTTTCAAAGTATCCAGAAAGGAAGCCATGTTCTTGATGTCACAAGAGCATCACTCAGAGAAAGCAAAATTAGATGAATAGAGTCAGCAACAGCAGAAGAAAAGGAGTGCCAGCCTCAGGGGAAATTAAAGGAGCTGTGCCATTCTCTGGCTGCACAGATCCTCATTAAAGGCGCTGAAAAATGTGTTTAAGGACATGTCTCAATCTGCTGCCTTTTCAATGTCTGTCTCTTGCCTGTTGTTTTTCTAGAGGCCCCAGCGAAAAGTATCCTACAGTTCACAATGCTTTGGGGCCATTCCCTCCTTGGTTCCCCTCCTGGGAGAGTGATTCTGTCTCAAGAGCTGCTGTGAAGAGGGTTCCATCCTCCACGTTTCATTTCCCTGGTAGTGTGAGCAGCCATCAAAGGCCAGGAGGGCAGATTAACAAAGGTGGGACATTGGGAACCTTCACTCTTGTTGTTGAAGGATGCAGAGAGTGGCTGGAGGGACAGGGAAGGAGACAGAGACAAGTCCCAGCCACTCCAGCAAGGACCCGCTGTTAGATCATTTACATCTTGTTACAGTTCCCCCTATGACGATTTTTGCAATTAAAAAGCCTGCCAAGGACCTTTCCCCAAATCTGGCATGCCAGGCTGAGAGATCCTTGTGTGGTCCTTGTGGGCTTGGGCAGTGGCAAATCGACCCCTCTGTACTCGCTGGGCAACCTGCTAAACCCACACCTGTAAGGTGCAGTAAGAATAAAGATTATTTTCTCTACACAAACACAAGAGGTGAATATTTTCTGTAGCTAGAATTAAAAGTCCATGCAAATAAATCAGTTTCAAATTAAAAAAAAAAAAAAGGAAAGTAAAAGCATTTCAATGCTTGCTTCCATCAAGTAGGAAAGGACTCCAACTTCTTAACAGGTGTTTTAGTTGTGTTTCTTGATGCATTTTATTGAGCGAATGCATTCTGAGAGCTTTAAATTGAGATTTATTTGTCCTTTTGCTAATCATGAATCAACCTTCTTTTAGATCAATTAACTAAATCACTCTGGAGGCAGCTCAATGCATTCTTTATGGATGAAAACCTTTGTTCTCTATTGCCCATTATATCTCTCCACCCCAATAAATACAATTAATAACCTACTTGCTCACTAGTGTTTGGAACTTCCAATGTTTCACAGCAATTCATTTCTTATGACTTGCTAACAAAAATAGATTTGAGTAAAACATCAATATTAATACGTGCTCACGTTCTCCCTTCTGTTCTTTCAAAAGTACTTAGTTTCACAAAGAAGTTTATAATGGTATTACTCATGTCACTATAAAACCTCAATGATTTTTTAAAAAACTTACAAGTAAAATTATGTGACTACCGCAATGCATACCAGTGTTCTTTTTTTTTTCCCACATAGCATATATAAACCCAAAATAAATTTAAAGTTTCCACTCTGAAATTCCCAGCTAGAAAACTCTATTTAATTACTGTATTTATTAGCACAGGAAAGTACCTGGTCCTAATTTCTTCCGCAGTTCAGCAAGACAGGGCCCTTGATGTATTACATTTCCTGGAATAGTACTTTTATTCTTCCTTTTGTTAAAAATCATCCTGAGATGATAATTATTCTAGCTGAGGGCCAGGGATTCAATAACAGCTGAGACAAACCATGGCCTGCCAAGAGCTGGGCTGCTTTCCTCAGAGAGCGTTTGAGTCAATTTACATTCCATGAAAGAGGCCAATGGCTCTGGCCATCTCGGAATGGGATCCAGCAGCCCCGGGTTGGTGCTGCCACGTTGGCCTGGAGTTGTGTCAGGGGAGGTTTAGGGCAGATTTTAGAAAAAAGTTCTTCCCCCAGAGGGTGCTGGGCACTGCCCAGACTCCCCAGGGAATGGTCCCGGCCATGAGGCTGCCAGAGCTCCAGGAGCCTTTGGACAATGCTCTCAGGGACAGGGTGGGATTGTTGGGGATGGATGAACATCCAGCTTGACTCAGTGATCCTTGTGGGTCCCTTCCAGCTATTCATATTTTGTGAGTCTGTGATTCTTTGCCCGTTTTTGGGGCTTGATTTGTGGCACGTGAGATGTGAAGCCACTGATGGCTGAAGGTCCAGGGCAGTTCCTCAGCCCCCAGCCCCAACAGGATCCCCCTTGACCCTCTGGCACCTCCAGCAGAAGTTGGGCGGGAGGTGCCAGCACTGCCAGGAACATGGACAAGGTCTGATGGCAATGGAAGATGGTTTTGGGTCTGGGGGTCTGGTTTTGGCAGAGTGGGGTCTGCAGGCTCCCCTGAGGAGAGGCCAGGGGCTGCCCAGTCCTGGACACAGTTCCAGATGGTTCCATCCTCTTCTGTAATGCCCCCTTCACACTCAGGGCACAGCTGCAGCAGGGAAAACTCTGGGAAAACAACTCTGAGGGAGGATGAAACAGTGCCTGACAAGGAGATGTGAGGGGAAGAGTGTGTGTGAAACAGCCCTGGGGACAGCAGAGCCAGGGGAGAAGGAGGAGAAGGTGGTGCTCCATGCCTGGAGCAGAGAGATTTCTCTGCAGTCCATGGAGGGAGTGTGAAGGAGCAGACACTTCCCCACACCCACAACAGGGACTTTGTGGTGGTTACTGGTAGGTGATCTCCTTGTGGTTTTCTTGACTACAAAGCTACTTTGTGGTATTTCCTTCTGTGCTGTTGAGGAGGGGGAGTGTGAGAGAGCTGAGTGGGTGTCTATCACTGGCCAAGGGCAACCCACGAGAAAGGAGAACCTAGAGATTCACTTTTTCCATCGTGGAGGATCAGGAGGGCGAGAGAATCCATGGACTGCATGGCACAAAAACCTCTCTGCTGTGAGGTGACTGAGGCTGGCTGGCTGGTGTGGCATCCCCCAAAAGGGGACGGTGGAGCATCTGTCCCCATTCTCCCACCGTGTTCAGCAGTGCAGGAGCCTCCCCGATGTCCTTCAGTCTCCCAGTCCCCAAGAGACAGCCCACACGTGCAGGAAACCCTCCGTGGGCCAAGGACAGCCGTCCCGTTTGGGTTTGTCCTGTAAATCTCATTGCAGAGGGATGGGCTGACTGCAGCAGGCTCTGACAGCCAGCAAGTCCAATTTGTGTCATTCCTGCTAAAATGCGGTGCCAGTGTGGCCTGGCCTGTCAGCTGCCACAGGTAAAGGATGAGAGAAAGAATGTACAGCCAGTGCAGGGTGGAACACAAAACTCCCTTCAAATATTGCTGATATTATTTTGCCAGGCTAAGTGTTCGTGTACATTATGCCACATCCTCATCACTGCCCAGATTCTTTCCTCATCTGAAGCGAAATGCTTGCATTATGATCCTTACTAAGATTGCACTGAAAGCTGAAGTGAATGGGGATGGTTGTTTTCCTGCCTTTTATATTTTTTAGAAATAAAATTAATGTTTCCATTGGAAATAACCACACTGAGGGCTCAACAGCATTTTTTTTTTAAAAATCTTTCAGGTTGGAAAAAGTTATGATTCTAATTCTCCGTTCTATTGTGAAAGGAGGATAGAAGGTAATGCATTTGTTTCACAAAATTTTATGGGATTTCGAAGATTTCTACAGCGTTTGAAAATGAATTTTTTCATAAAAATAGATATTCAACATATTGTATTTCTAATGACAAAACAAATTGCTAAAAATATCACCACACATTAAGCTGTAAAACTCATAGAAATTAGTAAGGTTCAAGGGAAAATTCCTACATATTTCTGGGAAGAAGAGAGTACAAAACTCTAATCAAACTGCATGTTAAAATCTGAATGGACAAGTAAGTGAGAGGTTTCTATAACAATAATAACAACAACAACAATTAATGATAATGATAATGATAATAATAATAATGATAGCAGTGTTGGAAAACCAGCCCAGCCACAGACCTCTCTGTGGCTGCATTGAGACATCTGTATGAATAAGGAATTTTACTGTTTTTGAGATAGTCTTTGAGATCTCCCTTTCCAAAAGCTATCGGGCTCTGGAGATTATTAACTTTTCCAGTTAATTAACCTCATTCATCATGTAATTTTAATGTCAAATGTTACACCATTCTTAACTCCCATTTCAAAGACTCATGCAGGAATATATTAATCTTCTCATTCAACTTGTGTATTTTATGGTTTTACCATTTCTAGGTATTCTTAGGATTACTTTTTCATATGTCTAAAACATGAACACCAGAGATCAATTTACTGATTCCCATAGGGACAAAGGCATCTGTATATATTTATGCACTGGTCAATGCCTCAGGTTGTATTTAATGTTGGTCTTTATTGTCTTGTATACAAAATTTTACCCAACATCAATGAAATATTTTATTTAAATCCCTTTTTTTTTAAATCATAATGACAAAATCAGTCCATTTAAGGTGAATATCCTAATTTTATGTAAATTCTTAATCAAACACTAAAATCAACATAAATAGGATTAAATTTTCAATTTGAATTTCTCTATTTACATCAATGGCTTTGCTTGAAAACACATCATACCTATTTATTAACATAATTTCCAGAACCTTCTCTGCTTGAGACCGATTTTTTTTGTGTTTTTATTGTCATTAAGGGTATAATCTCAACCTGACTGCACTGTGCACTGCTTAGCTGAATAATAATGAAAGAACTACTGGAAAACAAAACATGCATCTCCTGCTTCATCGCTCTGTACAAACACTACAGAGAGAAATATCAAAGGTAACACGAGCGGGGTTTCAGACTGATCATGCAAGCGGAAAGTTCAGTTGTGTTCTGTAAACTTTCAAGATGGCTCTGGGGCACCACTGCAGCACCAAGATAAAAGAGCAGAGATGATTATCTGTTCTTCTCAAAGAACACTCTACCTGGGAGATGTCGGGAGGGTTTTGGCCATGATCAGTATTTTGCAGATTAGATGTCTATCTGTAGTAGATAAAATATTTTTGTTTAAATGAAGCTTACTTCGTTTCTCATGTGGAATTTCATTTTAAGTCTCTTGGTACTTACACCCTTGATACAATTTGTGATGTATTTGCATTCAGTTAATTTGTTTTTCTGAAAAAACTCCAGGAATTAGTTATTTATTCTCTTATCAAAAGCGCTCATGTTGTAAATATTAATTTCTCTTTCCTACATCTGTATTTTCCCTTCTTAAATAATATCTATAAATTTCAAAACAAGGGATCTCTGGGCAGGTATTTCATAGAATATATTGGACAGTAGTCAAAAACATGAATCTTTTGTGATTAAGGACAATATCCAGGTTCCTGTGGTGATGTAGTGGTATCAAACACTGTGCTAGCACACGTCCAGTCCTACGAGAGCTTTCCAGGCTATCCACTCCAGCATGATAAAAGGACAGTGTTCTCAGACTCCAGGAGGACATTTTTCCTCTCTGAAGACTTGCCTCCTGGTTGGGCAGGCTTGTGATACTTGCCTGCGGAAGATTTTCCTTTTCATCTACTTCTAATTGGCTGCTTCCCGTGGAACAGGAGCAGCAGGGAGCTCCCACAGGGAGCCAAGGTGGGCAGTGCTGGCTGACTGGCTGCTGATGGATCCAACAGAGAGCCTACACCACCTTTCCTAGGCTTTTTAATGCTGAGAGGAGATGGTTGTATTTGCAGGAAAATAATTCTGGGGAGAGAGAAGCAGAGTTTAATCTTCCTTTTATCTGTGAATCTCGTAATTTTTTACAGTAAGTTTCCTTCTGTCCGTGACAAACCCCTCGAGTTTGGCACTGTCACTTAAATTGTACTGAAAGCTGCACACAAAGCTGTTTACATGGATTTTTTTAATTCAGATCATTATGACCTAATGATCAAGCCATTACAGCAAAGTGCTAAAAGCAGAGACATACCAGCAGTAAATATAGCTTGCATCTCTGCCAGATTTAGTTATCTCCTGCACTCTGTGTTATTGCTACAGTGAGCAATAATGTGAATCATCTGATTAGAGTCACTAACAAAATTTTCAACATCTAAACTGATGAAGTCAATGAAAGCTCTGCCAGGATTTTACCTACTGTATTCAGCACAGCGTATTTGCATTTTTATGCAATGCAGGATGCAATAGCTGCTTTTCAACCATATGCTTTTAAAAATCCAGCAAGCCCATTTTCAGCAAAATGCATTTGGATTTACAGATGTTCCAGGCTGAGTCTCTCCTCTACTCAGGAAATGCTCTTCCTGTTATTATTGCATAAAGCAATATAAAAGTTTGAACAACAGTTGTATACCTTGAGCTACAGTGACTGGATTCTGTGTGTTTATAGGATAAAGCTCCATTAGGGAGCCAAGCACAGAAAAATTAGAAGGAGCTCTTTATTTTTATTTGTACTTACGTTTATATTTCTGTATTTTACAATTAAATTCCTTGTTCAACCACATCCACAATATTACAAAACATCAGGTATCTGTGGTTTTATTGTCAGTCACCCACTGTTTTCCTGCTTGTGGAAGTCTCTTGGCTCTGACACTGGTAAATACCACAGAATAAACTGTTTCTATATTTAAATCTATAAGCACTACATGGTTAGCAATAACTGTTACAAGTATTGATTTTATCTTTCTCAGTTCAGGATAGTAATTCCATTTTCTGATTGCAACTTTGCTCAAACATTAAATTAGAAGATGTAGAAAAGCAACCCATTGTTGAAAAGTAATTTGGTATGGTTTGGGGCTTTTCTTTTTTTTCATTTGAAAACTTGCTTAGTGCTTGTAAATCAGCAACCACATTGAAAAGCAGCACACACCTGTGATGGGAGCAAAACCAAGTGAATAAGAATAAACTAGTCTAATGTCAGCCCACTAAATGAATTGAAATTGGAAAATATGTAGCAAAAGTTAAAGAGAAAAGCAAATACACAAAAAAATATAGGTTCAATTTATTGCATGGTCCATGTGACAGCATTGGTGAATCCTAGGGTGCAATTTTCAGGAATATTTGTGTTTGCACGTCTTGTTTCCTTAGTGTCTGTCTCAGCCTCAATCCCAGCAGCTGCTTCACAGCTGGATATTAAAGATAAATTTCTCTGAGCCCTGGGTGACCCAAGTGTCATCATGACCTCATACTTGGGCTGCACTGAGGAGAGCCAACCCCACATTTATCAATGATCCTATTCTCAGAGGAAACAGGAGCCTTTAAAGCCCAGCTCTGCTCTGTCACTGAATTTTGCTTTCAGCTGCTTTTACACCCTTTGTAAATAACTTACAATGCATTTCTTAGCCTTGAAATCCTAAACTGGAACCATAGAATTGAGCTGGACTGTCTTCTAGTAAAGAGTGGCAAATTCATGTATTTACAGTGATGCAATTTGATTTTAAGTATTGTTTCAAACATACCCTGAATAGATTTTGTTGATAAAGCTGAAGGAATAGATTATTCATCTGTTTGACAATAGTAGAATTAGTAAGATTTTAAATGTTTTTTTGCATATCAGCCATCCATATGTACAATTTGGTCAGTCCAAAAGTACTGATAGAACTTTAAAACTGATTTTTATGTGGTGCAATGATCAGTTCTTCCATCAGACACCTCCCATAGCTGGATGAAACAGTGCAATTACATGAAGCTCCTTCAGGAGCAAAAGTTGTATCTAAATAAATCTATAGCAGAATTAGCAGCTCTTGAAAGGGAAGGAAGAGAAACCAAAATTCCTGTCTTTGTCACGAACACCGTCTGTGACTGTAAGCTTCTAAAAATTATTTACCATAATTATATGTCAGAAGAAAATTGAGCAAAAATGTTCTAAGAGTGCAGCTCTTGGAACCAACAGACAGAAGAGCTGTGCAATGGATACCTAACAAGACATAACCAAATATCTCCAGCTAATGGTGAAGTATTATAGATTTGGAAGTATTTATAGTAATCAGAAATAATTTTTCTAATCCTAACATGAAGATAATATTTCCAGTTAAAGTAACATAGGCCACAATTACATGTGCCCTTAAATGACAATAAGCAATCTGAAAGCTTATTACCCTACAGCAGTGGTGTCTTTAATTTTAATAAAAATAGAACTGTGACATGCCTGACCTTATAAATAACACTGATGTAATAATTTTAAATATTATTTGAATGTCATAGTGATAATAGCAGCCTAACTGGACCCATAACTAATACAAACTATGAAATTCTGCTATTCTACTCAGTGTCAGGAAGAACACCAGAAGAAAGAGTAAGTTAAATGTCCTCTTTGACCCTACCTCTGCACCAGAGTATGACAAATTAAAGACATAAAATGTTTAAATGACATATAGGGTACACACAGTCTTCCTCCAAAAATAACAGGAGAAAAATTAACTTTTCTGCATTGTGGATCCAGAACTATTAGCTGTGGAATGTTAAGGAATTGACATGTGCTCCCATTGACTTTAGTAGTACAGGATCTGTATTTCAGCCAAGTAATTTATAACTCTTTTTATTAATAATGACAACTGACAGTATATCAGCTCCACTGCAATAAGAATCACTGGTTGCTCACAGAAACTCAGTGCTTATAAAACCTCTGACAGAAATCCACTTATTCTGCTCACTACTACCTTGTGCCTGCTCCTTTCTCTCATTAACCACTGTCCTTTCTCTGCTTCACACATGATTTCTTCTTTCAGGGCCTTTTCTTTTTTGAATACAAAAATAAGATTTATATAAAAAAACCCGTTAAATATCCACACCATCAAAATCTCTAAATACAAATCTCAGATGCTGAGGGGTTTAGTAAGGTGAAAAAAAGAGGTTTTCTCAGTTTGCATTTACTGTTCATTAATGAGGTCCTAGAACATCCCCGTTTGTAATAACCACATATTCTGCAAACAAAAAAGCCACAAGCTGTCTGGAGGTGTTCATGGAACTCCACGCTGGCTTTTATATGCACTGTAAAATCCAGATTACAACAGAATGAAAATAGAAGCAAATATAACATTTATGAGAAATAAAAAGGTAAAGGCAGTCTGCATTATCAAACATAAAAGAATGAAAGAGCTGTAGCCTGTTGGATACGTGGCATTTTAAAGGCAGTGGGAGACTAGCAGCAATGAAAGGTAATAAATGGGGGAAGATGTATTTTCATCAGTGTGAGATACACACTCGTTTGACAGTGCAGCAGCCTGTGAGGCTGTATGGGAAAGGTTTCAATGAATTCAGGGGACTGCACTCAGGAATCCTGAAAAGAATTGCTGTCTCACACTCTTTGTCCCACCCTTAGGGACAGAATCTGCTGTGCTGCACTCACAGGTCTGGTTTGCAGCACAGGTCTGCAGCCTCTTCTTTCTTTATCTTGCTTTGCATAGGATTATCTAATAATAAAAGCGGGGACACATGTATTGACTGCAACAGTGCAAGGGAGACTTGCAAGGGTGCAAGTCTCCAAACATCCTCCATGCTCCTGATCCACGATCCTGGCCTGTGTGGCATCAGGTAATGTTGTTTTGGGTTTATAAATTCAAGCTCTGAGCTTCAAACATCCAGTTACATTATTTCTATACCCCAAGGCATTTTGGCTGTGCTTTATGGCTTCACATAGAATTGTTCCTCTGCACCTTCAATAATTCAGAGTTCTAAAGAGCTGCTATAGGTAGAGCCCAACAGAGGGTAAGTAAGGACACTGTGGCTTTGTCTTTGATGCTAATGAGACAAAAAGGTGTTTTTCCCCCAGTGATTTAACAAATACCTACCAGCATGCCACCATCAAATCCTGGGGAAGGCATCAGTGTTTTTTCCCTCTGTACGGAGTCAGAGTCAGCACTGCCCTTGTTTAAGTTACCTCATGTTTAAGCTACTGTTTCTCCTTAATATTTACTTGTGTACTTTTTATTTAAAGAACAGCTTTCTACAAAATCACAGCAAATCTCACCAGAAACAACAAAGCTCAATTCAGCAGAGACAGCTACTTATTTCACTCTAATCATTTTTAATATGAAGATATTTTCAACGCTGTTGATTTTCTCAAGCAATGTTTTTTGAGCATTATATACAAAAGTGCCAAAGGTTCTTTAAGTACTCAGGCTTAAAATTTGAGTTTTCAATTAGCATGACAATGGTGTCAGTGTTAATAACCACTAACCAGAATTAAAGAGGACATCCTGAGGCTCTGAGAAAACCAAATGTCTTGATGCATAAGAATTTCAAGCACAGTACATACACATCTAAAGAGATTAAAAAAAATAAAAAAAGAAAGTGGGAAAATGCCTCAAATATACAGGCTTTTCTAAACACTTTTGTTTAGCTTTTTATATTGATTATCTACTTTTAGTTTTCTTCTTCTTAAACCATTATAGAACTTCCTTTTGATACCCATCATGTCTCTTTCTCCACTGACTTGGTGACTTAACTCCCTTTTTCATTCACTGACCATCCCTTGGTGTTTTGTTTCCCTTTTGAGACTGTCCAAACACAAGATATTGTCCACCCTCCTCTAAATATTTAATTAGATGTTCACTAGCAACTGACTTAATTACTGCCTTTTTCATGGACTTCTTTCCTGTCTCCAAAATTTTCTAAAATAAACACCTCTTTCTTTTTCTCTTTCATCAACAAAGGCTCTGGTCTCAGCATTTTTGTTGCTTTTGTTTATCTTAGGCTTTACACTCAATTTGTTAATTTAGTTGTTCTTGGAGTACCAGTGTGCAGACAATACAACAGACTGGGAAAAAGGAAGTGCTTCTTGGTGTATTTGTTTCATATATTTATCTGATCTCTCTAGGAAAACAAGATAAGTGCTTTTATCAGATCTATCCTCAAAATAATTCTGAAATTGTTCACCAATATCAAGCACATTAGAAGCTGGAAGAGAAGACGTCTCAAAGACAAAGGGTCCTGGGAGCTTTATGGAAATCTGTGGCTACAAGGAGTAGGAGAGGTAAGTTAGTCTTTGCAGTGAAAGGAGACAAGTGGATCTTAAGCCATCAGCTCTCCAGTCCACCTAAATGTACTGGCCAGCCACTGCATCCATCCTCCAACCTGATCATTCCCCAGTGGGATCACAGGGAAGATGGAAAAACAGATATTGGATGGGCAGAAAGGGCAAGGTAAGACTTTTTTTGCATAGGTCAGCTGTCTAGTTTGGTGCAGAGGGCTGTTTGTACATGTGCACGGATAAATGCGGCTGTCCATCTGTCAAACAGGTTAAAAATTATTCCAGAGTAAAATATTATCTGAGCAAAACAAATGAAATGAATTTTAAGAAGGAAACACAAAAGACTGTGTGCAAAACTTATAAAGAAACCCTGACTTAAGCCAAATAATTCCCAGCTGATAGCTTCATTGATTTTAGGAGATGAAAGGCTTTTAATAAGGTGGAAAGAAAGAAAAAACCCATTTCACACAAAAGCTATAGGGAGAGAGTAATAAATAGGCATTTTTCCCACAGCCATGACTGAATTAACTTGAGCTGGGTCCAGGTATCTGAACTCATAGAGTGATAAGCAAATTACTGAGAACTCCTCCAATTAATTCCCCCGTTGCTTTAGGGGCAATGCTTGTTTCTGCTGTTCTGGAACTATCATGAAATTAGGTATTTTTTAACTGACTCCATATAATTACAATACTAATCTTCCTCTTTGGGTTAAAATTCTTGTATGGATTTAGATACAGAGCTCCTCTGCAAATCATCCTCTCTCCGTACAAAGATGCTTCTCTCTGGGGGCTGTGTGTCCTATTTTGACAGAAAACCTTTGTGCAAACACTGAAGCTGGATTATGAGCACCTACCAGCAATTATTACAGATTGGAGAGAGTCAAGACATTTACTTCTGCTTCCAAAAGTGTAATCCCATTTCTCTCCACTCCAAATTCAAAATGGACTCTGGGAACCTTTGGCTGCCCCATTCCCACAGATCACCACGGACACAGACCTGTGCACATTCCAACCCCTTTGCAACAGCTCTACCTTTCAATTTTCTTACGAAAGGACTTGAAATGCAACAGCATATCATGGAAAAGGACATCTTATAAAGGAAGAAATTGATGGTGGTTCTCCTTGCAGGTCTCCAGTATTTTCTCTAGAGTCAGCAGTGTGCCTTGTGGCACACTCTGGAAGGCCTTGGTCCTCTCTGTGTCTACAACAACGGTTCCCTACACAAATACCTGCTCTTTTTACTCTAAATTTTCCACTGAAATAGTTCCTCACGTAGACAATTCTTATACAATTATTTAGCTGCTATCAGCAGCTGATATCGTCCCTCGTACCTATCCATTACCTGAAATTATTTATGTTTATCCAGTACAAAGTGCATTGGCTCTGGGCTTACCCTGAGAGCCGGGATTGACAAATACATCAATTTTGTTACAAAGGTAGTTTTTCAAGCACCATGTCTGTTTGCTAGGTACCAGATCACTAAAACTTTTAGTGCCCTTTTGGAACCCAGAACTGCTGGAAGGAAAAGAAATTGCCAGTATGGTGGGATCTTTGTTCAAATCCAGCTGTCAAATCCAACCCGGTGACACTGCATAGCTAAAATGCTTTGCCTGAAAGCTGATATTTTGTTTGTGCCAGTGTGGCAGGAACACCCTCACCCCACCCATCATCCTGGGGTTATTTGTTAGTTTTGGCCATTGGTTTTGGTGGCAAATTAAAGTTTGTCCGAGTTTGTTCTCTGTGTGATGTTGTTTTCCTGTAACTCTGTGACTAAAGCTGGGAAAAAACAGAGGTTCCTGCTGGAAGGAGATGCTGAAGGGTCATACCTCAGTATGAGAGAGCTGTGAGGAAAGACCTGGTGTGGAAGAGATGGTGAAAAACTGAAATTGAACAAAGGAACATAAAACAGCCTTAAGGATGGAATGTGAGATTTGATGAGCACAAGACATATCAAACACAGGCTTTGCAGAGCTGCTTGCTATGGGTGTCTCTGGGATCTAAAGCATTTGCATTCTACTCTAGTCCAGCTCACTGAGATCCCACATATTCATAATCGAGCCTTTTCTTTATTTACCAATTCCCAAGCTGGATACCAAGAACTTTAGAAAGGGGTATTTTCATTTTTGTATAACAGACATGTAAGAGAAGAGACAGTTCCCTAAGATCTGGGGAGCAGACCTGCTCAGAAATTTCTTTTAATTTTCAGGCTTGTCACTTGACCTCTTTCCAATGCATTCAATATGTGCCATGTTGATTTTAGATCATTTGAGTGTCTCTAAATTTCCTGTGGAACAAAGCCAACACACACCATACAGAATATTTGTATTGCAGCATCAAAGCTGTTGTCATTATGAATGGAAACGTTATCTAAAAGCTCTAAAAGTTGAAAAGCTCTTGGTGGGGGCTGCTTAAGTCTCATGATTTAGGGCTTGTAAATACTCAAATATTAAATAGAATATGACAATTCAGAAGCTCAAAGAAAAAAAATTAAATTTTTCTATGCTTATTATGCCTTTTATTGTTAGAACAGGAATTCAAGTTAAATTATGTGGAATCCAAACCGGGAGAAAGAAATGGCATTGTGTGAATATGAGACCTTTTAAGTTTTGTGCAGTATATTTTTCTTTCCATGGTATGGACACATCAGATATGGTTACAAGTTATTGAGTCCTGGAAGTACAAGACAGATTTATTTTTATGATTTTGGATTTTCTGTGTTTCTGTTTGCATAAAGGAAGTTAATAGTCATTAAAGAAGCTAAGCAAAAGAGATCTTCAGATAAATTAAAAAAATATTAGCTAATTCTAGCTGTTAGTATTAGATGATTTATTAAAAACAACCATATTTGTAAGTTACTTATTGGACTTAAATTGTACTTAATATTGACTTTCCATTCTGTCTTAAAATGTTTGGACATGACATAAGCTTTAATTCCATGATCAATAGCTTCAGTTTAGTCAGAAATGTCACTATGTCTTGAGGGAATAGGAGTTTATTTAAGTAAACACGAAGGTAAACCCTGAAACAGGAAATCTACTTTATCTCTCATAAATATTTTACTTTGTCTCATCAGCTGTGCTAAAGAGATTAATTGTTAGCACTGTTAATTCTTCTCCTCACTTCTTCCAGCACCGGAATTACACTGTGATTATCAGTGGTCAGCCAAAAGCAGCTTATACCAGAATGTTCCATCAAACTTCATAATTGTTTAGAGAGCTCTAATCAGGATGGAAAACCTTATGAAGATTTTTGTGTATGTTTTACTTTTTGTTGCCAAAAATACCAGGGAGACAGTAATAACAATAAGAAAACTCACAATAGTCTCCCTGTGAGCTACTTTAGCACTAAACTGGCAATTTTTGGCTTTTAAAGTGAATGTGATCAAGAACAAGCGATTGCTGAAACGTTTGGTTTTAATATCATTCTTTATCTGAAATATTCCAGAGACTATAGCTCGGAGTGGGTCCCAGAATTTGCATCAGGATACTAAATCCACCTCATTTTCTGGAGCAAAAAGAACTTTTTTTGTTTGAGATTTACGGCTCAGTGGCAGATGACTGATTTTACCCTGCTGCTCCCCCACAGGGAAAAAGTTGAAAAATATGTAAAAATCTATGTTTAAACTTTTATAAAGCTTGGTTTGAAAACGTGTTGTTTCATATTCCCAAAGTTTTCCACATTTTTGACATAAAAATAAATTATGATCAAAATTTACAGAAAAATGTGTATTTAGTTATCTAAGCATGAACTGAAATATAATGCCAGTTGTTGGACAACCTTATCTCCTGTGATTACTGTCAAATACGAATTCTGCTTTAGCCAGGTCAAACAGAAGAAAAATAAGTCTGAGGGATGGTTATAGGATTTTCACTGTTCATTTGAAACACATTAAAAATGTCAGTCTATGAATGCACTTTTTTTTTTTTTCCTTTGAAACTCAATGGGAATTCACCACTGACTTGCTAAAAGAGTAGCACTTAATGCCATTAAAATGCTACTTTCCTCCTAGCAGGACCTCAAATCTCAGACTATTGTGTGCTCTTGTCTCAAGAGGAAGGCAGAAAACCAGAGGAGGTTTCAGGAATACTTATTTCCAAATAAACCTTGCTGTTCTGAGGCTTTCCCACTTACAGTGTGTTAAAATATGATGCTGAATTACCTCTTTTTAAATGTTTGTAAGAGGAGAAAGGTCAGTGACACTGTAAGGTAAGAGAAAAAAATGTATTTTAGGCAAAAAAGCCTGAACATTTTTACCAGGATGTGTAGTGAGAAGTACATTTAAACAGTCAACAAGGCCACTGCAGCCTCAGTTGAGGCAGCCTGCACAGCCCTGTAGCAGGCACAGAAATATCACCCTTAATTTGCCCATCTGTCCAACAGCTGTAATGTGCCATCTCTCCCCGTGTCTCTCTCCCTCACCTACAGATAATACATGACAGAATAGAAAGGTGCCTGATCAGATGGGGTTTTACATACTTTATGGAGGTGTTTGGAGCTGACACACAGCATTATTTCTCTCGTGACCTTCTCCAAGCCTGCGGAGAAGCATCTCCACACTGCCTGAAGTTGTGTCTGGGTCCCTTTTGGAGCCTTTGTTGTGATGTCAAATTCATTACAGGCAGTTCAGAATGGTATTTTTTTGCTAATAGTGCTGTCAAGGAGACAATAAGCAAGAAACAGCACCTCAAACCTAAGTGAGGGAGATTTCAGCTGAATGGAATTTTATCAGAAAATGTTTTTTTCCGAAGGCAAAGTTTTCAGAAGGCAATTTGTTGAATTCCTGATCCTATACCTAACACATCTAATAATTCCACATTTAGATGCAAGCACTCAGATTGTTTTCTAGCGAAGGGAAAACATTCATATATTAAACATAATCTTAACATCTAGATCATGACTTGGCAGTATACAAAGAGAATGAAAAAAGCAGTGGAAGCCAATTTTTTTGTACATAACATTTTCTAAACACTCATTTTTCTGTTCTCAGAGTATCACAGAAGCTAATGAGGTATGAAACACTATCAGTCTTGGGTTATATTTTCAAGGCAGGCATGAATACTTTTCCCCATGAACTATTGTTTCAGGAAGAGGCTGAGATTTGTATCTACCATCATTCAGTGTTTCCTGTTAGTTATACCATACAGCTCCCAAAATAAACTCTTGTGTGTACTTTTAGACCTTTTAGCTTAAGGCAATTTGTATTTTCCAGACACTTCAAGAACTTTATTTCAGTAGATTCATAATTCTGCTTCTATCTATAACTCAGATATATGTAAGACAATGCATTATTACCTTGTACTATTTTTATTCTCAGGAAGGAAACTGAGTTGAACACTGCACCATAACAAGCACAAAATTACTTAACTGATGTTAAACACAATTAAAAAGAATATGTAGGGCAATAGGGGAGCTAGGAAAACACACTAAAATAGTTTTTATGGGTCCTCATTACTGAAAGTCTTGCTTTGCTACACAGTGTCATCACCAAGATGAAGGAGATGAGCACTCACAACCCTAATGCAGATAATTTTGTCAAGGTCATTAGGTGTTCAATAGTGTTTAGTAAAACTGATAAAGGATTGCACCTGGCTGGCTCTGTAATGGTTTGTGTATCAGGAAATGGGACATGTCCTGCAGATTGGTTACAGATTATTCTGGGGATTAGTTACAGTGCTTGCAGATGCATTTGCTAGGGGTAAAACTAGGCAGACAACAGGTTCAGAATCATCTGCTATAAATTCTAATTTTGTACCAGGCACAGGCCTATCAATTTGTGTCTAATTACCTTCTTCCATGTGAGATATAAAATACCTCAGGGTTTCTATAATAAAGGCTCATTAATGTGGACGAGGAATAATTCTGAAACTCTTTCTACCAGGGCTAATGTTAATACGGATTTTAATTGCTCTTACAGGATATTAAAACACTGATTTTTTTTTATATCAGTTTTAACCTAATCATTAAATGGACCCATTTTTGTAACCCTATATTTTCAAGTATTGCATCTTACACTGGTAATTGCGTCATTACCAGTCATGTTGAACAAGAGAATAAAAGATGAATGCAGAAAAGATAAAAGGTAATATTATCAAAGATATGTGAGAGTCAATGCCCTTCAATTCATTGTGGTTCCCTGTTCTATGTTCAAAATATCCTTTTCTGGCTTAGATCAGTGAAAATCCTAAAATATACTTGTAAAAATAAAGCAATAATATTGTGAATAAAAGAGAATTAGTATTACATTATTTAAAGCAAAGGTAAAAGCAAAAAGCAAAACCTCTCCAATGGAGATTTATACTTGTAGAATTAAAATTGTTAACCTTTGATCTCAAGGATATAATTCTTCTGAAGCTACTTGGGGCACCAGAAGGTGCAAAACAAGCAGAGTAACCTCCCAGACTGACATTATTTGACTTCAAGAACAGATAACCAACCTCTCTGTTCCTCGGTGTCCCATGTTTTATGGATGCTGAAGAGAAAAATATTATTTTACCCACAATAAAAAGCAAATTCTCTGTTGTCAAATTCCTCAAATACCACTGTATTTCAAAAGCCTTTTGGAAATAGCATTCAAGTATATATTCTGTACTGAAAAAGAATAATATTCATGGACTCGGTGGTGATGGAAGAGACACTTTTATGTACACCTTGTCAGACTGCAAAGTACCACCAGCCTCGGGACTGCTGCCATTTGAATAGATGACAGGGGCATTTGTCACAGGATGCAGCCTGGACTGCACAGCCACCTGGATAAACAAAGTGTACAACGGGCAGAAGAGTCTTCATGTTTTCACTTTTGTCAGAAGGGGGAAAAGACAAAAAACCTGAAAGTTTCACACTTGGCTTTCTGAAACACTCTCAGATTGAAAAATAAAGCTGATTTGAAGAAGCAGTTTGTGTGATAGGACTGACAGTTCCTTTATAAAAGGCAGCTGAGCTAACAATAAACTGATAAATAGATTCATAAAACCAGGGTGTGTGTTCAGGAAAGTGAGAAGGGACTTACAAATGTACTGAAGTTTTGGTACCACGGATGAGAAGTAGGGACAGAGAAATATAAGTATTTTCTGTAATATTGTGCTTAGCAATGTGAGGAATACATTAAGGTATCTTAAAGAATTCAAGCTAAAATCTCATCAAATATCTTACCTAGAATTTCTTCCTCCTTTGGCAATTGCATGAAAATATCCTAAAAATGATATTTCTAAAAACATTCCCAGTGAAAATCTCTGCTGGGAGTCTTAGGGGAATTTGCTGTATCTTCTTGCAGGCTGTAATAGAACACAAATCCACCAACAGATTTGTGTAATGTCTATCCAAAGCTGAACGGAACAGGTAGGATAGACAACAAACAAAATTGTGAGAGAAAGGAATCAGCCAGCTATCTCACACCCCACAATTAATGCCCAACTGCCTTTCTGCCCAGGGGATTTCTGCTTTCAGCTTTAACAGCTGAGTTTTGGTAGAAGACACTTTCAGTGATGCCATAAACTGATTCCACTTAAGAACTGTAAAATATATATTTGTCCTAGAAAGTGAACTAGAGAGAAAGACTGGTGAGTTTTTTCTCCTTCAGGTTTCAGAGCCCTTCTAAAAACCTAGTTGCACTCACAAATGTCAGTGCCTTAATTACCAGGTGAATTCATTTCACCATTAACACACCATTTAGAGGTATGCACCATTAGCTTTCCAGGCTTCAGTTTAGAAATAGAACGTGAATGAAAATTAGATGACCTAAATATCCTTCACATAAAGAGAAATGGATGGTGCTGGGAGGTGGCAGCCCGAAAACAAGAACTGAGGTTCTGGTTCTGCAATGAAATGCTCCCAGAGATGTCTCGGGGCAGACTCATCACGACAAGAGTGTGGCAGCAACCAGAGGGACAGATTTCTTTCCCCAGAATCCAGGGGCATTCCCTAAGCACCCAAATACATAAATACATCACTTTTATATCTTTTAGCCTCAGATTTACCTTTTAATAATCTTTGGAGACTGAGAGAGAGGGAGAGAAAAAGGAGGATTTATGACAAAATTCAGATGAAAGCAATGCATTTTTAAAAATTACTTGGATAATTTACAAGCTTGATTTTTATCATAAATACTACTCAAGGATGCAGACTTTCCTTCTTCCTTCTTTTAAAATGTTGTTACTAAAACCAACCGACCAAAAATAGTAAAGAATATGTATTTTTGGGTAATAACTGTGTCTGTTTCTTTAAATATCTTGGGTTTATATTGTTGTTTGTTATTTGTATTTTAAAATGATTTGTCATCTTCTTTCTGTTTGTCCTTCTAAATATTTACAAGATTCTCAAAAGCAAATTAAGAATGTTTTTTCTAACAAACTAACAACAGAAGTGTATTAAAAGTCATTCTATAGGCTGTAGTCAGTTCCAAATGCACCAACTTTTATGCAGTGTGAACAGATATATGTATCAAATCAATAACAAACCTCCTTTAAGAGCAATAAAATTATTAAAAAAGAATAATTTCTACTAAACACCTCAGTCCTGGAAAGAGCTGTGACACTGATGTTTGTATTTGACTCAAGGCTCACAGGCTACACAAGGACTGTGTGGGTGTAATACCTGCACCCACTTCACAGAGCAGGTTTGGCACAGGAGGAGCGAAAAGCTGAAAATATGTAAAAGTACTGGATTCATTTTCCCTGTTAACCTGAAATTTTCATGCTCTTCTTCTTTCCAAGAGCTCTGCTCTTCCCATCACCTCCTGGCCAGGGCAAGGTGTTTTTTAGCCAGGAACTGAACACTTAGAGCCTGAAAAACATGCAAACAAAAAGTAGGTGTGACTAAATCAGGAGATCTAAAAATTCCTGTGCTTGGAATGTCCTGCCTGACCCTGAGATCAGGTTGCCAGTTCTCCATAAGTGTTTCTTCAAAATGTATTTTTCAGGATATTTTGACTTCTTGATCCCCTCCCCACTTTGGACAGTAGAGGTTTGCAGGCCTGGTGTGCTACAACTGATGACACCCTTCAGTCAATTGCCAGAAAACCCCTCAATTTCAGAGTAAAGAACATTTTCCTTTGACATTTATAATCATTCCTACCTGTGAGGAGAATACAGGCACATTTAATTTCCACTCACTAGTACAGCACACACAGGCAAATCAATTTGAATAGTGCACATTTCTGCTTTGGGTTGGTTTTTGTGGGTTTGGTTTGCATATTTCTTTTTCTGTGAGAATTGTTGTATTTGTATCACATATTCTTTCTTACAATCTCTTTAATCTTTGCAAGTACATTATGAAATAAACAGAAAATCAGAAACTTGTGCTGTAGTCAGATATTTAAAAAGCACAGTTGTAAAATACTGAAACCCATTTTTGCAAGATGAATTTATACAGGATTGGAGAATGGTTCACTATTAATCAGCTCCTTTAAACTGGAACAAAAAAATGGCAGTGAATGTGGGATTTTTACCATTCACCACATGCCCATATTAATTACAAAAAGGCTGAAACAAGTAGTAGGGGTTTTTTTTCCATCTTAAAACCTGACAATGCATGAAGTAGCAGATGCCAGCCACGAGTCAGAGAGATTTGTAAACCTTCAGGGTAAAATATTTAATAGGATAGATATGGTAATACAAAGTTTTATACTTGATGAAATTAAACTGAATTATAGGAACTGTAGCAGATTTTGTGCAACATGAAAGGTAAATAATGAGGCAAAGAGTCATTGCTTATGGCCTATACTGATGTATTTATGTAATTGTCAGCTGGTTTATCACCCACATGGGAAAGATTTGAATTTTTAATAGATTTTAAGTTCTTGAACAGCTGTCCTACAATCTAGTGGTACTTTAAAGAGTTTTCTACATTTTCCTACTTGCTTTGTAGGAAGATGTTTGGCTAGAAGTGAAGCACTGAACACCAATCTGAAATGTGTTCTGTAGAAAATCAAAGATACTTTCTATTTAGACATAATTTTCTTCCTAAAGTTTTTTAGTTTTGATTTAAGAAACAAATTGTCAGAGAGAAGTAATTCAGATTTTTGCACATTCCTAATTCTGTGCATTTTAGCTTCTGCTCCTTTTTTGGGGTGTGACTGCTAAGTGCATGAGGATAAGAGGATGGCTCAGACCCTAGGTTATTTTAAAATTAAATAGCTATGGTGAGCTTCAAGATAATTTTTCAGTCTCTCATGATCAGAAAACATGTTGAATTAACACATAGATTTTTACTAGATTTCAGAAAGTAGAGAACGTCATTGGACCATGTTTAAGTAAACAAGAATTGAAAGTGTGCTTAATCAAAACCACTTCTGATCACTCAGGTCCTACAGGTAAAAATCTAAATTTAACGAATGACCAAAACCAACATTTCAAAACCAAGATTACATTTGGTCATACTTCATTCTGAAACAGTTTAGTTTTTTTTATTTCTCTTTTGGGAGACTTTTACTAAAGAAATAGTACATGTGGTAGGTACGTGTAACTTCTACTTCTCTGAACATATCAAATCATAAGGACATGCCTGTAAATAATAGAAATTTTTTTTTAGAAACATGAAGGACATAAGTGAATAATTTATAGTTTCTTAATTCTCTGTGATGGATTCAGGTCATGTTTTCTGTTATACCAAATCTGATTGCCAAATTGTCAGCTCGAATGCAAATCTCAGTTTTAATCTCCCCTGCAGCCCAATTACAAAATTACTTTTTGATCAAGTTCCTAGATTTTAGAATTATCTTTTCATGATAAATTGGAAAACTGATGTTGAAACTTGCTTTCTGTTATATAAAAAATAATAAAAACTACCTTGTGGAGCACTAAAAAAATTGCAAGAAATTCTTAGGGGCGAACTAAAACATTCCCATGCACAAAATCTGAAGACCAAGAAGTTACGCAGTGCATGTAAGGAAAGGAAGAAATAAAAACTTCAGTGTTCTAGAAATTGATCTTTCAGAAACAAAGAATTAACAACTAATGAAAAATAGTCTTAGAACTTTGTGGGTACTGTCTGGACCTAACCTATCATTTTGTGACAGGAATTAAGCTGCATCTGGCAAACCACCTTGGCTGATGGGAGTAAGAAAGGGACACAAAGATGTAGGGGAAAGCATTGATAATAAAGGGGACATTCCTTTTGAAAAGCAAAAAATTGCCATTTGACCATTTGAGAATCAGAAGTCATAGGAATGTCAACTCGCATAAGACAAGCATCATTATTATTATTATTATTATTATTATTATAATATCCATAATGGCATTCATTGACAATGTGCTTCTCTCAGCCCTAGCACAGCCTGGCTTCCACACAACTGCCAACACCACATTTATTTTATGTCACTGTCAAAAATTGGTTGATGGTAGGGTGGGATAAATTTACCTGTGTGCTTTACAAACCTTTCACTTGGCACAGATACCCACTGGATTTACGTGGTTTACATGATATAATCAATGGCCACAGGAATCTTTGAAACACAGAGCATTCACACTGTATTATGAAATAATAAATAAAAACCCCACCCTAAATTGGCAGACAACTTTACAATTATACTCCTATTAACTGCTTTGGATTTTTTGGCTTCAGATCTATTTCAGAAATGAGTTATCTGATGAACAAAGAAATTGATGTATGCTTCCCAAGCTTCAGAACAGAAGAAAGAAATTAATCACATTTTTGCCTCTCAGTTGTTATAACAATGATGAATGATGTACTCCTCGAGAAATGTTGCTGAATCATCCGGTAAATTGTTTGCTCTACAGTAGGTCTCATCCCCAGATATGCTGACCTTCAGCGTGTTCCTGACAGGCTCAGTTATCAAAATCTGTTTTTCTGGCACAAATTCTGCTCTTCCAAAACCGTAACTTGTTCATTTGTAAAAAAAAGGCTGCCAGTAACTGAGCCTGTTCATAACCTTTCTGTCAGGACTTTGTGTAACTCCAAAGAGAGGAATGTTACACAGATTCCTAATGATGCCTTTAGTGAAGTAACCCATTACCAGTGTCATAAACACATTAGGAACTTAATTTGAAACGAGGGCAAAATGCAACTGTCCTGCATAATGAAAGCTGATAACTCAGGAGAGTTAAACTCTTCATCATTTACATAACTAAAAAGGAACTAAAAATTAATACCTAGTGTTTATCATATGATGCACAATTCTTCCCTGAAGAGGTTTTCTGTCTCTCACCACTTCCAGCAGCACCTTTAGAAAGCGTGACAGTCCCCCTGGGCCAGTACTCCATGGAAGTGGCCACACAAGTGACCATACAAATACCATTCTGTGGCACAGTCATGCAGCTGCAAACAGGAATGATTCCTTCCGAGGTGAACATTCAAATGCTCATTTCATTTTTAAGCCTATCAACAGCTCTACTGGATGCAGAAAAGTCACTTATGCTGTTTGCTGTCTTTACTACTACAGTCCCCAGTTCCTTGTGGAGAAATGTTGATTGCAAACAGCATTTGGGTGCATTTTTACCAACAGGCTGAGCAAACTCTCATTTCTTTGGTCTCACTTACTAGGTGAGCCAATCATGGCTATTCCAGTATTATTTCTCTCAAGGGAATGGAAGAAGAGTTGATTATGGAATAATATCCTACAGCCAGAAAGAATTTAGAGTTTTACTTGGAATAGCATTCCTGCCATACTGTATTTGCTATAAGCTGGTCTTCTAATTTTGACTCAAACAAACTCAACAGGTCTGCAAGGCAAGACAGAAAAAGCTTCCAGGAAAGGCTCAGCTTGACATATGGCATTCTAATTCTCTTCAATCCCCAGAGGAAGAGTTTCTCCTACCCAGGTGGGAAAACCATACCCTGTGGAGATGTTGTATCACAGAGTGGCTCTGAGCAGCAGAAGAGAATGAACATCAAATACACCAGCGAGAAGCTTCACTGCTTTTCTGCAGCAGCACAGCCAAAAAGCACCATGGCTCGAGGGCTAACTGAAATCTGTGAAAAAAGCCCAAGAAAACAGGGAAACTACACTGAAATTATGTGAAATCCTGATTCAGCAAGTATAAGATCAACAGCTTAAAGCAACCTCAGACTTTGTCACTACAGGAAATGGCGTGGAACACTTTACCTTAACAACCTCGGGAGATGTTTTAATTGCATGGTTGTACTGGGAAGCATATTCACCACATGTGAAAAGATCTGCTATATGAACGACTCCAAAGGATGTATTTTGCTACTCTATATACTTAAAATGTAAATTACACCAAGTGCTTATCGTTTATCATTGCTTATCATCAGAACTACATTATCGTTTGCAGACAATACTTTTTTTATACCTTTTTACTACCACCTCTAATGGTACAACAAACTAACAAGTTTTTCAGAGCATTAACTCTGTAATTGCCTCCTTTTTTTCGTGTAGTAACAGATGGGTGTTTATCTCTTGGGAGAAGAGAATCAGGAATCCTTTATTTGCAAAGCAATTTTCTCTCACATTGTAATCAATACCTTTTATTATGTATGTATTAAAATCCAGTTAAACAGAAAACCCAAATTCATCTGTGTGCATAAATGTAGAAAATAAACTAAATAGGTGAAATGGTCACTTGAAATTTTTAATGCAAGACAGTGCATTTTTTGTGTAAAAGATAGAACTGTAACTAAAAGCTCACATTTCACTATCTATATTTTGATAAAGGGGTGAGGTCACAGGAGAGGCTGCAAGAGTCTCAACATAGTAGGGAAGCAAAATCATCAGTTTCCAATATTTACTCTCATGACCATGGTTCAACAATTTTTCTACAATGCCACAATTCTCACTGAGTGATTGGGGAATACAAATTTTTGAGCTTCACTGCTGATGCACGCACATTTGAACAGGAACAAGCTCATCTTTGTCTTTTCCAGTCCAGAATTTTATACCTTGATAAACTTCCTGGATTATATTTTTAAGAAATCTGAATGGCCATGACATTTTACTTTATCAAGAAAGAAAAAGAAATATTTTTTTTTATGATGGTAACAGTGATTATTCTGTAGTGTTGTATAAGCAAATAGCATAAATTGTTAGAGGGAACTAAAGACCATGGAAATGGGAAGATTGAAGCATTTCCTCCCTTTTCTTTGTTAAAAACACTCTAAATCCACCTGTCATGTTCTGAGTTGTAGTGGGTTACTGTTCTTCTGGAGTACAAGATACGTTTTCCACTCTGGTTTGACCATTTCACCTCTAAGTGAACCAAGTATTCAGATTCAATTTCAAGCAAACATTCTTCTCCAAGCAGAAATTATCCTCTCAGTTAAAGAATTCCTACTTCATATGGAATAATACTCCTTACTTATTTTTATGTCTAAACAGAAATAAAATGTTTTCTTTCTAATGAAAATAGGTTAAAAACTCACGCTTTTGAATTTTGAATGGATAATCTTCAATGATCTAGGGTTCCTTTTCCTTAGTAAATGTCGCTTTTCCATCCTCATATTTTAGGGAAAATAAAGACTTGTAAACTTATTATTTGACATTTTAATTATTATCTTTAATAACAAGCATAATAAGGTCATCAATTCACTCAGTAGAGACAACAGTGGTGTAAAGACTTCCTGTTAATATTCCATGGATACTTCTGCAAGTGACTAAAGATGAAATGCAGATTACTTACAGTCAGGTCCATTTTTGTCTTTGCAGTGTCAGAGGAGCTGCCTACGAACAAAAGCAGATCTATTTGAAAGAGATCCAGCACTGACAATCACAGGTAAGATCATTTTAATGGAAAAAAAGAAATTATTTCCTATTCAGCAGCTGGCCCACTGCAATGATATCCCATTCCTGTTATTGCTCTGTTTGGGTCGTTGGTAGCTGAAAGTGAAAATAAGCTTTTGCAAAGGCAAAAGAACAGATTCTCAGGACAATCATCCACAAGACAAAGATTTTGGCTAAAGTTAGAGCTGCAAACCTAATATTTTTAGAAGTCTATCTTAGCTGATCACAGACACTTTTCAGTACTATGAATTTCTACAGTGAATACCAAATAGCCTGGAATCTTTATTTAAGAGGTCATATTGATTTTGGAACCAGTTGTAGTTAAGGAGATACATTAGGAATGCATCTCATCTTAATTATAATCAACTCAAAGGTGCAATACTTTTTATTGACATTAAACAAATCAATCAGCATAAATTAAAAATGACAGAGGATCAGAATAAGAGAGGCTGTACCAGCCAATTTGAGTCTATAACTGGATAGTACAACAATAATATTAATGAAAATAAACTGCTGGAATATATTCTGTTACCTGGAAGTTACACATTATATTGCTACAATAACCCCATGAAACACAACCACCTGTATTGCTAGGATGAATTTCTCCTCCCTTTTTTTTTTTCTTCTCTTTGTTAAAATGAACTTTGACAAGTTAACTTAATGTATTTTTCCTAATTCAATTCAAGTTATTCCAATGCTGCATGATCTGAATAGGGCAGAAATAATTAATTTTTAAAATATGGACTAGGAATATATAGGTGAAATAGCATCTACACATCTCCTAGTGAGAACAAAAAAAAATAAAATTAATGAAAATAATAAAAAAAATTAATAAAAGATATAATTATCTGAATCAATGAAGATATAATGTGATCATACCTTGACAGAAGAAAAATATAAGTTTTGAATAGCTCTGAAATTTAAAAAAAAATCTATGATATTTTAGCCACTTCTTTTTTTAAAGTGCCTACCTTTCTTACAAAGACAATATTTAAGTAAAAGAGAATTTTTATTTTTTTAATTTGGAATGACAAGTCTCATGTCCATGATCATGATTTCTTAATAACAGGCAATGTTTTGAAGAGAACTTTAATGAAGAACATTTCCTGTTCTGTCCCATTTTAATATTTCCTGCCATAATGTTGTGTTCTGTAACTTGGTCAATTTTGTTTTCATTCCAGCAGCAATATTGGTCACATAAAATAAGCTTTTAATGATTTGACCAAGCCTTCATGAAAAGAATTCATATTATTTTATTAACATTCTTATCCAATCATTTTTCTTGACCCAACACCTTCTTTAATATTTGCAGTGCCCTAATTCCAAGGGTTAGTGGAATGAACAGTTATTACATCTGACCTAAAATTAGAAGCATTTCCAACTTCTCTGTTCTCCTGCTAGAATATAAACTACACAGGACAAAACATATTTGGAAGAGCTCCCTTTGCAACAACTGCATTTTTCCTGCCCTGAATGCCATGGCAGTGGTGACCACCTGCACAGACTGGCTGCCAGCTGTGCTTACAGAACAGTAAATAAGTTTCATACAGCTCAAATTATTTCCATGGCTAGTTCCTAAATCTTGCAGCATCAGAAGGCCTTAAAGCAGATATTCTGAAAAAAAATAAGGCACACTGAGTGTCCAAAGAAATTGTGTCTCTTGAATCAGCTAATTACCTGCATGATTAGTCCTGTTCCTCATGACATTGGCGTTAGAGCCCTAAGACAGAAACATATTTTGCCTTTGTCAGATTTTGCTCAAAACCTGACAGAATGTAAGTTAAAAAAAAAAAAACAAAATTGAATAAACAGGTACCATGAGATAAAAAAAATGTAAAAAGAACGCAAAAAACCTGGATGATGTCATCAAGGCACATGGCTGGGACCTGGTGAGGCTGGATCTGGACCCCAGCTCAGGTGGGGCTCAGCTGGGCTCAGGACTGTGGGTGGGGAGGATGCTCTGGGCCACCGAGGCCCTGAAACACTCTCAGGGCTCTGGCACCTTCTGTACTCACAGCATATCCACAGTTACTGTTATCAGAGCCTGACCATACAAATAACCTGTCAAATTAATTAGTCTAATTAGATGAGTGTTCAGCTCGATGGTCACGCCACAATTTGGAGCCCAGGTCGAGCAGGATGTGCAGCTCTGCTCACCCTCCCTGTGCTGCTTGTGGGTGGGGGTGTACAAATAACAAATACAACAAGAGAAAACTGCTACAAATCTGCTTTTATTTCTTGCTTGTAGTTAAGTACATTGAAATTTTTGGTACATTGAAATTAAACACTTAATTTGTTCCAGCATTGAGTCCTTTGATAGTTATAAACAAAATTCTTTTGGAGCAACTCCACTGTTACAGCATTTAACAATAATTTTTGATTCCAGAAAAGCTTTGGGAAAATGAGGACATGGGAATATTTTGCAGAAATAGCAGGAAAAATTAAAGCCAGAAGTTGTCACCATTAAGAAAGATAAAATGGGATAGGTGAAGGAAACAAGCAGTTTGTTCAATACTTCGACTCAATTATCACACCTATGACAAGAGTATTAAGGGCTAATCAATACAAGAGTGATATTATGTAGCAATACTTTAACAGTTGGGTTACTTCTGCAATTATTTTCTAGCAGACAAAAACCTCAATCCTTACTTTGGAAGAACAAGTCGTTATCCTTAATTTCAGAAGAAACACCAAACAAGTTTTATGCTTAGGAAAACTGAAGTCCAAGATTTCCTTATGCCAGTGCTGGGAAATGGACTCACTGAAGCATCCTGGAGACTCTGGTGAGCCATCAGGAATAACCACTTAAACCCATTTATGATTAAGAATAAATTCATAAAAACAACTGTTACAAAGGAAATTAAGAAATGGCATGAACTGCTCAGATTATGTCAGTCAGCAGCACTTTTTAAATGTGTTTCAGTCAATTAAATCATATCAGTGACTTTTTATTGGTACTGATTAGAACCTATGGATTGGTCTTTTATCAGGAGCAGGTTTTAGCATACTGTACTTTAAGCAGAGCTCCTGTTAACATAAATTTTAATATTTCAGTGCCCTAAAAGAAGATTAAGTAGCTGAGCAGCAGACAAAATAGAACAATTTGATGGATTACATTTAAATCAGCCAAATATATTTTAATAAAAAAGCCATTTTAGACTTGCTTGCTTTCGAAATACCCCACACATTTTGAAACTTCCTCTGTAGACAGAGAAGTGTGTGTAAACAAAAATATATCCAGTATGAGCAGCTAGATAAGGTCACTGCCTGACGGGTGACATCACTTACCTAAAGTGTTAAGCATCTCCAAATGGTATGTTTGTTTTTTTTTTTTTTTTTTTTTTTGTTTTTTTTTTTTTTTTTTTGTTTGGTTTTTTTTTTAAAGACAATCTAATTTAAAGTGAATTAATGAAAATGACAGCATAAGGAAGTATGTGATGCTTGGGGATATGGTGCTAGAAGGGTTTAGGGGGTATTTTTACACACATTTTTATAAGCCCACTGAGTAAATCTCCGACTTCAGCCATTGTTTTTGGACATGAAAGAGTTTGAAAATCCTATTAACATCTTTGTGGAAGTGCTCTGGCAGTACTGCTGCCACAGAATAATGTATTTTGCATTATCACTTATTACAGCAAAATCCTAACTTGTGAATCCAAGGGAGTTCCTGAAATCATTTCTGCAAAATTATTCTCCTTTCCTTGCAATGTTTTCCATCTCATGTATTACTTTATTGTGAAAATATAATGGAGTGCATGACACCAGTCTCTCTCCTTCTCTTAAAATAACATAGTTTTGTGCAACTAAGAAAATGTCAAATTTACTTTTTGTGTGGTTGTTCTGCAATCTGTCTAAGTCACTCTATTTTTTTTTTCTCCCTGGAGTTATTTAGCAACTCCACTTTAAATGAAATTTGGCCTTTCAGAAACATAGTTTCAGTCTCAATTACTGAAAGATTTTGCTACTGGAAGGGATGGATTTAGAGAGCAGTTTCAACAGTGTTCTTGTGCAGCCTGTGGTTTTTTTTCCACTATAGCTGTTTAACAAAGTAAATCTCAACTCTGTGCATAGGTAGCAATGTACAGAAGAGAGACTGTTTCTGATTTTCAAATTTAAATCCTACTGGTGACATTCCTACCCATTTTGAGGTGGTATAATTTGGCTACAATGAAGACTTGTAATCCTAATCAGAGTAACTCAAAGGTTTTATTAAAAAATTAACTAGGAAGAGAATTTTTTGGAAAACAGAAAATTCAAAGAGACAAGGAAAGCATATAAGAAGAAGGGACACCTGCAATGTTCTCGCTTCCTCTTGTGTCCCTGCAGGTGATTCTCGCTTTTGGGTTTGACTGCAGTCAACTCAGTGACTTTCCGAGATGCTGCAAACTCTGCACAGTCCCCAGGAAATTCTCCTCGTTATTTCTGTGGCCTGGCTGCCTTTGCCCAGCTCCTGCAGCACTCCCAGGCTCAGCAGGGGCTGGGAGCAGCCTCCCAGCTCTCTGCTGGCACCATTGGCTTGCTCAGACCTGGAGTCTCTGAGTCTCTCTCTCTTGAGCTTATTCCCTCACTCCTACAGACACAAGAGCAAACTTTCCCCCCACTAGAGATTTCTGCCTTACCAGACTTCTTAAAAGAGCACAATAACAGAGAAAAAGGAGGGAAGAGCACCAATATACAGATATATGATCACATTTAAACATCATGCTGTGTTTATGCACACATGGTGTTTCTCCTCAGTTGAATGAGTTATATGCTCTCTTCAGACCAACCTTCTTTTTTGGCAATCCCTGAACATTGCAGGTATCTAAAATTCAAAGGGAAACATTCCTTTCAGAATAATTTACCACTCCTGTGAGAAGAGTCTCATGCCCCCTGAGCCTTAAAGTGGATGTTGTATGTCCAGCACAGACATTTCTCTGTGGCAGCACAGCTGCTCTGCACCGGGGAGAGGCAGAATGAATCAAATTACTGAAACTTTAAAAATCCAGCAGGGTTTTCCCAGGGGACAGAATGAGCCACACAATCCATTTGATAATGTCTTCTGTTACACCTTGAAACATCTCACAGAGAAAAAGCTTCATGGTTCTGCTCAAAGAGCAGCAGCACAGAGCATCCAAGGTATCCAAGCTTCAGGAAGCAGAGCAGGAGCTTTGGTTTCCATGGAGCTCTAGGGATAACTTCACTTTAACTAAGAGCTCATAACTGCACCCCCAAATTCAGAATGAACTCCCCAAATACAGGGTAGCAAGGCAGGCCCGCCCAAGGGCTCACCACATCCATCACTAAGGTTTTCCAGCAAGGATTGCAAGGCTGGGGTGCTGCGTTTAGAGATGTACATAGTTGTATAAATCAGAATACAGTAATCAAATATCATCATTCTTGAGTGCCTTCTTTTGTGTTTAAAAATATTATAATAACTCAATCTGGATAAAGAGAGAAAAGACATAAAAACCATGGGAAAATGCATAATGGTCTGGAGCTATAAACCGTTCCTGTGCTCTGCAGACAGGTAAGAGCAACCTCTGCTTGTGCAAATGTAAGCAGCAATGGATGTGAATTAACTTCCACAAATTAAATCCATCCTATGACTTCATTTTCATCTTGTGCTTTTGTTTTTTCTCCCAGATAAGCAATTAACTTTTACATCTCAGTGCCAGCAAGAATCAATTTGAAATTTGCAAACTGTAGAAAATTATGATGGAATTTCAATGTTAAAAGCAGATTAAAACAGAAAAGATTTAATATCAGGTTGGAAGAGTAAAACACAGCTGGAGAATAAGTTCTTTTAAAAAGAATCCACAAACTCATGTAAAAGCTGAACGTAATTAAGATGATGGTACTTTATAATGTTGTTGGTTCTATTCCAAGTCTGAAATCAGCTGATAAATCCTCTGTGGGCTTTGGTGGCTTCCACTTCTTCCAAAAGCTTTCACTGAGGGGAAAGGGAGATGGAGAAAAGGGGGCAAAAATACTGGAAATACTTCAGCAGCCAAAGGGGTACTTGACATGTCTGGACTAAGCTTGGGAAAAATAATAAAAAATTTAAAATCATGTCAAACTTAGCTCATAAATTTTAATCAAGAGTAAAAAGTAAGATCCCTTTTATGGGCATGTTTTATAAAAATGATTTTTTTCTTTTGATTGCTAGTTTATTAGGTGTCACTTCTAATTTTTCTAGTGTAGGAAGGAAAAGCCACCTATGATACTGAAAAATTGTGCTGTGGCTAATATAGAAATAACACAACAAAGGCAAGAGTTTCATTACTATTTTAATAGCTATGAAATCACCTGCAAAAATGTGCTCTGTTAATGTCTAATGACTGAATGTCAAAAATCTTTCCTGTCAAGGTCACTGTCCCAGAAAGCACAGCTGAGCCACTCACACACTTGTTGAAGGAGAAGAGCAAAAGTTTAACGAAGTTAGTGATACTACACAGTGGAACTTTCTAAGATCTTTATGAATTGAGAGAGACAAACAGTTTGCAGCCTGTAGGAGTGGATGTCATGGTTCATTTCTTCTGTTTTGTGCTATATTCAAAATGAGCAGGAACAGCAGCATTCTGACCATCAATTGTATCATCCATTATTTATCATAAATTTGTTCATCAATTTTATTTCAGAAGAAACTACCTGTGACTTTGGGACTGAAAGCCAACCCCACGCGAAAGGTAGATGTTGCCATTGCTTATACAAATTGATTCTGCTGTGATCAATAGTTCCTATTGTGGCCTAACTACAAAGCTCTGAGAGCCAGGAGAAGCTACACACACACACACACGCACACACACACAGAGAATGTTTTTAACAATCTGCAGTAGATTGAGCTATTCATTGATCTCTAGTGTTGCCACATTGGACCATCTGGTCCTGTTCTGTTTCTGCCTCATGAACTAGGAAAATGAGAATTCCTTTTCCAAATCACAAGTCACAAGACTTAAATATTCGGTGATGAATTACTACAGAAAAAATTAATTAATAGAACATCTGCCTGCCAAGAAGATAGAGTGCAAGGAACTAAACTGTTACAGTTCCTGGCCCAGATTCCCCCATTATTCTGGCAGCTAACAAAGACCAGAAGGCAGATGGGTCAATCTAGCCAACAATTTTTTCATGATGGTGTAACTGTCACCTGGCAAATGGAACTCAAGCACCAACCTCTTTCTGTCTGTGCCTGCAGCAAGCTGGGTGCTCTTCCAAATCCCTCTCAGCATCGATCACTGTCTTTGGGAGATTCTGTGACTTTGAAAGGCTGGTACTAATTACCAAAGTAAAACAAGTCCCAGTATGTTATAACGGCTTTGGAACCATGAAGACACCACTGAAAACATTTCTGACATCCCAGAAATTGGTACTGCTGATGTCAAGCAAAAGGCACTGTTTTTACACATATGGTATGGTGACTTCAGTTCAATAATCTGTAAAAGTGGATGTCATGCCTAAGAATAACTAGCTTCAAATTATTTTTTTTTTTAATTGAGCATTTGGAATTCTCTTATTCAAATCAAATATGCAATGCTTTTACTCCACACCATCTCTGCATTTGCCTTGAGGTGTCAAGGGTCATTGTTACTTTGGTAAGAGGTCTTTTGACTGGCAAGACAAAAGAAAATGTTTGCTCTGAATAAATTCCAATTTTTTATGTTACAAATGAAGTGAATGGAAAACTTCTACTAATGATATACTTCTCATTAGCAAATGGATCCCTTTGCTGTGGTAATCAAATAAACGTTTTCTTCCCATCAGTCATCACCCATTTTTATAACTACCATCACTGCCCCCATTTTTTTTTTTCCTTTTCTGAAGCATAACTTGAGATTTATCTCTGTGAAATCTTTCCAGTGGGTTTGCCGTAAGGAAGCTGATGGACAGGCCTCCAGGTGGGCTAATGGAACTTGTCCAACCACAGAACTAAATCCACAGCCAGACATAAAATCCTGCAAAGAGAAGGCCACTGCCTGAAGGGAAGAAAAAGAACTGAAACTCGTGATTGTGAGTGGTCAGCACTAACCACAGAACTCCCCTTGGGGGTACAGACCTTGAGCTCTGTATTATTTTAAAATAATTCATGATTGACATCATGTAAGCATGGCTCAGTCACTCTAAATGAATTCTCTTGAGGGCACAGCCTCCAGATAATTCGATGGCAAAAGTATGTATGGGATCATAAATTGACCTATTATGTATAAAGTGAAAAGAAACAGCATAAATCGGGGAGCCTGCAGTGAAAGAGAAATATTTTTCAAGCTGAAATGGCTCTGGAAATCAATATGGCACAATGAATATGGAATCTCAGAGTGCTGTTCCTACAAGATTGTAAAGAGTAACTATCAAGGACCAACATTTTCTGCTTTGTTCTCCAACCTTTTAAAAAATCCCTTGTTTAGCTATACTTGAGAGATGAGGCTTTTAAGATATTGGATTTTTAAACACAAAAGCTACAGCATCTCAGCCCAGATCTGAGGCCAAATCTCTTTCTGGAATTATTCAGGACAGATTCTCACTGTGAAAAGAAAGAAATTAGGGCATTAAATATCTGATATGACACTTGCAATGAAATTGAGAGATCAGGTTATGACCAAGTCAGTATTTATCTCATTGACTTCTGATATGACATTGGCCTAGAGCATTCCCAGCTGTAAATTTCTCCAAATTCAGGGGTGAAAGCAGTAATCCCCATCCCTCCCAAACTCCAAAGCTGAATTTTAATGTCCCAACTGGTCTGGTCAGAACTTAAACACTTAACATAACCTGGCCACTTGCAAATGTGCTGAGAGATGCCAGAATCACCTACGGATAAAGTATTGTAGGAAAAATCAGGGGATAAGAATGTTTGAAACCCTGTGATGGCATCAATCAAACAGGTAAAACCACTGACTTTGGTGAGTTGGGTCAAAAGAGAGAGAAAAAACACTGTTTAAAGAAGAGTGAATGATTTTTCAACTTCAGAATAGATTATTGCAGTTGGAAGAGACCTACAATGATCATCTGGTCCGAGAGCCTGACTTCAGCACTGACCAAAACCCCCAAACAAACAAAAAAAGCCCTCAAAACCTTTACTGGCAAGGAAGCAACACTTGCTCGCCATTTGCACCAACTCTTGCCCGCCTCCCAAGATAAATTTTTGTGCCTGCCTTCAAGAAACAACAGCAAAATATCTGAAAATGTCAAATCCTTTTAGTTCATCCTTTAAAAACCCAAAAAATATTTAAGAATTCCCCTTTGGCTTGTTTATAGCAATGATGGAATAGAAAACCATGTTTTGTCCTCTGTGTTTCTTCCCAGGAACCCTTAAAAGTTCAGTTTCAGGAGTCTGAACACTGTGCTCAGTGACCTTTTGCTGCACCATGTCATTTCTGTCTCCTGCAGAGAATTTCTGTTCTTTTTGTGGGAAGTCTGGGGAGAAAATTTCACAGTGAGAACTGGTGATTACACTCAAGCTAGAATAAGTTAATGGAAAAAGTCACCACAGTGTTCCTTACACTCTGTTTAAAATACTGTCCCTCTTGAGCCAAATAAAGGAAATTTCCACTTGAAGATCTGCTCCAATATGAAAAGTTCATTTGTGATAGTTATGAAAATAATTATTTCCATATGTTGAGAAGAATCCCTTTGTCAAACAGTGATTAGTTTGCTGTTATCACTCACGTTATTCCTGTAAGAATCTGTGCTGCAAAGATTTAGAAAACTCTTCAGAACCATGGTTTGTGCCAATTGTTTGCGATTCTTCTTCACATACAATTATACCTCTGTTATCATATTCAACCAACACAATCACACAAGCAGCCTGATAACAGAAAGAAATGTAGATTATATTGTGCCCAAACATAAGCACCTTATACACTGTCAGAGTGCTTATGAATCCAGCCTTGTTCCTGGAGCATAAGCCCTGGAATCAGCAGATAAAATTCTGTTCTTTTCTTTGCCGTACACTTTGCAGTAATTGCATTACATCTTCATGTCTTGCTTTATCCACAAGTACATCACGATAATTTCCAGCTCAGTGACATGGACAACCTAGAGTATTTTAAAGGCATTGGGGAATTTGAGAATCTAGAGAGAACTGTGATGGAGATGTAAATTACTGTTATGCCATGCATATATTCTCATTTTTTACAGTATTATCTGATGCACTTTGTATTTTGAGCTAACTTCCACGTTCCACGATAATTTTAAATGCCACACTGTTCCATTATGCAGGCGGAGATGAAAGAATAATTTTCAAAAGAAATAATTTTTTATGTTCTTTTCCAGCCATCTCATTTATATTTATAAGCAAATTATATTTTGGGATGCAGAGCTGTTTTCTCCCTCTTTGTAGGATCTCCTCATTCACAATGCCTGGGTTGTATTACAGCTTAATCCAAAGACTACTGAAGCCACAAGATGAGAAAGTGAGGTCTATATCCCATGTTTGTCACTGCCCTTGTCACCTCAAATAAATAATTGTAAGAAAAACTGGAAATCTAACATATAATTCTCAAAATGAGAAGGTTCTGATAACTGGATGCAGATGTACCAGGAAATCTTAAATCAAAAAGTTTCCACATTTAACTCTGTCAGGTTTCCTCCCCTCTTCACATCCTCGTGGGGCTGACATTTACCAATGTTAAGTCAAACTCTACAAAAAAAAGCTGAAAAGGAGTTGTTGGAAAGATTGACTTCATTAAATGGCATCTGCCTTCAACCCAGACTACAAAGCAGCACACAAAGGTGTCTGTGCACGCTGCTGGTGCTTCACTGACGTCTGAAGAGACTTCGAAGGGGTATTAACCTGGCAGCTGTTGTAGCAGCAGAGTTTGGTTTTCTAAGTTAAAGCAAAGCAACTCTAAGCATTTTTCTGCTTAGAAAAGTAAGTGCAAGAAAGAGGGGAAAAAATCACTCTGGGCAACTTCTTTCTGCAACTCCGCCCCTCCAAGAACACCATAAAAATATTATTATTTAGGAAAGCTTGACTAAACATATTTTGTCAGCAAAAGTGATTGATTCTTGCCCTTGGTGAGCCTAAGACACTTTTTTTCCCAGCAGACAGCAATATTCTGTTAAGTGGCAATAGTAGCAGGAGGCTGCATCACTCACAGTCCAGAACTTGATCTTGGCCTCTACGTGAGGCAACGTTCTCCCATCGTGGCTGAAATAAGTCAACAATTCAGCAACTCAGCTGCAGCCAATCTATCCCAAAGTTCCTGGATGTTCTTAGCCTCCAGATTTCAACTCTTCCTTCAAATTCCCACTACTTTCAGTGGTGCAAATGGAAGGTTTTTTCTCAGATGCAGAGCAAATAGCTGAAAGAAAAAGATTGCTACAACTTGTGCACACACAGGTCACAGAAAATGAGAAATTCAGTCAAAGCACTGTCAAAAGAATAACTTTTGAGTGATCTAAAAAATACCAGGTCTTCTGATCTTTCTGACAAGACTGTTCTGTGAAAATACAGTCTTTTGTTTTTCCAAAATGTAAAGTACAGAAGATGACAGGTAACACACCCAGAACAAGCTTCTCAACTCTACCCCCAGAAAGGAGACCTTCTTCAAAATACCTTAAAAAAATCCATTGTTCAGTGGAACTAACAAACAGAAAGGTTTCTAGAAATTGACAGTAAAGCCACTTTTTCTCATCTCATCACATCACACTCTTTTTCAGAATATTAAAGTTTTTTTTACCAGACATTTTAATTAAGTGCAGACTCCCTTCACAACCTTTTTGGATGGACAAGGGTTACTTATACATTGAGAATAAAGGATCCAATTTCTTTGAAAGCAGGTGTCTGTATGTACCTAAAGATTAAAAGAGAAATAAAAAACCCGTAGGAACATACAACAGTACAAATATCAAATTGTCACCGTGGATCTGTGACAGAAGACATCCTAATGAGCTCACAAAAAACCTGAAAGTCCCAGGAAGAGACACGTGGATGCTGCAATGGCTGTGATGAACCGAATGAGAGATTGGATTCCTTTAAATTGTTATGTCAAAAAATCCTGGGCTGATACATTTGCCAGATGGAAAAAATAGTGAGTGACTGCTGAATAGCTTGTGCACCTTTGAAAGAGTGACCTGAAGATGGAAAGAATCACAGACATTTTCTGAGTGTTGTCTGCTTAGTCCTGGTGATGCCGAGCTGGAGTTTGCAATGCAGCAATATTCTGGATAATTCCTGGTGCTACCGAGGAGAGAAAGAAATCCTCACCAGCCTCAGGGACTTCAGCAGGCCTCACTTCAGTGTGTGAAGAGCAGAAGGAATAAGAGGAAATGATGAAAACATTATAGTAGTACTTTTCCAAGGATTTCTCTTTAATTATTGATTATAAAACCCCCATATTTCTAGATACTTAAAAGTCCTTTTAATATTTCGATGGGTCCTTTTGCCCTGTAATCAAAGCCCATATTTTTGTAGAGAAACAAATCAGACTTCTCTAATTTTAAGGGGTACTATAGCCATTATTGTAATAGATACAAATGAAATTGTTTGTACAACCATCAATAGAATTTTATATGATTAAATCCAAGTTGTGGAACACTGAGGGTAATACATAATATGAACTACTCTCAATGTACCAATTGAAATTTGGTTCTGATAAACAGGAACCTTAACCAAAGGTAGGTGCAGTGGTTTTTCTGGTGAGGAATTCTGGGAAGAAGACAAGAAATGACTGTTTCTGCCTTATATTTCTTATTCTGACAGCATTTTGTTTTGTCAGGAGCAGAGTATGGACCCAAAGGTGAGAAATGAGTACATTTTTTCTTTTTCTTCTCACAATTCTATGAAAAAACCCAACCAAGAATATTCAACTGCAGCTGTTATCTTTGTTGTGCAAGTTATTTTTACAAAAATGTAAGCTTCTTGTGTTTATATAAATTATTTAAAAGAGGACATGTTAATGGGCTATCATAGTTTGTTTTCTAACATCAGGGATTCTCCATGGGTATGAAGAAAACATAATCACACATATGGTGGAACTAAAATGTACTATTTTTCTTGAATGAAATTCTCTTGTTAACTCAGCAGGCACTGCATGAGATCACATATCATTTTTCAACCATCTGCACATCTCACAGTATTACGGACAGAAAATTTCCATTATTCAGCCAGTAAGACTTTATGCTGGGTGACTTTTAAGTGTGGATTCACTGTAGTATCTTTCATCATTGGAGGCAAATTTGGCATCTATGCAGATGCCACTTGCATTTTTATAGCTTTCTATCGCAAGAATAAACTTCAAGTCTGTCCTCTTGCCACTCTTGTTTCTAACACCTGATGGATGCAACATTCCAGGTAATTTGGACACATGAACTTTTATATCACAGACAAGCTAGGAAAATTCCTGGCTCAAATTTCAAAGTAAAAGGCACTTTAAGAAACATCAAGAGCCCTTGATTGTGATTAGCTGTTTGATAAAAGAGAAACATAATAAACAAAATAAAAAACAACCCACCCACCCCTCATATCAACATCTTTTTTGTCAAAAGATCAGAAGCCAACATGTTAATGAGCTCTGTTTTATGAAATGAAGTCACTGCTGTTAGTGTTCAGTGACTTTTGATTAATTCAGAGATCGTTTATCACAGTACAGCCTTAGTGAATTACGAAATTTAAAGACTGTACCAGGAATATCAGACCATGCCTCTCCTTTGGTGTTGTTGGCTATCAGGGGGACTCCAATCCCCAGGCACTCTGTTACTCTGCCTTTTATCCCAGCTTCTATTTTCCACTTAGAAGTCTCAATATAATACACCCATGAGAGGACGTTTTTCAGGAAGCTCTGACATGACATTCTTGTTTATAAAAAATATTGTGGAGATTAAATTCATTTTAATATCCTGAGTCTGTGCAGGTCTTCTTTCTTACTGGGGATATAGCACCTAATCTTTGAATACCCTGAAATTAATTAAGAATGTGATGAGTTTTACATGAAAGGGGTTTTTAACCTGTTCCTAGGCTTTAATTATTTTAACCTGTTCCTTAGTATTCACAGCTGACCCATTTGGGAGTCACTGATTTTTTAGAAACACGGTGGAAATTCTGTTTTTAAAGGAATATGCCAATCTAGCTGTAGCCAAGTAGTTGAACAAATAAAAATCAGGAATGGAGGGAAACACCTGAGCCTTTTCTTACCATAACTTAGCTCGTGGGTTTTCCAACTAGCCCTGCAGAATTCCCTTTGCACTTTCATTGTCTGCACATGCAGCATTAACACAGAGAATGGACAACAGTGGACTTCAAGCAGACCCAGTGTAACATCAGAACAAGGAGGAAGGAGAAAGATGTTCCGCCTCAGCTCCACAACAATTGAGGGCAACCCAATTCTTTTGTTTCCATGACAAAAGCACACTGATGAGGCAATCAATGCTTTTTGGGGTCTTGTCATAGAACTCTAGTAAATGCAAGGAGTTAAACATTAGGTGCACCAGCAGAAACTACTGGATTTGGGTAAAGACCATAGTCTGAGAAAAGCTGGTACTACTGGGTTTTTTTACCACCCAGCTCCTCAATATTACATACCAAGTAATGGGGTCAGCAACAATGCTTCTGTAAAATTAATTTGTAAACAAGAGAGCTTTTCAGAGGGATCCAGCAGCCCATCAGCTGAGGAAGTGCCTACAGTTAAAATCCTCCTTTCTTTCCCTTTCTCTCACTTTCTCTAAGCTGGGTACTTCTCATCAGATTTCATCTAAATAATATTTTGGGTTTTTTTTCTATCAAATTATTTTGTTTTGCCCTGCATACTGTGGTAAAGAAAGGCATTAACAGAGCCTTAATTTGCCTGTGGCTTGCTTGGTGATACTCAAATACAGCGATTTTCCAAAGAGGTTTCCACTTGTGTGGGGGTGGATGTGCGTGACACCACCTCTGTTCCATAAGTGGCATTTGTCCTTTATTTCCTGTCTTTCATTTTTATCTCACTTTCACCTGGCTGGATCAGCAGTGTTTTTTCCAAGTTTCCATACAGACTTTGGCCTCACCTGCTTGTGTGAGACACTCTCAGGTGCTGCTCTGCAGTGCCTTCAGCCCTGCTCCAGCGCTGTCCTGGCTGTGTCCCTGCTCCATACATAATGCCATCTGCACCCTGGAAAAGTGCCTCTGCCACTCCTTCTCTGCCTCTTTCCCAGCTCCACACACACTCAGTGATCAATGCAGAGCAGCCACAGCACTTTGTGGTCACAGGCTGTTATTTTGATGAGCTTTTAACTGGAACTTGCCATCACTGAACTTCCTACAAAGCACAGCAAGGGTTGTACCAGCCAGTGACCCCTTTGCTGCAGAGTATTATTAATTACTGCATCATTTGTAATTATCACATGAAACTGTAATGGCTGATTATTTGGAAACCTAATTTAGTGACCAAATACTGACAGGAACCATATCTTTTACTATTTTTCATTAGCAGCTGGTTGTTTTAACTGCAGGCTCCACCTGCAGAGGAATAGGTGTTCTCTGCAGATTCACATCCTGCTGCTGAACCTCTGGAATTTTTGCAGTACACTGAGATCCATTCCTGGAGTGCTGTGCATGCAGAAAACCTGGAAAACTGTGCCCTGGATTTCAAAATTTATTTTCTTCTTGGCTCTTTTCCAGCTGTGTTCCCTCTATAGTTATGACTATATTTTTTTAAAAGGTGGCCATGCACGGTTTCTTAAATCATGACAGACTGGTTCAAGAGTTCTTGCAGCATGGTTAAAGATTTCTTACATTATAAAATCCAAATTTTATCACTTTTTGACTTTATATAATTTATCCGTGAGTTTTCTTTCCCTTCAAGTAGATCTAACACCTGATTGACATCCGCTTTTCCATTTACCAGTCCTGTTCAACATCTAATTAGTACCCATTTTCCTATGCAATATCGATGTTCTGTAGAGGACCTTCTATTCTGGCTGACAGTGAAACATCAAAATTTCGAGGCTAGAGACATCCCAAAGAGATGGTAACCAGGAGTCTTTGTGCAGCTAATTACAGCTTCAGAATATATTCCATGGTTAGTGCTCTCTTTTGAACACAACAGAAGTTATACAATGTAGGATTATAAAGACAATGTTAGACAAGAGTGTTTTGTCTAAATATTGCTACTTAAAAATGAAATACCACCTGTAAAAAAAAAAAATCTTTAAAATAACGTATGTTAATCTAATTAAGAATTTTATTAGCATTTACATTAACTTCCACAACATCAAATTTTTGAGACTATAAAATGCTATGAAACATCTTTTTTAAGAGCACACCTGTCTAAAACGTTGTGCTGAAGGCCCCTGACCTGAATAAAGGTGAAAACCAGCATGGTTACCCTATTTATTGACATTTCCTTTTGTTGCTGTTGCTAAAACCATTATCTTTTATTGTGTTCTCTATTTCCCTGCATGACATTTTTAGCATTGGCAAATACTGTTGTTTAATTATTTCTAAGGGGTAATGAAAATATAAAATGGGGAGTCATTATCTGTGTGGGAGAACAGCACTGGGAGCTTTTACTCATGAATTTGTCACAAGGAAATGGGAGTCAATGCTGTGACAGCAGAATAAAGGGAAAATTTTGTGGGATACGCTGTCCCAGAAGGATGCTGGATTTAGGACAAAAGAGGTAAATTACTCTGGTAAACACAACACCACTGACAGATCCAGAATACCCCACACAGGCCGGAAAAACAGATCCTAAAAAATGTATTGGCTACTGGGAAGAAACTGGAGGAGAGAAGAAGAATGGAGAATAAGAATTTTAGAAAAAGCAGCTGAGGAAAATGTGGAGCTGGTTTTCCTTGTGTGTAAAGATAAAGACACAAAGGATCAGAGGACAGACAGAATCCCTCATGCATGAGAAAAAGCTGTGGAGCTTTTCAGTGGTTCTGAACTCTAGGCTGAAAATGAAGCATTTGCAGAGTCAGCTTGAGCAATGCTTTGCTTTACAAGAGCATGTACAACTTCCTGCAGTTCACATATTTAATTAAGCTCATTTGGGGATGAAATTAGGTATCAGAAATTAGAGTAAAGCTGAAACTAAATATGACTTTGAACTACACTAATATCTGAACTTATAATACGCTCTGCTGGCAATGTTGCATTACTATAGATGTCTGTGTTATTGTCATGATACATAAACATTCAGGCACCTGAAGAATGTGCTTTAAACTCATGTTTATTGTAATTTGCCAAGCCTCTGGTGGTTAATAATGCAGCAACCCTTGCTTAGCATTAGCAAAATAATTTAAGTGAGTGTTTTGCAATGTTCCATGAAGAGCATTAATGCAATAATACATTCTAAGTACTTAAAAAAAGGAAACCAACAATACAGCAATACAGCTAAAAGGTCTATTAAATGAATGCAGAAGTAGCAGGCATCATAGATGACTTGAACTAATGTTTTTAAATTAAAGTTCCAAGAGCTGATAGGTTTGAAAACTATCCTTCTTCTGAAAACAAGGAATTGTGACGGAAACCAGTGAAAACACAAAACTGCAAATGCTTCATCATGAGAATTCTATGATTTTCTTATTTTAAATATGCACTTGAGGTGACAGAGCAGGTTATATACATATTGAGCCACTGCTTAGTAGCAAATACCGAGAACTGTGACCTGACATAATGCAGGATTTGGAGATAAAATGACAATGTGACTCATCAGCAAAAGATAGAGCTTCATATAGGAATAATATTCCCTTCTAGTTATCTCACCACATTGGTATTTTCATTTTGGGCAGTAATAACTACTCTTAAAAATAAGTTTATTTTCTGAAGTAGGACGAAATGGATGTTTTCATTTCAGAAACACTCATTATGCAAAGAGGGAATCTTGAGACTGCTATCACAGCAATTCATTCTTATGCACATTCTTGTCAAATATTAACCTCGTCTGCAATGCAAACAGCACCAAAGCCAATGGAAGGTGTGCTCATTGTAGGATGCTGCTGCACAAGCTTTCCAAATTTGACATCCAATCCCACAGGTACAGAGGATTAGGAATCATCTGGTCCTGAGGATTTGACCAAGGAATTATGTAGCAAAGACTTCGCTCTCTACTTTTGCCTCAGCCTGGTTCATTCCCCAAAATGTGCGTTGCCACCCTGTACCTCTGATCAATTCTCCCAAACTGCTGTTGGAAAGCATCTTACAGGATTTTCCTCTTGAAGATTCTACTTCAAATTATGCTCCACATCCCACATTCTGCTTATCCAGGCATCGTATCACAGACAGACCAAACATGCCATTTTCCTGATGAGCAACCAAGAAATATTAATTCAAGCATTTTTTAAAAATTCCTGCTGCCCGAATGTTGATGAGAATATTCCTATGAAACAGCTGCTGTTATATGACTATGGAGAAGGCTATTGATCTAGGAAAATAGTGGATAAACTCTCTCTTTGAGCTGTTTTTAGTGGTAGCTAAGCTTGAAGCATGTTTTATTTTTATCATATTTTAATGCTCGAATAACCGGATATAACTCCTATTTCTTGTATCCTGTTTTTCTCCCTAATTATAATCATCCTGTAGTTAATTACAGAAAAAGTGCTAATAACTTGCATTATATCAGATAAAATAAATTCTAGTTTGTGTTTCTGAGTGATAGCTAATCAAGTAGTAGAGAGTTGGTTAAATGTTCCATCTCAAGCAACCACAGTTCACCAACACCTTTCCATTATTCATTGGGTAAACCATAGAGCTACTCTTTCCTATCAAAGTGGTATTTTAGTTACTCAATAATTATGAGGATTTTATTCACATTGCTAAAAAAACTACAGGAACATAAAGCAAAAAAAAAAAAAAAGGTATCAGGTCTTTGTTTCACCAATTCCATGGAATCCCTCTCCACAAAACTCACATGGTGCCCCACTAAATAAACAAAAAACACCCCCAGAAAGGCTTGTTCAGAGAATAATTGTCAGAATCACTAAATAGATGGAAGAAAACTCATTTGGGAACTGCAGACCGGGGCTGAAATGGACTCGTGGCTGTTCAGTCTGAGGCAAATAACAAACATCCGAGTCTGCATTCCCAGTAATACTAATTAGTGTTTTTTTAATTATGTGATATTTCTAGGTGGCTTATTATTATTACCAATACTTATGAAAAATATTTATTCTATAAAATATTGTGTGAATACTAGGTTACTACTAAAACATACATTTTTATGGAAAATGCACCTCTCAAACTTAAGTACTTAAGTCATGGAAGCTCAAGAGAAAACTTTAATTTTATGTCTTTTAGCTTGAGGGTTCCTTATGACAGAGAGTTCTCAATGCCAGCAATGGCACTCAAATCCAAAGCTTTCTGCAAGTAGAAACTGAGTGCTAGACTGACAAAAATATTCTGCTAGGTTATTTCAGTTATTTGAAATCACTTACTTGAATTGTCTTGAGGCTGTTTAAGAACATTTTCTGGAGCAAACAGTAACATGAATTCTAAAAGAAACTCACATTGACTGTGAGGAAATTAAAGGAGGAACCTCCAAATCACTCCAGTACCTCCAATAAAGTGACTCCACACAAAATAACTAAAAAATATAAATTCCATTAGGGTTAAAGAAATCAGAAAGGGACAAAGAATAAATTAGAGTATCCTTCAAAAAACTGAATTCATTCCTAAGTGAAGAACATGGAAAAGAAAAACTCTGGCTTGGTAAATGGAAACAGGGAACACAATGAAGATCCATCATAAATTCAAGTCCTGGTAGAAGAGGCTGTAGAGCAAATTCAGCAGAATTATGAAGAATAAGCTCCTGGATAGTATTTTACACAGGAGTTCTAAAAGAATTCAAGCATGAAACAGTCAAATTATTCACTGCAATTCAACTCAAAACTGTCTCAATAACAGACAAAGATCTTTCAGTGCCAGGGGCAAATATGACACCAATTTTCCTCAAAGACAACTGTGGCAGAGATATGAAAAATTACAGCAAATAAGCCCAGCTTCCTTATCACCCAAACTGGCAGAATTTGTAATAAACCTCCATTTATTAACAGACACCTGAATAAAGAAGATATCTTTAATGAGTCAACACAGCTTTTTTTAAGAAAAGGAGTACTTTGAAAATAAGTAGATAAAAAAATTGACTGATACCTCACATTCCAAAAGACCTTGTCCAGAAATGTCTCTAATACTCGGAAATATTGATAGCTGTCAGCAGTTATTGGAAAATATGCCTTGAGGGAAAGAAGGTCTTTTGAGTAGAGAAAAACAGTTACTGTTTTATGAAAAGTAACATTTGAAAATTAAAAGACAACCTGTCAATATCATATACAGAGGCAGTTGCATTCTTAACACAATAGAGTTTTCATGCAGTAAACAGCAAAAATAATTTGACTGCATTGTCCCAAAACACCAGAGAATGGCAATGCATAAAAAATGAAAAAGATTGAGTAGCTGGTCATTTTCTGGAGCACAGAGTAATTGCATTTTGCAAGTTTAATGATGGTTCACCTGTGCTCTTCAGGAAAACAAGAGATAGCTCATATATATGTGCATATATAAATATATGTGTATTTAATATACATGCAGTGCATTACTTTTGCATATAACCACAGGAGGTAAATTAGATTTAACAATTTCTATATAAATTTTAGCCTCACACTGATTTCTTCATAAATCATAACTTCAACCTCATCAGCTAACGAGTGCTTTCAAAAAAACCTTAAGATGCTCTTATTCCAAAAACAATAATTAAAGGAAACTGAAAACATCTCGTAGTCACTTAAAAACAAAAAAGAAAATTGAAAACTGGTTTATGGTGAAGTCTCAGAACTTAGACACAGGCACCTAGAACAATGATTATTTTAGGAAAACAGTTTCTGACATCTAGGTTCAGATCCCTCATTCTTCACTCACCACGTGCCTGGAGCCAGGTTTAGCTCCTTTCCTTGGTCCTGCGGGTTTTGGCAGCTTCATTTTCCAGACAATGACATCAGCTCTGGATCCTGCTCTCCAGTGTCAGACTGTTTTCAACATCATTTAAAAGAAACACACGCCCATGATGAGGTGCTTTGGGTTCACACTGGATGTAGCCAGCACTTCTCCCCAGTGTTCCCAGTGCTTTTCCTGCCAAGTTTGCAGTCACTGTATTTAAACTCTTTTACTCCTCAGGAACTCATATTAAATGGCAGGCCCAGGGGGGGCTCAGTGGCCTGGAGACTGGGACCAACTGGGAAACAAGAAAAAATCACAAGAAAACAAAATGAAACTGGGCATCCTCTAAAACAGAGAAAACCAAACAATAATTAAAAATATGGAGGACAATATTCCCCATCCTTTTGAGATCCCATCTGTTTCCATCCTGGTGCTGACCTGGAAATACACTTGGATTTTCCTCAAATGAAAAAAATTCTGTGTCTACACATTACATGCACACACTCCTTCCCCTCCCCATTCCAGGAATGACATTTTCCTTTCTCCCCAGTGTCTTGTCTTATGCCAATAATGTATTTGGGCTATAAGGGACTGAATTAGGAGGCAACAGCAACTGTAACATAGAAATGATAGATCATTTTCAGATTGTCCTAACAATGAAAGGAATTGAATATTTCATTAACATTATTTTCTTTCTGATTTTAAAGCTTTGGAAACTGTTACAACGTGTTTATGTTTGCATTTAAATCTATTTCAAATAAATATATGGTTGTATATAAAAGGCAATTTAAATACATATAATGATAAAATTAAGTTCCATTACTGCAATATTCTTTATTTTCTACCGTAACAATTCACCAAGACTGTTATCCTTTTCATCTTAATTGGGTAATGCATTTTCCTCAATGTAACTGTTTGAAAAACAAACGCTAGGTTTCTTTGAGGCAATTTGCAGACATTGTTAATCTCTGTAGCAGTTATGATGCATATTTTCCTTCACCACTTCCATGGTATTTTACTATTGAGCCACAAACCCCTCATTTCACATGTGAAATACACCACTGCAGTTGCGTTTTTTTCAGCAATATTTGTTCTTTTTTCCCTTAGAACTCGTAAACAGCCAGACAGCCACGAAACAGAGGGAAGACTGAAGTGTGCCAGCTCTCGAGAATGTCCCATATCTGCTCTCCTTCCTGACAGCTGATGGCTGCTGAAGTCTGAGGAGCTGCATCAGGATTTCTGATGGAATTGGGAAAAGGACCCTTCAAAAACACAGCAATTATTTGTATGTGATGTGCTTCATGCAATCACGTGGGTCTAGGGGCAGCTTAGAAAACCAAGTCAGAAAATAAGGAATGCAAAAACACCTTGGAAATCACTTGTCTCTGTGCCCCCCTGCTGCTTCTTTGCTGCTAATTTTATGCATATTGCCCTTGCAGCAGGGTTACTTGGACTTTTAGTTTGTGCTAGGTTTGCCTTCTTTACTCTTCCCTACAGTTGCAGTGGTACTTCCACACCAGTGAAGCTTTAGAGGGGGGGAAGTGATCTAAAAGTGAGGGTGATGATGAGTGCAGCACTGGCACCCCTCACCTGACCTTAATCCCCTTCCAGGGGCTGTGGTTTCTCCAAGAACCAGCTGAGTGCTCCCAACATTTCCCATGCCAAGGCAGGCCAGGCTTTAGCACCTCTGTGGAGGAGTTAAAGTTAGAAAAGAACTTAGAGAGCAGGACATGTCAGTTTCTATCCAAGTCCTTTGCTAAACCACCTTCTGAATTTTTTTGGCCTTTTTATAAAGAAAGGTCTTGGCAACAGCTTTCCACAGTTGGAGGCTCGCTACTAAAGAGCAGATGGACTATAATTCATTTCCTTTATTTCCCAGCTAGTGATAAGGTATCACCTATATGACCCCTTGAAGCTCCTGTTTGGCTGAGTAGATGATGTATTGTCCTCCTGAAGGATTTTTGTTATGAAAATTAGGACTTGGATTTAATGAAATCTAGTTTAAACAATCCAAACAGAGAGTTAAGAGAGAGCCACACAGGGTATTCAGAAGAGTCTTATACCTAGAAAAGCTCTTCATAAACCTAAGTTTAGTGTATTTTCATAGAGCATTTAAGATCTCTGATATTTCAGTGTCAGAAACAAATTTCATTTATCTATTTGGAAGCAATAACTTTTATTTTTACAAAAATTACTCCTAGGTAATTAGGATTAAGATCAAGTCTAAATCAAAAGAATACAGAATGCTTTGTATAAATGGCATAAGCCTGGAGTAAAAGTTGGATAGGAATAGATGATTTATACTGTTTTGGTTCAGTGACCTGGGTTCAAAGTCAGCCAAGGATAAAATCAAAGTAGGTTTTTCACTCTGAATAATATAAATGTTATGTGGAAAGATTTATATTCTGAATGCTATCTAAGCAATTAATCCAAAGGGAATTATTTATAATTGCTAATTAGTTAGACAACTACAAACGATATAGAATGGAATTATATATCAGTTCTCTTCTAAAATCTTGTGGGCTAATGTAATTGTGTTCCATTAGTATAAATCCCTTTACAATGGAGATTAAAATAAATGGGACTGAAACTTCCTTGGCTTCTGCTTCCAGTCCTGCTGTAATGTATGGTTTGAGCCCAAATCCCCTAATAGGATGATGCTGCCCAGCCTAGGGACTCAGAGGTCACAGGCTCTTACCAAAGTCTGGGCTCTTTTCAACAGGGGCTATTTACTTCTATTTCTTCTAACATTTCCTTCCACTGTTTATTTGTTACTTACAAAAAGAAAGAAGCAATCTTCTACTTTGTTTGCTCTCTCCCATTCCATCACACACAACCCTAAATACGATAAATAACTTTCACTTTTCTGCAGATATAAAAGTGCCATTTCTATTTTTGTATTTCCTGAAGATAGAAATTTTTACCACTATCACTACAAACATTTATATCAATTATTTGAAGTTATTTTGCTTTTTGCTTCACTGGGAGATCAAAAAATTGTCAGAAAAGAGTACGGGCAGATTTTAGGGTTTTGTGGGGAAACTCACTGCTGTTAAATTCCTTCTCTCCTTTGTCAAAGGACACTTCCAGAATGGATAATTTACACAGCAAGCAACATGAGAATGGTTACACTGAGAACTAGATCCAAATACCCTTTCCTTATCCACAGAAGCACAACAGTGGTACTGGAAGGATCTCCTGTTGTTTTCCATACACTTGGACATCCCAGACTCCAGGAGCTGGAGGGGTGCTACAGCTGTGCCCTTCTCAGGAGCTTCCTGAGGGAGAGGATTCATCCCACAGTTACTGTAGCAAGACAATGGAATATTAATGGAATATTTTCGCAGACATTTCAATTAACAGCAACAAAAATTAATGCATTATTTTTGCAGCTCTTGGAAAGTTTGTTGAACTAGAAATAATTTGTCCTGCTAGGTTGAAGTCTCCTCCTGAGACAAGGCTTTGGAATTTTCCACAGTTCAAAGTACTTGTGCACTGTAAAATGAAATGACCCTATTAATCTACATTGAAAGAATTTACAGTCAGCTTATGCAGAATAACTTTACCATTTCAAGAGCAGCAAGAACTTGATTTACAAGCTGCTACTCATAAAGAAGGTGGTTAACATTTTCTCTTTCAAGCAAGTGTATAATTTCCTTAGGGTGATGGGACACTCAGCAGGGGTTTGTGCCAGAAAACGTTTGAGAGTATAAACTACTCCTCTCTGCAGAGCCTGCCCAGTTACAGGTGCTCCTAGGAAGTTTGGGGAAATGGCAATGAAAGGGAAATCAGCTGTAACTCTGAGATCAGGTGTAGCACAGAGGGACAGCTCTTCTCCCTGGGACTGGACAGCCCCTTGGGTGGCTCTGGACATGGGACAGGTTACTGAGACACCACTTCAAATCTGAACCAATTAGTGATCTTGAACTGGCCTCTGTGTTCTCTTTGGGATTCTCTGAAATAATGACAAAAGGCAATGGAATCAGATTCAAGTATTTTTAATCTATTAGAAAATTCCATGTGCATGCAAAAAATTGATCTCTTGCACTGAACTGTAGGTTTGTACTGCCTGCTGTGCTGAAAAAATAGGTAGATACTGTGAAAATGCCACGAAGAAGACATAACACTGTGCCTAAAAAAAACAGACATAGAAATTTCCTTTTGGGAAACTGGCTGAGAAGTGCACCAGAAATACAAACTAAGCTAAAGTACTGCTGTATTAATTAGTAATTTAGTATGCAGAGTAATTCTGAGGGAGAGACAACTAAGTAAGTCAAATAAAAAAGCCCAATAACCACTATTAGGAACTCATTGATTTGTTTGTCCAATTAATTTTAAACCTAACAAATTACTGTCTGCCATGTGACTGATCTCTGACAAATTCACAATACTGAGTGGATGAAGGTATTTGCAAAGATTGGACACCAATAAAGCAGGATGTGACAGTATGCGGGTTTAGATCTGTTTAATTGGAATTTCAACAAAATTAAATTGAAGAATAAGGTCAAAGTAAACTAGTTCTGGTTATTGATATAAATTTCATGTAGCTACAGGAAGATATTGAAGCAATTTATTTCAATCTAAAGTTTTGATTCATTGTTAGATATGTAATTAAATTTATTTTGTAGAAGCTTTACAAATACCTAAATCTTCATGGTGAAATATTATCCCTGTAACAGAAAAATTTAAACAAAACAAGTCATATAGTTATCTTTTGGATTTGCTTTTCTTCCTTTGGGAATCTTATTCTACTATTTTACTATTTTTATGCATCACAGGTATTTCCAAAAACTAGAAAATTAGGACTTAGTTCCCATCCTTCCTTAAGTGAGAGCTAAATTAATGTCAAAGATGAAAACCTTCATCCCTCATCGGGTGCAGCCCTGAGGTCAGTGAAGGATTTCCCCAAATTCACTGTAACCCCAAATTTCAACCTAAAACCCCCCATGATTTATATACATATTCATGTTACTGCCCCAGATGCTTACACAAAGTATATTTAATGATGCACAGGTGATCTGTTCCACGTGGGAAAAGAGATTACTCCTGATAGCAAACCTGTTGTAGGGAATGTATGGAGGTAAGTCACCAAAAATAAAGGGGGCAGTTTTATTCCCATGGAGGCAAATCAAGATGAGGTTGAGATTAATTAAGCAGGAAAGTACAGCACATGACACCAAGTCTAATAAAGACATTTGCATATTTAAAGGAAGTGAAACAATATCTGCTTTAATTAAGTAGGCTGCTCCTTCAGGTTAATGCATTCGGGGGAAAAATTAAATCTGTCTCGAATCCCTGGAAGAAATGGAGAGTGGCTGCAGGAAATTGGCCTCCTGAAATGTGATTAATGGACTTGCCTGATGAGGACTGACTCCTGCTAAAGCATCAGGACTTGCTGTGAGCCAGGTGCTGACACCTGGAGCAGGGGGGCTGCAGTCTGCAGACACAAACAGTGGGGTGTCTGTGAGCCCCCCTGCGCCCACAGATCAGTTCTCAGGTGTCACCTCCATGCAGAGGCTTTTCTCCAGCTGTCAAGAGGTGTTAGTGTCAAAAGATTTGACGTCTGATTTGCTCCAACAGCCCGAGTCTCATGTTTCCTCCACTTTCTCTTGTAGATCAAAGGGAAATGCTCAAAGGGTGAGTGTTTGCCATTGCTGTGCAGCTGAGGGCTGCCCTCTTCCCTTCTTGCTGTACAGACAGACTGCTGCTGGACAGCCTTTCTCTGTCACTCAGTGCCAGTGATCAGCAGAAGCAATTAAAATTACATTCTGCATTTCCATAGCTGCTGATTAAAGGTGATGGTTTCTAACATGTTCTCTTGTAAATGCTTTATATCCTTTGATTTATTCATGTGAGTCCAAGAGTAGTGAGAAGAAACCTCTTGAAGTGATCAAAATTCCATTCTCAGGAGTGTTTCAAGGTGAGGATCCAAAGATTCTTTATGCTCTAGCAGAAAATAATGCAAAGCAAGAACAGAAATCTGCTTTTCTATTCACAGCTGTCCTCATGTGGAGCCCCACAACACCTTTAGAAAGGGTGCCAGGCAGAAGGAAAAGGAGGTTTTAAGCTGAGTTCTCCAGAGAAAAATAGTGAAGGTAGAGGGATGCTCCAGGAAGATCAAAGGGGAATTTAATACCTGTGTTGTAGACACAAATTTATGCATTTCCAGAGTTTTCAAAGAGCGATTTGATGAGATGTCACTTTATCTCTAACATATTATGCAAATATTTTCTGCAGAAATCTGGCATTTCCATGGTATGTCTTGTGTATAATCTGACCAAGGAATACAGCTCAAGTTTCTTTCACCAAAAACCACTGCAAACATCTCTGCCAGGCACAAGGATTTTTTTAATGAGGAGAGTTCTGGATGCTAAAGCTTTGTAAACTGAACTTAAAAATATCAACAGCTCTGCAAATTTGTGCTTGAACCTTCAAAGAATCAGGAAGCAAAGTGTATAAAAGCCTAACTCATTAGTATCTAATAACTCATTAATATCTAGTAACTTACTACTACCTAGGAACTCAGTAGTATCTAGTGAAAGTTACCAGAAGACATAAATATAAGGGCTGAACAAATCCATATTAAATTCAAGGTTATTAAGTGAGTCATGCTTGATAAAAGCACATCTTCCTATTTTTTATTGCCTAGCACTGCTCAGGATGCATCTAGCAATTAAAAACATAACTGTTGCACAATAAAAATTGCCAAAGCTATTAAGCAGCCATATAAATGAAAACTTTGACTCCTAGCATTTTCCATCAGGGTAATACAGAGTACAGTCAACATGCTTCACATTTCCAGGAATTTGAAGCCATTGCATCTTTTGTTTTTGCAAGTCAATCCATTTAGTTAAAAAATAAAAAATCCTTGGATCCACCCCACCACATTTTGCTAGATATGTTTGGGTTTTCTGTAATGAGAAAAATGTAAGGGACAAATTCCTCATTTATGAAATCAACGTTATTATATTTGGCTGGAGGATATTTTGATGTTTAAAAAAATGTTAGGGAGAGGATGTCCAAAGGTTAAAGCATCAGAGTGATAAACTGTACTTTAAGTTGGGGCATAAATATGGCCCCAGTAATGGCTGGAATTAGCAAGACAAGGTTAAAATTTAATTTTTGTAATAGTGAGATGTTAAAAGTTACATCCTGCAGTATCAGACAGAAACGGCTTGTGTTACATTGACTTTCATGGGAGAGCTGAGGTCACTGGGCCCAGCTCCAGGAATGTACTTAAGCACATGTTTAAGGGCACAATAATTATGCACACACTTAAAATTTGTCCTGCCTCATTTTCTCAAGCTCTTACAGCTACAAAACCAGTGGAAGAAATCAAGAAATAAGCTGGTTCTCTGGGTGGATCCTGGTCACAGAACCAGCTGGGTCACAAGCATACAAGAGATTTGCAGTTTTAAATATTTTTTCTTTCCTTAATCTTTGTTCAATCTGATTCAAATTATTCTGATTTTGGGGTACATGATGCAATAAAAGCGGTCATCAACCGAGTATCCCCTCATGATTTTTATTTTTTAATACACTCAGGAAAATGATAAAATTAGAGTTTACGTAAAATGCTGGCTGGAGAACATTAGGAGAGTTGTCATTTAATTATAATTTCCAAATGACCTGTGAAGCAGAATTGTAGAACCTGGCAAGACATGCGTATTTTAAAAATGGACTATAAACAAGATATTAATATGTACATTAATTTTGGGTTTCATATTTATTTTACATCTGTCCATCAGGGTCATACATAAGTACTGGTAAAAAAAATCATAGGTACCTTTGAACTTGCAATATCAACATTTACACTCTATATTATTTTTATATCTAATCTTTTGCCTCTATCATCTTTCCTAGGGTATTTAAAAGCACTAGAGTGTAGTAAAAAATTGCCTGATTTATTTACAAATTATTATAATTTAGTTATTCAGAAGCAGCACATTTTTATCCTCATGTTTATCTCATATTCAGATGTAGCAGTTTAATAGACAAATGTAATTTTACAAAGCACTATTAGATTGCGTGCTTGTTTTAAAGATTAAAGGGGGTGACAGATCGATTGCTCCTAAATTGTTCATTCAGTGTAACTATGCACATTTTAAACCACATTTATTTCATCTTCTGTGTACATAAATCCAATGAAACATTAATTTTTCTATTAAAAAGCCCCTTGTTATTGGAGGACAGGAATTATTGTCCACGCTCATGGAATTAGATTAGATTACTTTGGTTTTGATAACTTATATTAGAACAATCAGGTCTTAATTTTGTTATCAAGATCTAAACTGTGGATATTCCTTATTTCAGGGGTGTTGACATATAAAGATTACTTTTAGGGTAATTTTTTTTCCTAAAGCATTATTCCTAAAATGAGCTATAAAGCAAATTATTCCTGTACTGAATAAAATATATTTAAGTTAATGATTTTTGCACTTTATGAGCATACAGTGAGAACAGAATAAACATTAAAAATCATTATAGATTTGTAAGTATTTCATTTGGAAAAAAATGAGCAACTTACTCTGCAGTCTGACTGGCCAATTAGAGTGATTTGTTTCTAGGAGGAGGATAATTTTGTCTTGGTAAAAAAAGAGAAACTGTTGAGTTTTATGTTATCATTTATTCCAAGTCAGATTTTGCCAAGGGTTTGAACCCAAATGTTAATTTGTTATTTGCCTCTGTATTCAGTTTTGCTCCAGCACAAGGTTTCTGTGTGATGAACACAAACACAGGCTGGGGAAAGGCTTCCTGGAGCAGTTAAACCCTTTAGAGAAGGTGGATGAAAGTGGAGGAAAAGTTTTACAGACAAAGGGGAAGATGTAAATATGGAGCCACTTGAGTCCAGCTCCTTGAATGTCCATGAATCCATTTGTAAGACACTTAGGTGATACCAGGGAAACAAAAACCAACATTGTTTTCTTCAGAATGAATCATTTCAAACCCATCAAACTTTTTTTTTTTGCAGTGCAGTGACAGGTCTTGGGGATAAGAGAAAACCAGACTACAGAATTCATCATGACCTCAGTGTTTTACAGTAACACACGACAGTCTCATGAGTAAAAACAAAATAGATTGTATGGATGAAGTTTACCCCATGTGGGATGATTATTAATCACTGTCAATCTGAATGGAGGAATAAAGTGCAGTTCAGGTATGACTTTCCCAGGAATGACAACTCACTGTTTTGTAGTATTGTCATGGATGAGAGAAGACAAATATTCCTACTAAATTGCCAGGTAATTCAGCTGTGGGAGGTAGCACCATTGCATAGCAAAAGTAGAAGTTATTGTGATCCTGACCAACAATAATAAATGAATACAGAACCATTGTATATGAACATCAGTGACACAGACTCTGGGGAACTTTGCTAGTTTTAAAGTCAGTGTCTTACTTTTTTTAAAACCTCTTTCTTCAGAAAACATCCACAGAGATGAGGAAGTTGCTACTTTTTCTTTGTCCTTGCAAGTCCTCTGTAATCTTTGTTTCCAGACAGAAGATCAGGCTCATTGCATCTGGTAACGACCCTTCTGCTCTGATCAGATCTGTCAACTCACACTGGCCAATTATTTTGAAGTGTGCAATCCTGCGAGTTGATGTTTCTCAAGAAATATGAAGTAAAAAGAAGAAATATTACTACTTTAACCTTTATGTGGCATAAACTCACAATACTGTACTCTTGTGTCCTTATCCATGTTTTCAACAGGAAATTTAGCACTTGTCCATATAATGGAGGAGGTCCAAAATGTGCAAGGATGACTGGGTATGTCTTGAATATTTTTAAAACATTTTTTTGTCACCCACTTGAGACGTGGTTGGTATTGACATCTCTAGAATCAATGTGAGGTGGGAAATCTCATCCCACAGGGCTGTGCACGAGCTGAGCAAAGGGGCACAAACTTCAGTGAAACCACAACTGAATTTCTTTTTTCCTGAGCTTAGTTTATACTTCCAAAATATAATGAAAAAATTTTTGCATGTATTTTTCTCCAACTTAATATATTTTCAACAAGCAGATCAGAAAGCTTCTTCTATTCTTCTCTAATTCTTAGCACAGAGAACAGTCAGCAGTGCCTCTTCCACTGTGAATGCATCTCCTCAGGTTGTCAAGGGACAGGTGTTACCTTGGTTTTCCTAAGCATTTCCTGAATCCTGAGTACGGCTGGACATCATTCTACACATCCTTCTACAAATCCCAGCCTGGAGTGCTGCTGGCTTTGTGATTCATAGATGGAAGAACACAAAGCAACCTTGCCCAAAGCACGATGCTCCCCTTTTCCTCTCCTGCCCTGGTCAGGGCGTCTGTATCAGGAGAAGTCTCACACTTTCTAATGCTGCAGCAGAGCCTCTTTTATCTTTTAAGTGCTCATCTCTGTGTAACTTACCTCTGCCATGAGGAGCAGGGAAGGAAATGACACTTTGCAAACGTAGAGTTAAACACTTACCTGAAAGCCAACTGAGTGCCACTGAACTGTAGATTTCCAGAACCTTAAATTATGCCAGCCTTAGCATAGGAGGTTAAGGTGTTGACACAACAATGTAATTAACAGTTCTTTATACAAGAAAGTGTCTTTTGTGACAAAATTTCCAATGCTTTAAACAGCAGAAGAAAAAAAATTAATGTCTGATCTTGAAAAACTTGCAAGACAAAGCAGGTGGGTAAGCAAATACAGCAGCAACCAAAATGCTTTGTTTGGTTGGTTTTTTTAAGAACTAAATGGAATTTTCAAATTCATTCAAATCTTGAAGAGTGCAATAACTTTTATTGCCTATTTCTGTTTTTAAGGGGAGCTGAGTGCCTAATTTGCTTTGAGAATGTAGCAAGTATATTCCCAGTTGCTGAAGGAATGAGGACACACTTGTTAAAACCTGTTCAGCTAATTTGACACGTATTCGCTAGAAGAAAATATATTACCTTACAAGTTGTCTACTTCTATATGATGCCAAAATACATCTGCAATATTTTTCTCTAGTGAACTGAGCTATTAATTTACATAACAGAATTGCAAATCTGAGAAGATTTTCCAGGAACTAAAGGGACTGATGTTAGCATTTTTCATAATTTACAGAAACAAGAAAAAAGACATTTGCTGGCATGCAGGTTTTAGGATTACGAAGACAAACCTCATCTACATCAGTGTAACACACACAGTCTTGCTTTTAAATTGTTTTCTTACAGTCTGCATGGATTACTCGAGCACATCAGTGAACTGATCTGTGAGAACTCCTAGTCCAAGCATCCCTGCTCTACCCAGGGGTAAACAAAATCACCTGAATCCGCTGAAACCTGAACTGCAAACTGTGGGCAGGGTGTGCCCCACAAACTCAGCACCACGTTCTGATCTGAACTAAAGCCTGTACCTGCTAAAAGATGCCTTTTTTACCTATCTAATACAGAGAGCCAAACGTTTTGGCTTTTAATGGCATTAATGAGTTTCTGCCTCCTCGCGTGTCGTTCCTTCTGGCCCCAACGCTCCATTTTCACCATTAGATGTTTATGGAGCAGCAGAAGTTACTGGATCCTGAGTCTGACCCAGATTAAAAGATGAACATTAAAAAAAAAGGGTTTTTTTTGTTTGTTTGGTTGGTTTTTTTTTTGTTTGGTTTTTTTTTTTTGTCTGGATTTTGTTGAGACTCTGGCTGACAGCTTGCAGAAGGCAGCCTGGAACAGGTCAGCACATGCCCCAAGCCCAGTCTGTCCCTGAATCCATGGAACTGCAGGCAAACTTGGCTTTCTGTAGTTTATAGCACTGCAGTGAACCACAATCTCCCTCCCCCAAAATGGGTCAGGCATGAGAATGCTCTTATTTAATTACTCAAGGGAAATATTGACAATTTTAATTCATTTTCATTTCCTTTCTTGTCAATATCTCTCCTTTCTTTACTATTGCTTTTGTGTGCACTTGCAAATCTTCCTTTCAGTAAAACCACTGCAGAGACTCTTATTTCTCCCCCAATATATATATATTTAATTTCTTTTTCCTTATTGCCCTTGAACACAAACATGAGCCTGCTCCTTGAACAAACAATCCTTATTATAACTGTTGAAAGCAACCAGTCTGCAAAAGCCTCCCCTTGCTCGGATGGAATGTTAAAATTTGGGGAAGAAAGAACAAACTTGTTGTGATCATATCCTTGCCTCCAGAATTATCTGGCTAAATGAAAAAAAAAATTGAATAAAGTTTTCTTATTTGCTTATGTTAATATTTACTTTCTATCTAATCCTTCAGCTGTGTGACACTATATTAGTGAGGTATCATGGGCACTGCATTTCTTTGTTTATTTGTTACAGTCATGATTACTTGAATGGGCAGTGCCCTGAGGAAAACACAGCTCTGCTTTGCACTTATCCAGGACAGAAATTTCTTCCTGCACACACGTAAAGGGGACCATACATCAAAATGCTGTGAACCAGAGATCTGACCTTATCCATGGATCCAATTTCTTCTTAGTCAAGTGATAAAAATGGACATGGCATCAGACCTGTAAAGAAAAGAATTTTAATTGGCACTGCTGTCTGGAAATGCCATTTTAAAAAGGAATGCCAGGTGAGTCTTCAATTTTTTTTCTAGCAGTTGTCACTGTGGTTATAGCTTTATTTCCTGGTTTATTTTCTTTACATGTTCAAATGAGAAGGCCAGCTTTGGTAAATACGGTAAATTTCATAATGAAACACAAACACTGATACACTCCCTTTGCTTCTTACTCTTTGCTGGGATGTGATTTATGTTGGTTGGAAGACAGATAAGTCCAGTATATTTAAAAGTTGTGTAGCTATAACTGTGTGGGGCTGTTGAAAGCCAATGCCAGGTTTACAGAAGTGCTTTAAATTTGCAATACTCTGCTCCAAACACTCCTACATCCACTGAATGTGTGTTGGCCATCAAAAGAGAATTAGAGTTTGTGCAGGCAGCTGGCAAAGAGGTATTACAAGATTCGTAGAAAGACTGTGCATCTTTTACAGTGGTGACGGAGAAGCCAGGCCAGGAGGAAAGAATTACATTACATTTCAGTTACAAATATTTACATTTCACTTTTGAATACTGTTCCAGACCCCATGAATAAGCACAAAGCAGAAAGCCTTACCCAAAGTGTGACAGAGTCACAGGCACAATGATATCTACGTGCAACAGCAACAGCAGCTTCTGCCTTAATTCCACACAGACCATGATTTAGTCAGGCAAATGAGAATCCACGTAGGTGAACTCTGCTATTATATGCCACCAGAACAATGGACTAAAATTCAATTTCTGTCATTTTTAAACCATTATTATAGCATCAACTATCTCCCTTTGGCTTTATTGGATAACAGAGATTACGAAGGTGTATCTTACAATTATTTATGGCAGTGAATAGAGCTATATTTATGCAAACGATGACACATTCTGCTGAAGGAACACACCATGTGAAATGTGAACATGCAATTCCTTCATGCAGTTTTTTAGACAGCATTTAAGCAGTAAATTCTGAATTACACATGAAGGGAATAGTTAAATTGTACCCGTTTATGGAAACGTGGGAACTGGACCAGGAAAAAGACCTTTACAATTGATGCAGCCACACCAAAGCATTTTGTTGAGCATAGAACAAAACCTTTCACTTAATCTGGGCTTTATTGAACCATATCATACCTTTTGTTTCAATGGAGTTAAAATTTAAGGCTAAAACTATCTTTAAATGATTTCACATGTGTGTCTGTGAAATATGAAAGTGGCTTTTAAGATTCCCTCTAGAATCTTTTTATTTCTCCTGAATTATTTGTAGCAAAATGTAAGTAGTTCCTCTGGCCTATCATTAATCTCATGAACAGCTAATTTATGCTTCAATACAATTCTATATATTAAAATAAAAATTACTTAAATTTCTGTGTGTATTAAGTGTGTATTAAGGTACAAAGTACAACATTTAGAGGAACTTCCCTTAAAATTCAAAGATTCTGAGGGTTTTAAAGTGAATATGCCAAGAGAAAGTTCCAAGTTGAGAATCACAGCATTGGAACTCATACAGGCTATGTGGAACAATTACCAGGTAGAGAATCCACCTAAAATAAATCTCTCAACAACAGTTTCTTTTAATAAGACTTGCCAAGATTGCAAAAATATTTGTATTACTAAAAAAAGAAGTGTAATTTTGCATGGAACTATTTTCCTTGTAGAAGTAGTGTGTCCTAGACTCACAAACCCATCCTCCAGGCCATTTCAGGGATTAGCTTTGATGCCATTAATTCATAAAGACTTCAAAGGCAACACCTATCAGGAAAATATGCTTTATTTTCACCTTTGTGCTGTATTTTGCTGTTCCTTCTCTAAATATCTAATCCACAGGCCCATTTAAGTAATATGCACATGTACAGTACAATAATGAACAGACAGTTGCAAATAATCCTGATTTCTTACGTTATTCATATTGATGCCTATCAGGAATAAAATTCCTCTCTTGAGTTATTTGCCTCTTTACCAAAACTAAAATGCCTCTTTCTTAAAGGACTGTGATTAATTTCTGACCTTTATAGATCTCATTCTGTTATTATTATGCAGAAAAGGTCTTTTGAGTCACATTCTAGTGATTAAATGGGTATTTTTGGATTTTTCTTTATCATATTAATAACAGTACACGTGTACATTATTTTAATTAGAAAAGTAATAATTGTACATAAACTCTTTTAAATGTCCTGCTCCTATATCCTCCTGAGATTATTCTATAAAAATTATAGAGAAATGAGATAGAATTGATATGAGTCTGGTATGTAGGTCAAAACTAGAACATTTCTGCCACTAAAAAACAATCAAACCTCCTCAGGTATCAGTGCAGAGACTTCTGTCTCAGTTTAATGTGTAGAGGAATGGGACAAATCCTAAATCCATGAACCCTGTTCTAGTTCTGACCCAAAGCCAAAACAGAACCACGGATTCACAGGACCATTGTGGCTGGAAAAAACCTCACAGATGATCAAGTCCAGCCCGCAACCAAATACCCCCACGTCCATCGAATCAGATCATGGAGTGCCACATCTACTCCTTTTAACCCTTCCAAGGATGGTGACTCCACCACTTCCTGGGCAAGGTTTGACCACCCTTTCAGTGGTGAAATTTTTCCTGCTATCCAACCTGACCCTCCCCTGGCACAACCTGAGGCCGTTTCCCCTTGTCCTGCTTGGGAAGAGAGCCTGACCCACTCTCCTGTCAGTGAGCTGTAGAGAGCAATCAGGTCTCTCCAAGCCTTTTCCTCTCCAGACTAAACCCTCCTAAGATCAGAACTCCAAGAATTTGATTCATTTCCGCCCCTTCTGAACCTGACCTCAAAGTGAAGTTGTTGGAGATGCTGCTTTGCTGTGCCCCAGAGTATTTGGGGTCTCAGCGTATCCCGCCTGCCGAATACCAGGATCTGTGTGTCAGACACCCAGAAAACCCAGCTTGTCAAGCTTCAGCCCAGAGAAGCTGAGCTTTGGAGGGTGTTAATACCACTGACAAGCGAGTGCCTGGTTTGAAGGGGTCTGTCTGACACGGCCCATGGAGACAGAAGTGACACGCGCTGAGCTCTGCTTTAATCAGCCCTGTGACAGTAAGACACGTCTCTGTCTAAGGACAACCAGGACCAAGCACTTCAAAGCATTTCTCCTTCTTTTTTATACCCACTCTCCTTCTCTGATAACTAATCCAACTTAAAATATGGCTTGCAAATACAAACCTGATTTGTGACCTACCCAGATTAAAGAAGAGCCTTTGTTCTTCTCAGAACGTCTCACACACCAAAGGATAATTATGAGAGGTACAACCTCTATAATCATCTATATGACAAAACACCCAACCTGCAATGGAAAGATTCCAACAGAAATGTAAATAGTGAATTTAGAGAACACAGACACAACTCTGCCCTCAGATTTATTTCAATTGCCTTGCTGATGAAAATATAACTTTGATAACCAAAAATATTTCAGTGCTATGATATCCCAGTAAACAAAACTGGCTTGGAGAGGCAGACAGATCTTCAGAGCAATGTTTTTAGGTTCCCTTATGGTTTAATATAAGCATATGAAGCAAGTGTATATAAATTTAAGGAAATTATGATACGTCTTTGAAATGTAACAAATTAAATCAAAGACTGTGAAGTGTTGTCAAATCTTGAGCTGAAGAGGCCACAAGAATAAGGAACGTAGGGAAGGAGAAGTTCAAACTACAAAATGGTGTAAGAACACCCAGACATACCCATCCTGTCATGCTTTTGGGCGTCACCCAGGGTCCTATCACTCATGTTCATTTTTAAAGCTGAATGTCAAATAAGATAAGACAAGAAGGGACCCAAACAAATAGCTTGGTGTCACACACTGCCAGCACAGCAATGTAGAATTATAGCTTCTTTAAAAATTCCATGGTCCTGGGTCTCACACAGGTCTTGTAAAACTGAGGGGAAGACAGCAGAAGGCCATGACAAAAGTGCTGCATAGATCCAAGCCCCTGAGAGAAAGTTGGTTCAGTCAGGAACCTTGACTAAAAAGCCCAATCCCATCATGCCTGCCCAAGTCAATTAGAGCTGCTCACTGCCCTCCACCCCAGGCTGGCCCAGCCTGTGGTTTCCTTAAAGCTGTTGATGCACTTTAATCACGTCTGCCCAGAGCCAGAGTCCCCAGGAATCAGAGTCCCCTCTTGGAGTTGAGAGAATTGTTCATTAAATCCGTAGCACTTCCCATACACCTTCAGCTCCTTGAATATGGGGAGCTGTTAACTGACTTGAACATTCCTAAAAGTGCATGTAGAGTAAGTTGAATTAAGCTATGTGTGTCACTAATTAAAATCATTGCGACTTGAGTGGGCCTTAAGGGCAAAAATCTGTTCCTTTTAAAAGGAACACACATAAATACTCTGGGAACATTTAAGTATAATTATTAGAGCCTTCAGGACTCTGGCCTAAAAGTATCAGAGTGACTGCATTCCTGATGGCAAAGTTTATTAGCACTGTTTGTTTTTATTTTCATACAGTTATTACATGAATGCCTGCAAGTGACACTAGCACAGAGGATCTGTTAATAATGCCTCCTGTATAAACACTAAGATTACTTTTGCTCATCTAATTTCTTTCAAGGCAGTTTTTAACAACTGAAAACATGGTAGTTGAGGAAATTTTAGTTCTTTATTCATAGAAGAGGCAAGGATTGCATTTTTGTCAGCAGTTAGGAACCAGCCCAAAGCCACCTGTGGGGTGTGTGCGCGTGCAAAGCTCTGTAACACTTCACAAGACTGTAAAACACAAATAGAAAACAACCTGGACTTCTTGGTTTTTCCTTCATGGTGCTTCTGGGAAACTGCTGTTTGCTCTCTCTTGTTACAAGACTGGCATCAACCTGGATCTAACTCTAGAATGGAAAAAGTGAGGTGGGAAATTTCCATAGCTCACAAAGCCACGTCTTTGAAGTAGCAAAGAATATAATCCACAAATCTCCTGGGACTGGACAGTGAGCAGAACACACCTGATGTGAGGAATTACACCAAGGCAAGACACCTGACCTGCTCTGTGGTCTGCTCCCAGTAGTAACCAATATTTTGCTGTGCTGCTGTCAGGCAGTTTTGGTGGCACACTGATGACACTGCTGTAACTAATAGATATTAAAACCACCCAGTTACCACACATTTATGGCTATACACATAAATGTGCATTTTAATGGCCTATTACTTTGTGTAGAGAACTATTTAACGACCCTAGGATAAGGATGTATGCACGGCTAGGTTGTTTTGAAAAGGCTTTATGTTCTCAGCAAGGCAGATCTCAACAGCTATTGAAGAAACTCAGATGTAGCAGAGAATTCCAGAGTTCAGTAAAAAATGAGGAGAGCAGAGGCTTGAGGGGGCAAGCACAGACTAACACCAGAAACCCCAGCTGAATAAACACAGATCAGTGACGATCAATCACTGATCAATAACGAAAGCAGAGTAGAACCAGCTACAGAGCATAAGTGGAGCATGTCTATAGCTCTGAAATACATTCTGCAGCTGCCAGTGACTGAGAGCATGGACAGAACCATCTTCTAACTGTATGCAAGGTTCCAGTTAAATTAACTATTAACATGCCTTACTTCAGAACAGGGTAAGGAAGACGGATCCCTTTGATAACCTCTAATATTACAAAGTAAGAATTTATTAACACAAAACGGAAATCAAAGCCTTGGCCTGTGTAAGCATCACCCCTCATCCTCGAAGCTGGGAATTCACATGCAAGAATATGTTTATTTCCTTGTCGTGTTTCCAAAACATACTTTACAAAAGCGTTAAACCATTAGGGGAGATGAATCATTATTCTTCTGACTTTTTGAAAGTAGATTACAGAATTGTGACCAAATCTCATTAGAATTATGTATCCACAAAGGCACTTCAGCAGATCCAAAAATCAGGGTAAAGCATTCTTAAACTATTTTGGCTTTTCTCTGCAAAGAGGTTTAACCATGACTAAGAGGACTATTTTTGCTGTCCTTTCATTAGGTTTGAGACTTGCCATTCATGTGCAGGAACTCTTAATGATCAACATATATTTTTAAAGATAAGACACGTTTACCCATACATTTAAAAAATGAAGTCTTTTATCTTTAAAGACTAGGTAAAGAGGCTAAAGACTGAAAAAAAAGCACAAAAGCATGTCATTCAGAAATTATAAGTTTCATTTTAGATTAGTGAAATCATTAAAAATCAATAATGAAGGAGCTGATAATCAGACAAGAGCTGGGTGTGTATTGGGCTGGGGTCTGTGCAGACATCCCAGGTGAGTGGAGAGCATTAATGGCAAGAGGCAGAGCTGTTTGGGATACTAATGACAGCAGACTCAGGTGGAGCTGTGCACTCCTGCCAAAAGGGTGAAACTGGACTCTAGTGGGCCTAGGAAAGGAAAGGGATGTGTGTTAAATTTCTACATGCACAAGATATAAGGGGAATTTCCAGCTTGTTTCTTTTTGCTTTGTGCGGTTGTGCATGCAGCCCCATTTCCTCCAGGAGAAGGAAGATCTCCTGCATCCCAGGGCTCTATCCAGGCCTCTCCTGGCCCCCAGCTGGACCTGGTCTGTTCTCACAGGAGTGCATCTGCCACCCCACTGCTGCTCTGTGTTAATAGATTTTTGTTTTCCCTACAAACCTTTTTAAAAATACTCTTTATTTTACTTTTGTGGTATAAAATTGATGCCTGATGTGAAATTTTCCTTAATGAATATTTGCTGGAGTTGGACATCTGCCTGTTTGCAGAAGATCTTTAAACCCACAGTGAATCATTACTGCAGCTCCCCTGTCTTACAGGCAGCTCATATTTAATCTGCATGTTCTTTAAATGCAAAGCATGTTATATTTAGTGTTCAGACTGCAGCATTAGTAAACGGAGCCCTCATTTATGTGTGCATGTGGGTGAATTGGGTGTCTCACAAAGGATTCAAACAGATGCTTTAGCTTTAATGATATTTCTAATCATCTCACTTATGCCCCAAGGATATTTTCTTATGCTTTATTCTCCCGTCATGATTTCTACTCATTACAGTAAAGTGTTATTTTAAATCTACTTTTTATATTTGAACTTGCTTCAGCATCAGCTCCTTAACAACTTTTATTCTTTTTAAAACACACACTTTCCTTGTGCTGTCTAATTATAGGTACTGTCCTCAAAGGCATAGGCAGAGCAGAGAAAAACAATCACACAATTTAGTGGTGACTTGTAATCTTTAGTGGTGACATCAGTGGTGACTATTATGCACTTTCCTAAGAGAGAAAGCCAAGAATAAAGTCAGCTGAAGTCCAAGGCCAGCCTGGGTGGGGCATGGAGCAACCTGGGATAGTGGAAGGTGTCCCTGCCCATGGCAGGGCATGGAATAAAATGGGCTTTAAGGTTCCTTCCAACCCAAACCTTTCTATGGTTCTATGTTTCCATAAATTTTTTAATTCCAAAGTTCCTTTTTACTGTCTGTATTTTTCCCTGAGAAACTGCAGCCTTATAACCCTGTCTATTAAACCAGCACGTGCTTAAAGATCACACTTGAATTCAGATCTTGTGAAATATAAATAAATATATTAGTATCTTTATGGCAAGTAAGTATGGTTTCAATTGTGTTATTTCAAGCAAGTCAGATTTCTGAAAGAACATTTTCTCTTTCCTGTATATTTATGTGTATATGGATGTACCACTTCTTGTGGGAGGGTCGAGAAGAATTTTCTTGGTCTGTTTTCTTAGAAAGGAGGAAAAAAGAGGAAAATACTCCAATTCATGGAAAGTTTGAAACAGGAAAAACACCTGAGAATGTCAGAATTCCTTCCCTGTGAAAGCTCGTCTTGGAATCATGAAAGCAATGACTTGGTGAGTATTTGTGAGGAAACAAGATGAGGGAAAAATAGGGGAGGGAGGAAGCTGTAAGTGTGAAAAGGAACCACATGCAAGGGAAAAACCTGCCTTGGTCTGAGTATTGATTCCCAGAAAAGACAGATATTTATCTGTCAGGAAAAAGAAAATATAAAAACCATGGTAAAATTTAGTTTCTTACATAGGAACATTGAAAAAAAGGTCATTTTTCAGAACCCAGAGTTTCATGCAGGCCAGAAATGTCAGCTTCAGCATTTTCCCTGCTAAGAGCTGCTCAAAACTGCACTGCAAATGACAGGTCTTAAACTGGCCAGACTCACACAGAAGTCAAACTGTCATTAAAATCTTGATCCATTATTTTGTGCGGACATTGATTCAGAGTAAGCAAAAAACCAAGTTTTCTGTTTAAAAAATTTTGAATTTCATTGGAAAAAACAAAACAAAACAAAAAACATCTGGCAGAAGTAATTGGCAAAATAAGTTTGAGAAGCAAAATTTGTCAGCTTCATTATCTAAAAAAATTAATTAGCAGTAGGTATTGATTATCCAAAACTAATGATAAAAAACCCTGAAGAACCCAAACACTCCTACTAATTTGCAAACTGAAATTAATCACCCATATCCATATGTCTGTGCTTTTGAAGAACATCTGACAGATTAGGTTTGGTGGAATTGAGGACCAGGGAAAGTTTCCTAAATCATATTTTCAGTAATTGTATTTGAAAGGCACGTGTTTGGATTCCATCTGTAAACACAGCAATGGTATGGGACAAAATTAGAGCTGATTAATTAATCTGAAATAGAAAAATACTGGCTTTGAAGAGTTCTAGAAAATTATCTCAGTGTACATATGGATACTTTAAAAATAGTGTTAGAAGCAAAACAAAATTCTGCCAAAATAGATGAGGGTCCATTGAAAATAGTTATTTATTTAATGGGTTTTCCATTCACAGAAGAGTCTAAACAGGTATAAATTTTTCCCTGTCAACAAGTGGTTTTGCCCAGGTGGATGCTTTTTGGCATTTTTAGCTTTTTTAGAAGTTGATTTTAAAAATGGTATTAAAAAGGGAAGATTTGTTTTCTCTCTATTTTCTCAAAGCCTTTTCCAACCATTCCATTTATCTTAGGCCCTTTATTAAATCATACCAATGCTTTGGACAAGGGAATCTTTTGGCGTGCCTTCAAAGCCAGTATTTACCCCTTCTTTATTTCCTACTTTTGTAGTCACAATTTGCCAAAACAAAGACTGCACACATGCAGATTTATGTTAAATAAAAACAAACATTTCTGTTGGCTACAGACTATGTTTCAACCAAATACACTTACTTTGATTCTACAGAGAATTTAATCTTTTTTACAAAGATTAGACTCCAATCTGTCTAAATCTTGATCTTGGATCTAGCACACATACTTTATCTCTGAAACGTGGTAAATCCAGCATTGTGATTCTCCTCTTTTGGGGGGCACAGGGAGAACTGAGGTTTTTTCAGCCAGATTGACCTTTGGGAGAGGAAAAATCCCCCAGGATGAATTTTCTGTCCTCGGGACACACAAACCTGTGTCACACCCCCACGTGCAATGCCCACACCAGCTCTGTTGCCTGTGAATATTAACTCTGATGCTTGAAAAGCCTCCTGCAGATATTTTATAAATTTCCAGTTTCATGCTGGCCATAACATCATCATTTATGAAGTTGATTTATTTTAATTAAGAACATAAGTGATCCTGTGTCTCTTGAGATTTTCTGGAATGACTCATGCACTCTTATTTATCTTATTACTTGGGGATTTAATATAATATTGAATTAAATTTTTTTTTTCCTACTGAAGGTTTCTGCATCAGAAATCTACTGATTTAATGACTCAAGTACTTAAAGAAAGGATAATACTTTATTTTCTATTTTAACCAGCTGTGAAGACTTGCAGAAGACGTTCATGTTTATTATGTTATGATTTATATAATCTGTACTTTTTTCCCCTCACAGCTGAGCACGAATGAACATCTTGATTTCAGACTTTATTTGAAAATGACTCCAAGCATCCTAAAACTTATTCAGCCAAATTAATCTCTTTATATAATGGATAATTTATCGCTATTCATGAAAAGCTTAAAGAGCAATACTCTATAATTTGTACTATAGAAGTCTCTCGTTGTCTTGAATTACAGGCAACTATATCAGCAAGAGAGTGAATTTCCAACTTTCACAAGAGGCTAAACATTCCAGCATTCTTTAGGAGGAAATCATTATCCATATGTGTCACTCAAAATTGCACTTAAATTTTGGGGGAGCATGGCCTGCACCTCCTAAGGACAAGCCTTAATTTTATGATTACATTGTGCAAAAACTTGCTATGATTAAGGCCCTCTATTTTTAATATCTCAAAATTCTAATGAGCTAATTGTGTAATTCTAAAGAACAAAATTTGCCATCTGCTAGAAATGGAAGCCCAATTAGGAAAGCTAAAAAGAAAAGTGCATTCTCTAACAATTCTGTCTCATGGAAATTCTAGCAGGAATATCTTCTATCTTCCTTTATAATCACTTTTCCCAGTGTGGTAGCCCATTATGTACATGAAGCAGCATCATAGCATTTGTCAAAATATTGTTAAAATTTATGTTATTTATTCCATTCTAAAGGGGCAATGGCATCCCTGTGGAGCCCTCTGAGTTGTTTATTATAATAATGCTGTATGTTTGCAGATATGCAACAAGGAAATCTCTTCTAAGGAGAACGATTAAAGAAGTGATTATTGTAACATTTTAGAGGTTACCCTCGAAACTGAAGTTCTTCTGTGACCACAACTTCACATTGTGCTGGAATTCCTCTGAACAGGGGAGATCTTCTACAGGCACTGATGCTCTTTGGAGAAAATGCAAAAGGTTGGTGCACTCTCTTAAAAACAACCCCCAAACACCCCTGAAACAAACGTGGGTGAGAATGGACAACAACCTCGCAGGAAACTCTGCATAAAGCTTTCAGCTTTCCTGGCATGAGGAAATACCTGTCCATTTTGACTTAGAATCAACCTGAGTTTTTATCATAAGGCATTTTAGGTATTTTCCTGCTAATGATACGTTTGCTGTCAGCAGAAGACAAATAGGATGTCTCAAGTAAGCATTTAACCATCCAATTAATATAATTGTTAGATAATGAAGATCAAATAATTGGCAAAAATTAGCTTGTTATATTCTAATAAGGCAAAAAGTAAAAATATTATATTCTAGTCAGGCAAAAGCCCAGCATTTATGTTTCTACTAAGGAATTATATGGCACATTCCAAAGCAAAAAAAGCCTGCACAAAAGTTTTGTGGGATTTTTTTTTTATACAAAGTAACATTTCTACCTCCGCTTATTTGGCAATAAGACTTTGAGCATCATTGTGTTCTCCCAGGTTTGTACCAATCTCTCAAAACCAACCAGTTTCTTTTATACTTCTATTAAACTCCTGAAATATCAAAGTCCAGTGGAAAATATTTAAAATATTTAAAGTATTTAAAACAAATATAAGGCATTTTTGAAGTTTCTGTGTCCCTGGCAGTGGATTTGAAATTTAATTTAAATTCGCTTCCAACCCAAACAATTCCATGATTTTATGTAAGGAATCCACACTGTACAGGCCACTCACCACAAGTCCTCCTCCTCAGCACAGCTCTTGAAGATGTTACAGATGGAAAACAAAAAGCCAAATGAAAAATCTTTGTAACATGGAAAGTAAAAGCAAAGGTTTAGATACAGAAAGACTTAACATCTTTAATCACTCATTTTTATTTTGCAAGACAAACCAGACATAATTTGAAATGGCTCAGTGAGCTGTAAAAAATTGACAATAGATGTATGTGAGAAGACTGAAAAAGCAATTATCTGAGACTAATTTGAGTTTATCAGGCAGAAATTAGACTTTTATGGGTAAAGTTAGAGTTTTGTCTTAAAAATGATGCATTAAAATATATAAAATTTCAAGGGTAATATAGTTAAAACTTCCTTGGCAAATAACTGATTTTCCATCTGCACAGCTCCTGCCTTCTCAACAGCTTTTATTCAAGTAGGAAACATTCTAAAATAACAGATAATAAAAAATACTGTAACACATAAAAAGGAGGAAAAAAGCTCTGTTTGGCTTTCGACAGACTTTGTACCTGACTTCTGCAACATTAGGGATGCCAAAGGATTATTGCCAGCTCCTGAAGAGGTTGGACAGAGTTCACATCAGAGATGCAGCTCCAGTAAGACAGTTTTTGGAAAATGTACATTAGCAGAAATGCCCTACGTCTTTCACTGACCCCAGAGAAGACTTTTAAAGCAGTTTGGAGGGTTTTCCACATTTTAAAAGGTGAATAGATGCTACATCAGGGCAAAAGTCTAATTATACTGTGCAATTACATCAGACTTTTTCCTCTTACATTTTAAAAGCATTAAGAAAATTGTATTTTATTGCTCAGATTTCTAAGAGCTCTCCTGTTTCCCTAGAAGGTATCAATCCTGCAGCATTCCATGCAGTAGTTACTATTTAGTGTCCAAACACTTGTTTATGTAATTTGCATTTAAAATAAGGGATTGTTTAGAGCACATTCACATCCAACATGAAATAATATCTCCCAGGATGCAAAATGGATGTCCTAAGGGGCAGGAAATACAAATGAAAGCTTAAACTTTGAGCCTATGAATAAACTATTGAGTTTATTAACTCAATAACTGCTTTCTTAATCACTTTTTATAGTACTAAATGCACTGTGTGAAGGGCAAAGCATTCCAATAAACACTGGACTGAATTTATTTGTACAGGTAAGCTTAATTCTAGCACTTCCTCAGTTGTCAGTCATCAGCCTTGCTGTCTTTTTCATCATAATTTACCTGGGAACTATATACATAATGACTTCTATAATTGTATTTTTCCTACAATAATTCTGAGTGCTTCAGAGAGATTGTTTATTGCAGGAGGTAAGGACCAGAATCTTTCTGTAGGATCATTATGAAATCTTTTGTCTTGAAAAACTGTCTACATTGCACAATTTAATTTACTTGATTAGATGCAAAAGACAATTGAAAAAGGAAACAAGAAGTCAAACGCAAGGAGTCTTTCACTAAATGCAGTAAAATTTAGATTCCTGGCAGGAATTCTTTCCTTTCAAAGATTCATATCTTAATGAGCCTTGGAGAAGCCTTTATTGTCTCTCTAGTGCAGAACAACAATTCTCTAGGCCATAATTGCAGATTTGGTAGATAACTGAATCTTTTATCTTCCCAGAATCCTGGGAAAAATATTGGTGCCATTGATGAGCACACTCTGCAAACATGGGCAAACTTCTTGGATCTAATAATAATAACAAGTTCTGATGACTGAAACAACCAGAAAGAAGCAAAATTAATTCCTTGTATTTCAGTAGCCAACGTATTCTAGGAAAAATGTGCACAGAATTCCCACATTCCATGATTCAGTTCAGCTGGATAATTACATTGGGGTTGTATTTACTGATCAGACACAATACCCTGAAAGGTTTGTGAAGGACCTTTTTTAAGCCAAATTTATTGCCAAAGAAATAATATTTTACCACATCTGTCCTTTTCAACTTCCAGATTTTCCTCAATCACATGGTCTAAATTCTTTGTCAGGTTGATTCCTTAAAAATTTTAGTGCCATGGAACAGGAAAGGTTAAGGTTTGTCACACCTCCCCTAGATCAGAGGGGGTGTTTGAAATGACATAAGTATCACGAGGAAGTATTCCTTAACACAATTTATACCTAACTGGCTTTGGGGAGCATGGAGGGCAAAAAGATGATGGAGGAGAAATTCTTTTAAAAATGAATTTTGTGCACGTAAATGTTTTTAATAACCCAGATGTTTTGATAGCACTGCCCTCCACAAATGGTGGCAAGTGATTCTTCAGGGTGTTTTTCCTCCCTGCCTCTCATTCTTTTGAATGAGAATGGAGGTTATCTTCAGTCCCTTAAATTCTGAGCACACTGCTGCAAACAGGCTAAAGGAGGGGCTCTTTTCCTAATGTCTGTCCTTGATCATTCCCAGATTTGTCCCTAAAGGCACTTTCCATTTTTTTTAGCTGAGCCTAATTCATTTTTTTTTTAATTAAAATGATAATATTCCATCTACATTCCTTTGAGAAGAGCTTAGTCTTTACATTACCATTATGTGCTATCTTACATGTCTTTACATGATAATGATTTTTCTGTTACTCAATAACTATGCTAATTTCAAACACAGGAGGTAAGATTATCTGCCTCCCAACACTTCCTTTCATCCTATTCCACCCTGAAACATGCAGCCCTTCTTCCCCTTTACATAAACATCATTACCAGGTCCTTCCCACTATCACAGCCTCCCATAATCTGTTGGTCTTTATGTACATAACACTGATCCTTGTCGTCCCTAAGTCTGTGCAACAGCAACATAATCAGGAGCTCACGATGAAATCATTACATTCCTGTGTTAGTCTCAATTTTCATTGAGCACAGCTCTGCAGTGGCAAATCCCACACTTGGCTACACCTCAACAATTACATTTACAGGTCATGGATGGTTCCATTCTTTTGATTTTTTATTTTTCATTTTTCATTTCATTCAGTATCTGACCAAGTGATGAAAGTACGAGCATTTAAAATACAACACCTACAGTGTCGCTGTATTTCTGTATGAGAGGGGATCTCACCAATCCATACCAATATCTCCAAGAGGATGATGCCAGGCTCTGTTCAGTTGTGCCCAGTGACAGGACAAGGAGAAACAGCCATAAAATAAAACACAAGAAGTTCCACCTCAACATGAGGAAGAACTTCTTTCCATGAGGGTGGCAGAGCTCTGGAACAGCTGCCCAGGGAGGGTGTGGGGTTTCCCTCTCAGGAGACATCCAAACCCACCTGGACACGTTCCTGTCGCCTGCTCCCTGTGACCCTGCCTTGGCAGGGAGTTGGACTGGGTGATCTCCAGAGATCCCATCCAGCCCTGACTATTCTGAGATTCTATATCACAGAAAACAGTTTTTGCCTTATTTTGAATTTAGGTTTATGCTAAGTTTAACGAGGCTTGCTAAATCTGACACATCCTATCTGGATACCACAGTGATAGATACATTAGATATACCAAAATAGATATATTAGACAGGCAGAATTAGCACTGTATGTGCTGAGGTTGATTGATTACTTGATGAGTATTATATTCCCTTTACTGTTCTCTAAACCCCAGCTTTATTAACTCCAACCAATTTTCTCCAACTCTTCAATTTGTAGAACTAATTGTGCCTCGTTGCAGCTTCCTCCATTTAACTGATGAAGACTTAAGAGACAGAAGACTTGTACAGATAGAAGTTGACTATATGCATAAAAAGCAGTTTTTTATAAACTGAAGCTTGTTTAACCATATTTATATGTTAATTGAAATGTTTATGTATAGACAAATGCCTGTATATGAATATTTAATAAATTTCATTCTAGATTTTTAGTTTTCTTACAGGAAAATCTGAATTTTGGTTGAGTACCAGTTCCATAAAACCTTTACAACTTTTCTTTATTAACTAAAGAAAGGTAAAGAGATATTTGCGTTGTCTTCATTGTTTCTGAGTTAAATTTATAGCACTAAAGCCTATACTTGTGATTTATAGAGGAGAGTGTCTTTTCTCCTGCTCAGAGCATCGATTTTCTATACCAATTTAAAGGAGGCACTGCATCTATAGAACAGGTAATGAATAACATCTTCATAGGCAGAAAGGCATTCCAAACAAACATTTGCAAGGATTGATCTCACCTTTGTTTTGCTCTCTGTCTTGGGAAATGTGTTGTGTAGGTTGTTATTAGTATTAATCTAATTTTCATGGCAATAGGTTTGTTCTCTATCCAGCTAAAGAAAAAATATATTAAAATTAACTTGAACTTGCATTTATAATTTTTGTATAAGTTTATAATTTAAACTGCAACTTGAATCAAAAGCTCTGTTTAGCAACATCAGATGCATTAAACAGTTTGAAACAGGAGCTGGTCTTTGGAAACCAATCATATCATTATTTCAGGGGCATAAAATTGACTGCTCTGAGATATTGTAGTATTGTATGAAACAATAACTGTTTTCACAATTAAAAACATATTTAATATGGGAATTTAAAGACAAATGTTACTTATTATGTGTTTTAGTTACAGCAATCAGAATGAAGTTTGACTGTAAATTCAGCATTTACTATTTATTTATGGTTTAATTTGACAAGACAATCAATTTTTCTTCATTTGTTGAGGGTTTTTTAGCAGAAAACACACTGTCATAATTTCATTTTATTTTGTCCTCCTAAGTGAGCTTCCACAAGAAGTGCTTCACTGCTAAACAACCCTCTCAAGCAGCAATGACAATTTAATTAGGTCTCTGCAGACTTATTCTGAAACCATTTAGTACAAAGGCGTAATCTCCTGTCATGACATAATAATGTGGTCTCCATGGGCCAGCTCAGAGCTTGCTTTGACACTGCAATGACAAGAAAATAGCTCCATGTGAGACCTGCATGGATTTGTGCTAAAGCAGCTCCTGCCCCGTGGGAGCTGCCCTGGAGAGCCCACCCAGTGCCTGGCTCTGTCCTCGTGACCAGACCTAGAGGCACCATCCTTGGAAGGCAGAGCAGAGCCAACCAAGGCTCTTGGCTGGTAAAAATCCCACCTGTGAGAGGCTGAGTGTCAGGAGCTTTGCTGCTCACAGAACCCTTTGTTTCTAAACAGGGTCACCCTGTAAAATTCCCTCTAGGCCCTAAAACAGCAATGGTGGGACAAACCCCAAAGGGCTTTCTCCAAGTCTATCAACTCCTAACATTTTAGATCTAAGTTTTAGCTGTAAAGAAGAAATAGGATATCACAGAATCACAGAATGCTTTGGGTTGGAAGGGATCTTAAAGCCCATCCCATTCCACCCCCTGTCGTGGGCAGGGACACCTTCCACTATCCCAGGCTGCTCCAAGCCCCATCCAACCTGGCCCTGGACAATTCCAAGGATCCAGGGGCAGCCACAACTCATTAATATCACTCGTATAAATTTTTTCCTCTTGTACCCAAGTCAGATTCATTATTTTCAACATTAATAAAAGAGATTTATCAAAAATTATTACAAACTTAAATTGTCATTAAAACTGTTCTTATCCCATCTGTGCTAGAAGCAGCCTTTGCTTTATTATCTCATGTTTAATTTTTCAGACTTCAGAAAGTATTTAGAATGAATGTTTTAATTGTTTAACACAGATGCAAGAAGCAGGGTGGCTTTAAGTCAGCAAAAGGGAATGCTGAAGTACCTTGTTGAAAATGGAAACAAATTAATTTTACAACAGCAAACTGAAAAACAAAATCTCTGCAACATAAAGGAAAATTTTATTATCACAAATACCTAACAGCTCCTTCTGATTTACCTTGAACACATTTTTATTACTTTAATTGGAAAACAGATGAAAACTTGTCTTACAATAAAGTTATGCAAATATTCAGCTTTCTTTAAATGGCCTCAGGAAAGAAAGAAGAAATTTTGGAATAAAATCCTTTCCAGGCTATTTCCTATGATGCAATAACAAAGAGGGTAGTATAAAAATTACTGTGTCATTACCATCAGAGGGAAGCCCAACGGTTGCAGAATTCTTGTCCCAGAAGACTTGTGAAAACCATAAGTGTGAACTGAATGTGTGTCTATCCTGGGATTACTTGAAATGACAAAAAGAATAAAAAGAATTGAAGAGGAAGACTTCCCTAATAGGATACATGTTCTGACCCTTATCAGCACAAGTCTTGATAAGGGTAATTCAAGGAGACAAACGAGAACCAGCTGCTTCCGTAGGTGATGATGGAATTACAGTCAGATGGACCCTGAGAAGCAGCTCCCTGCTTCAATGTAGATCTTAAAGAAATTGTCACTCACCTTTCACAATAGACAATAAATAAATTGACCTGGAGATACAAAAAAAATAGATTTTTTTCACCCAATAAGTTTTAAGTTTTTTTTAAAACATATGGGATACACGAGACACAAATGAGGCTGTGTGTTAATTATTGTATAGAATATCAACTACAGGAGTACTGTCAGTTTTTGGGACAAGCAAGTATTATTGTCATGTAGCATGCAGTAAATGTAGGGGATCTTAGAGATATCTCATAAGATAGGTTATGGATATTGTCACCATAGGTATCAGGCATATTTACATTTATAGCTGATTTTTTGTGTGGTAAGGAAGCTGACACAGATCCATCACACAACTCCACCATCATCTTTGACGTATATACTTTGAAGTATTTCTTTCCCCAAATGCTCTCACATACCCTATAAACAAAAAGCTGCAGATTTTCCCTTCCTGTCATCAAAGATTTGGTCTTTCCAACATTAAGGTGTCCAGTCTGTCAACAGATTGAGCACTGAGCTGTCCCCTGCCTTATCCACTAGGAATATTTTCAGAAAGACAAATTTGCAGCCTGTTGCTCTGTTTATATCATTAACCTCTTGGCCTCAGCTTACAATCATTCCTTTTTTTTCCCAAAACTAATTTTTGTTTGCTTTCATGTCCAAGGTCACCTCCCTGTTCTACCACACCGTTTGGATGTGCTTATTCCTGACACACTGGATCACTCCATTGCTGCACTTCCAATCAAGTGCAGTCCCATTTCCACATGGAACCTGCTCTGGGTGTTTCTAAGGGACAACTCTGATGATTTTCCCTTTCCTTATTTTTCCCTTGCTGTGTAAAACAATTAGGCTGCTGATTTCTGTTTACATCTACCCACTGGAGATGTGTGGAGAAGACAGAGAAAAAGGTGTGCAGCGACAGGAAATACTGAGCACAGGAAGTTCTGGTTAAATATTAGGATGTTAACTTTTTTCTGCACCAGAAGTGTACTCAACACTGGCACGTGAACCACAGATGCTGAGGAATTGCCATCCCTCAAGACATCCAAACTTGCTGGACAACCTGACCCAATCTGCCCTGCTGCAAGGTGTGTGAAGGGGCAGAAGGGGTTGGAAGAGGCGACCTCCTGAGTGCCTTCCAAGCTGGAATTAATGTGATATTCTGCTGATGCGAAAGAAATAAAATTGAAGTGATGAGCGCCATAAATGCCTCCGTTACAAACTGTAATGAATACAAAAAGACTGGACAAAGCCCCATAATATGATTGCTTTTATACCCCAGTTTTATTTTCACTTATATACTGCTCACATTATGGGCTGTAACTTACCCCTGCATACTGCCAGCACACAGACTAGTTTTTCATTTTCTTTTGGATCATCAGTTTTCCCTCACAGACAAAGTGCAAGCAAATACCTTTAACAGCTTTACAACAAAAGGAATTATTCCAGATATACCAGAATAGAGCATATCTATTATATCTTTTGTGCCTTTGATTCAGTGCCATACAGTGTACATTTCACAAAAATAAATAGTATTTACTATGATGTAAATCGAGAAGATATTTCCTAGGCATGGTATGAACAAGAGCCAGAAGTCTTCCATTTTTATGCACCTTTAACATTCCTTTTTATATCAGCACGTTTCTCATTCTGGCCATCTCTGACAGGTTTCAAACTATAATGTTCTTTTTTTATATTCTCAACACAGCAATCAAATCTTCAGACCTTGAGGAGAAGGAGGAAATTAAGGCCATTAACATGTTAGAGAATTGTTTGATTTACTCATTATAAATTATTCTGAATCTGAGCAGCTCATAAGACATGCCCAAAGGGAAGACAAATTTTGATTGGCAGTGTCAAAAAAGTCAAGGACATAGAGAGGTTTTGTTAATAATTACTAAGTGCCATTAAGAAATGCTGTGTGCTATCTCTCCAAAATCAGGGTGATTCTGATCCAGAATTTCCCAGCTATCAAACATAGTAAGACCTGAATTTATAATTAAAAGACAGATTAAGAATATATGCTGTAAAAATTCTCTTAATAACTATAAAAGATGAAAACATTTAAAAAAACAAGTCAAGCTGGAAAAACAAACTTGAAGGTAGCAAAAGCCCTCAGATACAAGTTCAGAGGCAGCTATGCAGGGAGGCCTCTATATTACGGTTTCCTAAATCTCCTCATTTTTTCTCACAATATTTCTAATAAAAAGATCTATTTATGTTGCCATACCTATAAAAAAAAGAGCATTTATCTTGTTTTTAAAGCAACCACACGCACACATTACCTACAGGGGAAGCACCTTTCCTATTTTACCTTTCTTGTTCCAACACCTGTGGCCCAGGGACAGATTTCTACTCACGGCATCTCACTGTGTTTGCTACAAGAGAGAATTCTGTTCCATGCAGATCCTCCCCAGAGTCCAAAGCCACCACCACATCACCCCTGCAGGGCTGTTCAGCTGCCAGAGGTGTCAGCTCCCAACCCTCACTTGCCCAGTTTCTGATGGGAAGTGGTTTCTAACCTCTCACGCTGCTCTTCCCGGGTCTGTTCTCACAGACAAAACATGAGAAATTCTGAAGACAGCAAATACAACTTTGCATCAATTATCAAAAGTACTTGTGACAAACACTCGTTACACATCAGCCAACAGGACCTTCTCAGAACCCCACCTTTACCCTGTAACCCTTGTTAGGGGATGATTAGCAGCATAAAGCCATGTAACCCTAAATGCCTGTGCCAAGCACGGTGGCTCCACAGTCTGACTGTGCCAATTAAATGTGTGAACTTACAGAGAAATGTTACCTTATACAAGCAAATTGTGTAAAAACTCAGCTTTCAGGAAAGCAAAGGCCACAATATCTTAGCAAAGGAGGGAAGAGCAATTTTATCATCCCTCCACCTGAACCAAGTCAAAAAGTTACTTTTAAAAAGCAGGTGACAGATCTTAAAGATGGAACTCTGCAAATTGAAAGATTCCACTAAAAATTCAGACCTTCCCAGGTTTCGGAAGAGGTTCTGTCCTTTCTGTACCAACCAGGGGTAGCAGTCCAGATGAAACAGTAGTTCTGTGCCTCTGGACTGGTGTGTGATGCTCTCCTGGATCACAGCACTGGGATTTGGTTTTCTTCCTTAGGTGCTGCATATACAAACTCTAAACATTACCTATGATGGAAAAGAGGGGAAAGAGATCATCCAAGCACCACTCTTCTCGCTGGTATTACAAAACTCTTCACTCCACTGAAGAGGGAACATGGATGTGCATATTTAAATCACTTTTTTTTTGTTGTTGTTGTTGTTTTTGTTACTTCTACAAACTCTAGTAGGGCAGCCAACTAGAAATTCAAGGATGGAATTTCCTTCCATGTTGTCCTATGCTATCCCCCTTGCAGGCAATTTTCCCCTCTAGCAACTTTAAAGCCCTGCTCAGCTTCTGAAGCCAACTTGATGTGTGTGTGTGTTTCTTAAATAAATAAGGCAGCTCGGCTGCCCCCTGGGTATGGCACAATGGCTCAGTGACATCCTGGGAACAACTGAGGGATGCTGCAGGGTTCTCTCCTCGTTTTCAGCAATCACTGCTCTGTTAAAATTAAATGCACTTTATTGGAGGTTTCCTATGGACAGAAATTGCTAAAGCCAAGGAAGATCAAAATTTTCTTCTGGCACTAAAAAGTATTTTTAATTTGTACTAGAAATGACATGTTGTTCTTTTACAGCTGGAGCTGTATTATTGCAGACCACTAAAATTACAGAGTAGCTGCATCAAGGTTTTTTTGTTTCATTTTTACAAGATCACAGATAATTAACATTTTATTTTGAAAGCATTTTTTCTTTAAAAAAAACCCCAGTCATCATTAATTTTTAATGTACTGAGTGAAGGATTTGTCTTTGATATCATTATTACAGACACTGCACGTCTGTAAATTTGAAATGATAGGACAGCAAATACCTTCAGAAGGACAGATGCTGCCTTTGAAGTCAGTGTATATATGGTTTAACATAAATGTAATTTCACAGCAAACTGCCTTTTATTGTTCACTGTTGTTTCGTCCTAACACTCAATGTCTTGTAAAAAACATTCGGAACTTTGATATAAATAAATAATGTAATACTTTCCTTTAAACTCTTTGAAAGTAAACTAAATGGAGACAGGCAAGGGGGATAATGAACAGGTTCCCTTGCACACAGAGCTGCATGAATTCCTGTGTCCAGCACACCCTGAGAAGCCCCATGTCTGCCACATCTGATGGCCAGCCTATTTAAAGTCACGGATCAGATTCCCAGCCCTTTTAAAGGCTACAGTGCAGCAATTTTTTTTTATCTGAGCACTTTTTTGTAGGTCATATTCTGTTCTACCATAAGCAAAAATTGCCATAATGCTGGTTTTGAAATTTTCCTTTTCTGCCTTTAAGCCCTGTAAAAATATCAGTTTTAGCAGTTAATGTGGAACAAGAGCAATTTCATTTTTAATCATTTCACAGTAAGCTTTTAATTTTATTCTTTCAATAGAGAGGGGCGCGTCTACCCCCAAAGTCTGCGAGTCTGGGAACCAAAGAGGGAGCCCACTGTCACAGGAAGGAGAGAAAACCTGGCCAGCAAAGAACTGCAATTAAAATTACACTTCCCTAAGGCAAGACAGCCTTTTGTCATCAAATAAAACATAGACAGCACCATGTAACTGACCTAAGAGTGCTGGCTCATTAGGAACCTGCATATTTATGATGGAATGATTATTGCAGAAGTGTAAGGAATATAACAGATTCCTTTCTGTGTTAAGGACGACATCATTTCTACAGCAGCCATGCTTGCAGAAATGCAATCTGGGGCAGCATTGCCAGGATCCAACCTTCAGGAGAGAAAAACAAAAGGATTGTGCACACAGCCCTCAGTGAGCCCTGAATTGAGGCTGAAGTTGACCATACGACCATGAATATTAAACCAAAAGAAATAAATCTGAGTGTAAGAGTGAAACAAGGAAAGAAAGACTGAAGAGGAAGTTGTGGATGAGTGGATGAAGCTCCCAGAGCAGCTGTGGCTGCCCCATTGCTGGAACTGTCCAAGGTCAGGTTGGATGGGGCTTGGAGCAATCTGGGATAGTGGGAGGTGTCCCTGCCCACGGCAGGGGGTGGGATGGGATGGGCTTTAAGGTCTCTTCCAACAAAAACCATTCTGGAATTCTGTGGAAGGGAAGATACATCAGACTAAAGACACATGGTCTACATGGGGAATGTGACAGAACCAGTCTGTCCATTTTCTCCTCAGAAATCCAGGGAAAAGTCTGATTGTTTGGGGTTTTTTTTCAGTAAAGCAGGTCACACTCCTCACACATACTGAACTTTAGAATTCTCATCAGGACAAAAGGAGAGGGTACAATTCTTGAAGGAGAACGAAGAGCCAGATCCTCTGTGCGCCCCATCACAGTCCTACCCAAATCAAATGCCTTAAAAAAACAATTTTCATTATCACTCAGCCTGGCCTTGACTGGGAGTTAGAAAATAAACCTCTACTGACTCCAGATGTGTAACTCCAACAACAAAAGCTGTTTTCCGAAGAAGAGAATAAAAATCCCAAAACGTGAAAGTTCAACGTCCTTCTGGTTTGCATTAAACAATCATGAAATGTTAACACAAGGGGTCGAATTCTCTTCCTTTTCCTGGTGGTTTGGCATTGCTGGGACAGCTCTGCCTTCAGTGCAGTGATACCTGACTCACAGAATGCCAGTGACGTGGGGATAGGGGCCAGAGTTGGATGCCACTGATGAAACATGACAAGCATAAAAAATTAAATGAAAGAAAACGTTTCCTTTGATTTGATAGCTGTGATCAGCTTGACACAGAGTTGGTTGTCTAAATTTCTGGCTAACTTGAGGGTGGAAATGTTGGTAAGTCAGGAAGATTTCCAAATTTCTGAAGTAGCAATAGTTCTGTTCCAACAGATTTCATTGATAAAATAACCAGTAGCAAGACAATGCTTGCAAAAATATTTCCCACTTGGGTGCCACAACTGATTACTCATCCTGTTACATTACTTTTATTTTATCCAATGAATCTTCTGTCAGAGAAGACCAAGGAATATGCATATTTTCTACCATAATAGCTTTAATTTTAAAATATTACTTCGTTTTCTTAATATATATTAAACAGGAATATATTTTCTTAACAGATGCAGAGATTAATTTTCAAGCCTGCAGCTAATCATGTGACTATTGTACCTATTACACCAGCTTTAAGTGCAAAATTTTACAAGGACAACAAAATCAGCAGAGATTATTAAAGTTTTATCCTTGTTCTGCTATGAATCATTTAAATTTCAGAGAATTTTCTAATAACTTAGATAAATATTTAACACTTCTGATTTTCTGTTTAGACATTCTTCTAAATATAATACAAAAATGGCAAATAATTTACATCTAGTGCAATTACAACCTATTTTACTAAGATAAATATTCCAAAAAGCAAGCCTCTTTCATATTATTATTGGAGATAAATATTGGAAGTATAGTCAGAGAAAACTGTAGGACAGAATTACCAGCTCCTTATCTCTCACTCATTTATGTATCTTTATTTATTTGTACTTTTAAACTAAAAGTCAGTAATCAAACATTTTATAGCAAAGAGTTTGCTGGAATGTCCCCCTCTCCATTTATTGAGGACATTCTGGTTTAAAAACCTCTATCGAGTAAAGGTTATAAGCAGAACTTGGAGTAAAAGGATTTATTGAGGATATTCTGTTTTTAAAATGCTTGTTGTGTAAAGGTTATGACTAGAACTAGGGGACTATAAAAGCAGAGAGCTGGGTTTTATTAAATATATTAATTTGAACTAAATGTTACAACCCAGAATCTCCCACTGGTTTCAGCTGATGCTCCTGTTGAACAACAAAGGTTGATAAACACTTCCAGCTTGTGATCAATCTGACAAAATACAAGGTTTCACCTGCAAAGTGCCAAAGATTGCACCAACTTCTGTTGCTGCTGTAAACATTTAACAACTTTCAGAAATATTCCTGTATTTTTACTCTCATAAAATATTCTTGTTCTGCAGAGCCCTGTTTTTTTGGGGGCCAATAATCAAAGCATTCAATTCATACCTTTTATAATTCTGTTCCAATGACATGAAAAATTTCTGAAGAGTTATTTTCCTTCTTCTGTAGGAACACTATTTCCCCTGTAGCCAGGTAAATAGTCATAGATCTAAAAAAGGCAATTGAATTTATATGTCTTAAAGGACTTATCTGAAAGGGAAATACCCTTTTCAATCTTCAGAACCAGACACAAACCTGTTTTCAAATGTTACATTTTTATATACTTCACAGTTTATTCTTATAAATGATGGATCTACTTCCAAAAAGTGGAAGAATTCTGTAACGTAAAAGAAGAGTTTCAGCTTAATGAACTGTACTCTGGATCTACCATTTATATAACATACAGATAAAAAGCCTTCACTGAAAATGATCACGTTAAAGAATAGAAATAATACCTTAGAATGATGTCATGAGCTTAATTTTAACTAACTTTGGACTGTCTGAAAAAGCAGAAAAAAATTAGTAAAAAAGACAGAATTATTGAGTACAACTAAGAGAGCACTGTACGATACACAATGAAAATTTCATCCATGAATTGCAGTAAAGATTTTTATAATTTTGGTATCTAATGAAATTTATTTCTGATACATAATTGATGTTGAATTTCTCAATGATAATCCCATTTATATCTAATAAATTATGGACATTGATTCCATTTAGACTCCCAAATAAATAAATAGATAACTAAAAATACAGGGTTACTCTAGATCTGAAAGCTTTCAGTGAAAAAAATCCAACCAAACTTACTCAGGTACAGCAGGATATGTGGTGATACAGAAATAATATTAATAACAGTGAATTTATATGGAAGAAATTAACACTAGAAACTAAAAAAGTTAAAACATTCCCCCAAAACTGTAAAATTTCTAGAAATCGAGGTAGTAGATATATGTAAAACAATTATGATCATTTAACAAAATAAATAAAATATATTTCTTAGCTTGGAATGAAGATAAATATTGTATGCTCATATTTTTATGTAAATATTTTTACAGCTGGAGGCTCTCAACTATAAAATATAATGTTACATATATTAGAGGAGCTTTACACATTAAAATAAACAAAAACGGACTGTAGAATTGGTTTAAATTTCTACTACTTTTGAATTTCTTCTACTTTCCGTACTCAGAGACTACAGACAGCAGCACAGCTGTGTCTGTCCTCAATAAAAGGACCACAAGAGTCTCCAAATCCTGTTTCAAAGAAGTCCCTGAAGTTTCTATTTAGCAAATTCACAGTTAATGTAAATGTCTATTTACACTTCCTGTCTCAAGAGACCCCACACCAAGTTGGGCATTCCAAAGGACGTCGACACTACAGAACCAAGTCCTACCAGAAGAACAGGACACATCCAGTCAGAGGTTTTCCATTCCCAAGCTTGCAATGGATTTGTTGCATTATAAAATAACTCCATGCTTTGAAAGAAAGGGGCAATAACACATCTTGAGCTGTTCCAGGGAGAGAATGATTACAGTGCAAAGCAGCCTAATCAGTGCAACATTATGTTAATTTTTATTAGTCAAAACTTATATCCTGTGTGTGCAGCTTGGGACCAATGAGGAAAATAAAAGGTTTGCTGAAAGCTCCTGCAAGAGCAGGTCACATTTTAATACTTTAATGGGCAACTACTGCATAATGTTCCCTCATATACTTCTCTTTGTAAACTTTATGCTGACCTTCGAAACTGAGATGGATCAATACCATTTTATAAGATTATAAAACTGTATGAAACACTAAGTCAATACTGTATTTTTATCACACTTGTGATATAATGCAGTTCTGTACATCAAATAACCCTGAGAGCACCAGAGAAGGCTAGAAATTTGGTTTAAAGATTTTAATTCAGCCAAGCACTGGTCAACACCAAATTTGCTGAACGCCAAATATTTTCATCAGCTCAAAGACACCTTAGTGAACAAAAAGCCCCCCCTGAACACAAAGGATCAAGTTGATGCAGACTTAAATTGTCCAAATCCAACTAAACGTGGGACAATTGTAACTGCATGCTTTAATGCTTCTTTCTGCTCTAACTCAACTTTTACATGAACAAAATGTACTTTAACTCCGGAGTAGGTGTTACAGAGATTTACCACAAATAGTGTTTTCTTTGCTCTTGCATCATGGTTTTTAATTCACAGGAGCTCATTGTGTTTTTATAAAACACATATAAACACAAATGAACATTAAGAAATAAACATGACTTGAAAATAAAACATAATAGCAAAGCAGAAGAAAAGAGAAGGAGGAACACAAGATTATTTGCCTTATCTTGAAAGGAAAAGTAAAGAGAAATAAGTAGCTGCAATTAGAATTTGTAATTATTTCTGAAAAGCTCTTGCATTCCAGGTGCAAGCGTGAATAAAACCCTTTGGATGAGAACATCTGTATGACCTTACCGTAAGTTGGAAAGCAATTAGGCCAATTCCTCTCACCTCCCATAACGAAAGATCTCTCCATCCTTATGGCAGACCCTGGTTTCCTTGGGCCCAGGATCAAATCTGAGTCTTGAATCCTTTCCAACATTGGCTTCATCACAGGAAGCATGGTACAGAAACAGGGGAGCCTGGTTGACACATCTTTAATCACAACTATTTTCCTCTGGTGGCCAAGGCATTTCTCTTCCCAATTGTGAGCTGCTCCCCATCCTTTTTGCAATTAACACCCATCTAAACCCTCTGAGTTGGAGGGATAATGTTCAGCTTCAAGGACAAAACTATTTCATTGCCCTCAGCATGAGAAATCTGTACACATGAAATGTATCCCTTGTAAGAGAAATCCCCACACATCCCATCTCTAAAGAGAAAAGTATTTCTTCTGCTCAAATAAAGCTGCAAAGGCAATCTCCAAACAAACATTCAGCTGGATCAATAGCTGGAAATTGAATAGAACAATGTCTCATGCTGCTTTATAGAATTTTCAAAAGATTTGAACCACACAAACCCAACTTTTCAAGTTCCACCACTGGGATTTATAGTCTTGTTTCCTGAGTCTAGGAAAAAAAAAACCAACAAAGAACAGATTCACATACTAAAATTTAAAAGAAAAAGTGCTGTATGGTCAAAAAATATCAGGGGTCTACACTTAAGCCTAGAAAGTAAGGGCATTCCAAGTTAAGCTCAGGTGTTTTTGTTTACCTTGGAGAACTTCAGAGCTGGAAAGGGGTTTTGTACATCTTTCTTTTTAATGCCCAAGTTCAACAGATATAATTCACCTTTATTAAGATCTGATAACACAGCTTTAAAAATGGCAATCAACAATAACAATCCATAAAAACAGCCTTTCTATGATTTTTAGGGGGATATTTTTAATTTATTTAATGCCTTCTTTTTTTTTTCACTTAAAAACCAATATATTATAATCTTTCTCTATAAACATGATAACAATTACTTAATTTTCTATAGCACAAAATCAGGAGATAGATATTTTGTATATTAACTCCTGGCCTACAAGATGTGGCTTAGACATTACCTTTATGGAGAAAAGTAAATTTGCTCCATTACATGGAAAGAAAAATCATGAAGAAAAAGACATCAAATTATAATTCATATTAAAAAAGACAAACTGAACCAAAAAAAAAGAAAAAGAAAAAGGAAAGGAACACCTCTTTCGAGTAGTTTGTTTTTCTTTGTAGAAAATAACTTCAGGCCTGGAATTTGTCTTAATTTATTTTGGTTAGGAATTGTACAGCCATGTGATCCAGGAGAGCTATCCAGTTCCTAAGGTAAGGTGACAACAGAAGTTGAAGGAGCAATTTCCCACGTCCCCAGGAGCCCAGAGTCCTTCCAGGTGTGATTCAGTTTTGCTGTCACCTGTCTGGTTATGCAAAGTTCCCTGCTGTTTTCCAGAGCAAACCCAGATGCTCCAGAGAGGACATAATTCCCACAACGTATCATGGGTGAGGAAAAGAGGTTTTCAGATGAAGAGGTAGGGATACGGAGCTCTCAGATCTGGATCCCATCGTGTGCAGCACTGTGTACCTGTCTACAATTCTGCTGTACACTTCTTTTTCATCTTCCTAAATCACACTGATCTGTCTCCAGGTAACACCAGTCCTGCAGGCTGCTGGATCCACAGTTGGTGTAACTGAAATGTTCTTCTGAAAGAAAGGGATATGAAGTTTGTCTTTATCAACTGTGCATCATCATAAGAAGTCCCAGAGAAGAATAATGAGAAATGTTACTTCTTTTGAAGAAATAGGGATTTTTTTATAAAACAAAGGGTAAAAGAATGAAAGAGTCAACAATTTTTAATAATCCAGTAGAAAGTTGTTCATGCATGCCCAGAACTACCCATCATCTAGACCTGATACAGGATCCCAATCCCTGATACAATCGTGTATCAACCATGGCTTGGAGACTTAATTCTCACCAGAAAAGATGCAGCTCAAACATTTACTACTAAAGTACTGCCTTGGTTGAAGAAATAAGTAGAAAAAGACATCCTATTATGAAGAATAAAGAGAGGTGACAGGTTGGGATTATTACATGTAATTACTTTAAATGACAACGCCTTTTTTTCCCCCTGTTTCACATATAATTTTTTCTCTTTTTTATTCTGTTCCTTAAATCTAAATCCAAAGAATGGGAATGATTTTCTTTCCAATAACAAAACAAGTTTGGGTTTTGTTTGATTTCTTTTTCTCACACAGTTTAACTTACACTATATTTGTAATCATTGCAAAGAAGCTCAGAAACACACAATTTCTTAGCTTTTGTTTTTTTTTTTTTTTTTTTGCTTTCAACATCTCAGGGGGAGATTCTACATTTTTTAGAAGATGTGAACAAATAAGTCGTCAGAAAACATGTCAAACTTGAAAGTCTCAGGCTCCAATTGTCGAAATAAATACAACCTACTCTTGTCTCTTATAATTAGGTCTATTGATTTATGTGTTTTGTGTTACTTGCATTTCATACAAGTATTAACAGATGAGAAAGTAGCAAGGGGAAATAAAAAGAAAGCAAATAAAGTGGTTTAGCATAAATTAAATACCTAGAAGAAATGAGATGCATTATTATGGTGTAATGTAATCTAATCTGGTTTTATTTATTTCTAGCTTGTTTTACCTGAGCTGTTACTCTTTAAAAGTTTCCGAGATGTCACACTTTGCTCTCATTTTGTCAAACAAACCTACCTCTGTGTAAAGAAACCCCTTCCCTGCCTCCCTCCCATCATCTCATCCCACCCCTGCCATGGGCAGGGACACCTTCCACTATCCCAGGCTGCTCCAAGCCCTGTCCAACCTGGCCTTGGACACTGCCAGGGATCCAGGGGCAGCCACAGCTTCTCCGGGCACCCTGTGCCAGGGCCTCCCCACCCTCACAGCCAGGAATTTCTTCTTAATATCGGAGGCCTCTCCAGAGCCTTCTTTTCTCCAGGCTGAACACCCCCAGCTCTCCCAGCCCGGCTCCATGGAAGATGGGCTCCAGCCCTTGGAGAATCCTTGTGACCCTGCTCTGCACTTGCTGCAGCAGCTCCACGTCCTTTTTATGTTGGAGACTTCAGAGCTGGCAGCTTCCCTGTCTGAGCTGAGAGAGCTCCTTGCTGCTGGATCGTGGTAAGCTCCTCACCAATGGACGCCCCAAGTCCTTCTCCTCAGGGCTGCCCTCACACTCTGAGATTTTCTAGTTTGAGTTCATTCAAGGATAGCTATGAGACATTCTGAGACTTAGGGCAGCTTTAGTAAATATTCCTCAAAATAATAGATTTTTGTGCTGTATGCAAGGAAAAAAAACCCTACAAATGTATTTAAATGGCCATCAATAGTTTGCTCTTAATACCCTTTGAAAATCAAATGTAACATACTACCTAACTTCTGACTTCTCAAAATATAGCAGAATTATTTGTAAGCTGAATGACAGATAGCTGGAATTGAATTGACTTCTATAACCAGAGCTCTCCTCCCTTGATACGTATATATGAAAATGGAGTGCACTTAGGAATGTCAGGCTCTGCTTTCTTCCAGAACTGCACACTTTTTTCTGGAAGTAAAATCAATACAATAAATCAATACCTTTCCAAAGTACACAGCTGCAACAGCAAGGCATTACTGTCTTCAAGTTGCGCTGCAATGATTGGAAAATATTCCTAAACTTTCATTTCAGAACTAAAATAAGTGGTTTTTAGTGCCATATTTTTTAGATCTCTAAGGGTCTGTGTATATAAGCCTTGCTCCAGCACATCAAACTTGAGATCTGATAATATTGGAGTACAATCACCAAAATAATAACAACAAATTTTCATTTCCATTTTCCTCCAACAAAGTTCCTTACCTTTTAGTCTGAAAATGCAGTAGAGTGTTTCATTCCTCAATTCTTAATTTAGGACTGAAAATTTTACTTTTTCTGTCATTCAATCTCTAATTAACACACTCATTCCATGATGACAGACTTTGAATATTTTTAGTTATTCCTGCTACAAACTCCTAGGCACTACAGCTGTGTAGAGCATATATTTCCTCATTAAGGCAGTGGTGATACAACTAACATTTAAACGTGTGAATATGTAATTCAGGAGTACAGGGATTAGTTATCTGGCTGAAAACTCATGAATACATATGAAAACAGTGATTACCTAAAAAGATCCTTTGCAGGTTTCTAATGTAAATGTGTATGTTCACAAATTACTTGGAATGATATGAAATAGAGCTGGTTCCCTTGAGAGGCAGAGTTGCTGTTCCATAAATTGTTTCAGGCCTGTGTTTATTATCACTTTTTTTTTAGAAGAGTGGATGATTCTCTATCAAAACTTGATAAACATTCATTATAGCTGCATCTATTACACCAGCAAAAGTGTGTCTAATATTTCTACATGACATTTATATTCCAGGAGCTTACTGTGTCAAATGAAAAAAAACTTGCTTTAACAGAGCAGGTAAACAAACTTTCCAGTCTAAATCCCTTACCTTTTAACATGTATAAAGCACCTTCCATAGAATACCCCGTGGTTATTACAATTAAAGTTTAACTTATAAAATATGAACATCTGTAGCCATATGCACAAATGATTATTCACATTGCACAGTGTGAGTGGATTTTGACTGGGAAATATCGGATATGACTGAAAGATTGAGCCCAAACTACAGCAGAGCTTCAAGAAAAAGACTGGAACTGAGTTCAAGGTGAACCAAACCTAAGAACAGGAGATATCCAGAAAGGTTGGTTGTCATTTTGGGGGTTAAATAAGGAGAACAGGTGGTGTAGCAATCCCAAAGTAAAATAAGGAAGCAGTCAGAAGTCCATTTGTCTTTGTGGTGTTTCCTGTGAGGAACAAACCTGTGGAGGAGCAGGCGGTGAGCTCCAGTTTATAGGGAGAGGTGTTGTCTACAAGCTACTCATCAGCTCGGAGAGCCAGAGGTAAGAACCATGAGCCTTGGCAAAGTGGGTGATCAGGAGGCTGGTTTTGGGGTCTGGGAACACTCAGGCACCTCAGTTTTGCCCCTGTGGGGTGACCTGTGACTTCATGAGAAGTGAACAAGTGCGGGAGCTCACAGATACCAAAACACAACCACGAGCAAAAGCACCACTGCCAAAATACAATCACCTAACAGCACTGTTCACCTAAATGGATCACAAATGTACTAGAATCACCAATATTGATTTATTTTGTGCCCTTCACTGCAAAATTGGCAGCAATTTTGGTTGCATTAATGCAGCGAAAATGGGACGTATGTAATATTTCTGCTCTCATAATAATGTAGCAGGATATCTGAGGTTGGTAGAATTGTCAGCAGTTCAAATTACATATAAATTACCTCTTTCCAAATATTTGACATACCAACGAAATGTTTTTGCAGCCAACATTTCAACAACAATCTGAGGTAAAATTGCAGTTGAATGAAATTCTCTCACTGTTTTAAGTGAGAAGAAGAAACTGGACAGTAAGCAGCTGCTCATGACTCTCAGCCAGTCTTCTGTTAGGATACTCGGGATTACACTTGCATTTATTTCCCCTAGAGCCTCTGCTTTATTTGTGGCAGCAACCAAAATACGTATGCAAAGGATTAGAAGTGCTTTTCAAGGTTAGTGCAGAAATTGGAGTTTGTCAGAAGATGGTGCTGTTAGGCTGTTTTAATCTAAGAAAATTACTTTTAATTACAAAAATAAATTTAATCTGTGTGGAGACCCCAAATTGTTGATTTGTTTAAAACATGAACATTTTTAATAAATAAAAAATTTTGCTTTTGTTAAGGCAGAGCTTTGACCTTGAACTACTTCACTAAGTGTGTACTGATGCACTTGGGAAATGTTCTCTCAATGGGAGTGAGTTTTGTTTCTGGCAAATTAAATAAAATCCAGGTGCAGAATTATTCTAGTTAAACCTGGGATAACATGCATGGCTTCAGACATCACAGTTTTTTCCCAATTATTGGATATATCATAGGTAGTTTTATTAATAGTTTCATCTTAGCAGTGAACTGACTGCAAGGCCAAGGTCAGACAGTTCCATTAAACGCACAAAGAGCATTGTTGAGGGGAAAGCAACTCAGGGAAAATTCCAATACAGCATCATTATGAACATCAAAAATGGTTCCTAAAAGAAATCTACATTTCATGCTCTTATGTTGAAAATATAATCTTGCTGTATCTCCAGCATTTCCCAAGAGATGTTCTATGTGAATACTTCTGAAAAAAATGTATAATGACTTCCAACCATTTTTTTTCTTCACTATTTGTTTGATATTTAATGATAAGTATTTTTCATAGCAGATTTCAATAAAGGGGAAACTTGATCAGCTACTGTGGGGTGGATATTTACAGCTTTTTCCTCTAACCAAACACTTGAAATATATTTCCAATTTCTTGGCTGAATTAAAGCTCTGTCTTTAAGACCAGATCAGAGAGAAGATCTGCTTAAGAGACTCTTGCCTTGGAGAGAGGGAAGGGGGCACCAGGGGAAGGAAGCCTAAGAACAAAGCAAATAACTCTGGTTCTTTCCACGGCTCCCTGCAGCCTGCAGTTTACAGGCTAATCTGAACACTTGACTCACTTGTTCTCTTGGCTCAGCTGCTTGGAAAGCTGTTCAGTATTGGAAAAGAAATAAAATCACAATGAAGAGTTACAGAACTAAGCACTGTCTTCTTTCCTTCCTGTTAGAATAAGAGGCTTTGAGAAGTTAGATTTAAGATGCAACAAAACCCTGGCAAGCAACAAGGCAGAGGTATGTTATCTTAGGGTGATGTCTCTCCCAAAAATTTTATTCTGTTCTTTAGTTGCCTGATCTCTCTGCAGCCTGGTCTTACTAACAGCTAAAAAACACACTACCCTCCCCCAAATTGGACCAACAGCACTTACAAGTAGGTTTTTCTGTGAATATCTGGGGCTTTGAAACACCTTCAATTTTGAAAAAAAGGAGTACAAGGAAGCTAAAGAGTAAGAAGAGCAGACAGAGCAAGAACACAAAGGACCATTGCACGGGGCATCTACACTTCCATCAGAGCAGGAACTGTGACGTGACAACGAAAGAACAATCAGAGCTTTGCTCAGATGTTTTGCCCTAAAACTTTGTGCTTGGCATCACCTTATATTTCTGCTTGGAGAACCTCCTCTCTGACTCTGTCCTTCCCTCCATAAAATGACATTTGCCACTTGTCCACTCAGATTCTAAACTATTTCAGCTGAAGCAGGTCCTGGTCACTCACCTGCAGAGTGCCTGGGAAGCTGGCCCTGACCTTGGCTGCTCCTTAGGCACTGCTGTGAAGAGTACAATTAATAGCATCTCCTCCAGGGCTTTTTCTTCACTTGGAAACCACACCAAGCTAAATCACAACCTTGAGGAGTCACTTAGTGGTGTTTTCTAATTGAATGTAATTGTCAAGTGAACCCAAATCCTGGGAGGTATTGCCACATTAACACAGCACCTCCAACTGCTTAGTCATTCTGAGGAAGTGTTGATCTCCCTTCCCATGGCACTACAAGCCAGGAAATGTAGCAGTGCAACAGCCAGAACAGCAGGATATTATTTCTGCTTCTGTCATTTGTTCATCACGTATTATTGAGGAAAATAACGTGTGTTTTCCTGAGCTGCTTCGCTTGTTTTACAGGAAATAATAACTGTGACCTACTGGGGAGGGGAACCGAAGGACACAATTCAAACTTGGAAAACATGCTGAGATAAGAGATGTTAAAGAAGCTGAAATATTTATTAAGAGGAGTTGATCAAATACCATTTTTCAGAATTACGGAAGTTTCTTACTTGACGTACAACTGGCAGAATGATAGAAATGATGTTTTCTATGAATTTAGTCTTTAGTCACAAAACACTTTATCTACCTTCTTTTGTTGAAACACTTTTCTCATCACCCTAATAGTTGGAGCTCAGAGGTTTTAGTGGTGTCAGCTGTATTCTGAAGAGTAACTTTAGAGGCCTGTCCTTTTTGTATTAACAGATATAAATAGCAATATCAAAAAGAATATAAAAAAAATCATTTTTGCAGGCTTTGCACTCTGCCTGCTGTGCAACCCATGTTCTTGACCTACTGAAAGCTAATGACAGAGTTAGGGCTTAATACTCCAGCAATCATGCAGGTAATCTGTCAGGCTGAAAGGATGAGCTCCCATATTAAATAAGAAAGTGCAGAGGGAAATAAAAAGCTGCTAACACGTCCAGCTTGTGTTATATTAACTTTGGCCAAATCCAAAAAAGAAAGAGAACTAAGACTGAAACCAGTGGCCCAGAGCACAGGGAATTTAAGTAACTCAGAAGAGGCCAAGGCTCTCTGCACTTAATGAAAAAGCCACCGACCTTGAAGACTGATCCCAGGTACCTGATTTAGAACCACTGGAAAAACAGAAAGGTTATGGGGCAAATAAGCTGTTTCTTCCATAACAGAACTTCTGAATGATGCCCTGGTTGAACGTAGCAACTTAGACATGCTTGCATGTTATATTTTCTAATTTTCAAAGTCTGTATAATTTATCTTAAAGATCTAGTACAATTTGCTTTCACTTGTTGCAGGAAAAGGATTCATTCATTTAGCTTAAAGCTCCGTGTGTTTGAGCCCACATCTGATTTTATGCAGGCTGGCTCTGTGTCATGAAAATTCAGTGCAGTAATTCAGTTCTGTGAGTTTTTCACATTATTAAGATACTCCATCTGCCATTAGGGGAGAAAAATCATGCTCATATATGAGCAGGCTTTCTCTTACTTCTGCTTATTTCCTTTCCTCTAGACATTTGGTAAGCAGGGACAGCAGAGAATGAAGTTTAGAGACATAAATCAAGAATTACACTTTTCTTTTCGCAATTTCTCTTTTCTATAATGACCCCTGACAGCAAGGTTGGAGGAAGGATGGGTCCCTTTCCCCTTGCCTTGCTGATGACTGTGCATGCCAGAAAAACAATTTACCAGAAAAATCTGTAGGACAAACAAACAAACAGAATATTGTCACCTTCATGCCTTTTTTGCCCTAGTTTTGATCAGTGGCTGACATCTATCCCAAGTGCAAAATGCTCAGATAGACCATGGGGTGATTACATTGTTATAGAGGGTTCTGCATGTTACTCTCACCCTTCCATTTCTCCATCTGATCCATTCATTACAAAACACACAGTCAGTCATCTTCCAGCAGCATTTGGGCCACTGGCGGGTATTTGACAGTTCTGATGAAAATTAATTGAAGCTGAAACTATTAACACCGGTTTGGATTGACTTTTCTTATCTCAGACCACAGCTACTTGAGCACGTTAATTACGAGGTTGATCTTTCCGAGCATGGGAGGGAAAACAGTTGTTCCTTTAGCAGTTGATACCTTGTGCAGTGTCCATTTAGGGGTGTTCCACTGAATGCTAATTAGCCCGAGAGGCAAAGCCAGCTCTGCTCCACAGAGGTCACATTTTCAAACACAAACCCATGCTCTGCCTTAGTCAAGCACAAGAAATGATTTTGGAAATACGAAGGCAACCAAATGCAAGACTGACAAAGATTAGCAAACACACCAATTAATAATTGCATTACGCTACAGGGACAATAAATCCTCCTATAAAATACAGAACCAATTACAAGCCACACAAATCATTAGCAGCCTACTTAGATTTACGAGGAAAACTGCGACTCGGTAAGAAAAAGCAAGCAGTGTGCCAAACAACCTACAAAGCACATTCCCAAACGTTCTTGAGAGAGTTTGGGAACACTGACTTTGAAAAAAACAATCACAAATCTTGGAGCTCCTGGCAGATGTCATCCCTTGGAATCCCAGTTGTTTATGCGCAACCAACTGGCTTGAACATTGTCTCATGTTTCATGGCTATGCGTTAGAAATATAAAAATGTGTAAAGTTCACCTTGAGGAAAAAACCAAAACACAGATCTCATCAAGCAAGGTAATGGCACAGAATATTACTACAAAAACGGGATAGAATAATAATAGAAGCATAACTAAGGAAATATCACATAAAAATTTGTGGTTAACTAATACTCATGGTTATTCTGCTATTGATTTCTTTTGTTCAAAAAAGTAGTTCTAGACAATCCCTGAGATGCAAGGAAAGAACATGACACGACAGCAGGTCTTAGCCAAGAAAACATTCTAAGAAAAGAAAATTCATTTTGTTTTACATTTTCTGCCCAGACAGCCTGGGTTACATACAGAATTGAGGGGTCTTTACAGACCAACTCTTTACCCTTTAAAACATCCAATGGAAAACGCTGCATTTACCAAGATCTCATTCTTCAGCTTACTTTGACAAAGAAGAAAAATCAAACTCAAACCAAAAGGGTTATAATTGTTTAAGGTATAAGTTGATCAGCTTTAAGAGGTTTACACGAGCGTAAATGTAACAGTAGAAATAGTTTATACAGCAGAATATGTCAGCTGTGATCCTAAAAAAATTCAATTAATTTCTCTTTCTGGAAGTTTCTGACATAGAAGACAGAATGGTTTAATTAAAGATGGGTCAGCAGCAGTGACCTGGTCCTGCCAGGGCCATGGCTGGTGTGACAATGTGCTCACACAGCTCCCCCAGGCTTCTCATGAAGCTCAGCATCCCAGTGATGAACAAACATCTATCACATGCTTGGTTATTGTCTCTCTAAAGAGATGTCCACCCTCAAAACATCTTTTTTCTAAATTGGATGAAAGTATAATAAACTAAAGATGAATTGATGATTTTCAGTCATGTTCAAAACACATCAGCAACAGAGTGAAAGCTGTCCTGTGCCACCAAAGAGTGAATCCTCACCTCATTGATTTCCAGCAGGGTAAACCCTGATTTTGTGTGTGATATTACAGGAGAGGAAGATGGGCCATACATTCAGATCCATTCAGAAACTTTTTTTTCCCCAATTTCTATGTGCTCTAACAAGGGAAATGCAGCAAACCAAAGCACAGAGGCCGAGTGTTTACCACAGAGAACAAATGCACAACGTTCAGTGGGGAAATCAAGAGCTTTCCACTCTGTGAAAGGAGTATTTGATCAGAAATACTGCACAGAAACACAGAGCTCTAAAAGTGAGGAGAAAACTCTTTTCAAAGCCATTGCTTATTAACTGAAGCTGTGAGACAAATTGTTAAAACTTGGAATAGGGGCAGGACTAAACCTTACTCAGCTACTGACTATCAAAATTCTGCATATCTAGAAAGGAAAAGAAAAATGATTAATATTTTTTTCTTGATATTTTCTGTGTGCAAACTAGTTTTTGAAATAATAATAAGAAAAGCATAAATAATATATTAGCAACTAATCGAAAAGCACTGACATGCCATTTAATAAAAAAAGTAACTATTCCCTAAAAAATCTAACTGAGGAATTACTACAGTCAGCTTAATTTAAGCCTTTTAGTCCCATACGTAATACCAGGAAAAGACAAAGGGTTTTAAAGAAAAAAGTACTAAAGTGTCTTGTGGTTTGATTAATAGTGAGGGACCCACTAATTAGCAAGGTATAAAGAAAACATTATTATTAGAAAACAAGCAACACCTTTATTTAGATAATTTGTTGATTAAAAGGCACAGATCAAGAGACAAATTGACACAAGTTTTTAAACTTTTAAACTTTACAAGAGTGAGAAATTTGGTAAAACGAGACACCTTTTCCTTCAAACTGTAAATCAACATTTTGTTAGATATTCCAATATCTGTCCTAGCCTTTGGCATTGTTTCTATCAAACTCTCCTCTGACATGTGCCAGTTCCAATGAACATTTATTGTGGAGAGAGTAAAGGGCTGAGATTTGACCGTGGACATTTGGTGTTTCTGCTTATTGCTCATTCTAACTCATTCACATTCTGTATGAGCCCAATCTTGTATTTTCCCATTGGAAAACAAATGTCCAGATCTCAAGGAATGTATCCTTCTAAATCAGCCTTCGAATGCTAGCTTAAAAACAATTTTGGCTTCTTAGTTGCATTTCCCAAATTCCCTTATTACTGGCTTTCACATTGAGTAACCATTATTTATGATCAAAACTCCTGCTGAGATGGACAGCAGCAAGTTAGCCAAGCCTGGAGATCAAATAGTTTTAAATCAGCTGGCTGAAGAGGTTTAAAATAAATATAAAATGACAGAATCCATTCTTTTTTAAGGATTCAGAAACCATTGCTGTAACACCTCAGCAGCAAACAAGTTAACTGCTAATTTCCTTCAGCCTCCGTTTGCTTGGATCCCTTGCAGGCTCAGCTCTGTTAGCACTTGAAAGCTGCTCTATCCTTATTCCAGGCCTAATTCCTTACTGCTGTCTGATGTGAGACAAGGCAATATTGAAATACCTGTCTACTATCATACAGGAGATGTCTGGAGCAGAAATCACTCAGTAATTTCACTGTTGAAATTACTTGATTACTGCCTTGAGAAGTTTGAGGTAGAATTCAAATAAATAAGGAGCACAGGAAGTAGAACAGGAAAAGATATTTCTGCACTGAGAGAGTCTGGAGCTGGTTAAGCAAAAGAATGAGTTTCTAAAAAGAGACTATAAATAGATTATAAAAATTATTATTACTTAAATATGGCCTTTAGCTGCTTCTACCTGCCAAAAATGCCATTTCTTTTAACTCATTTCTGCATCACTGTGTACTCCCAAATATATTTTTCCTTCCTTAGAAAAATATCTCACAATAATAGGGAGACCTTTTCACAGATCCTGCAAAGTTAATTGAAGCAAGGCAGGTACCAGAGGTAATTGAAGCAAAGAAAGCTCAGCACCAAGGTGAAGTCATCTTCACTTAGGGTTCATATTTAGTAGGCATTCAGCCTAACAACACTGCTAAAGGGAATAAAATTTGGTGTGTCAGGTTTAATGATACAGAAAGTGGAGAGAGGGAATTAAAATGCAGCACAGGTGCACGGTCTGAGGGAGTTTATGAGCCCTGGGTTTTATTACTCATATTCACCTATAGGATCAGATTCTGTACATTATAATGCGATGTTCAGGTGGTCAGAGCAGGTTGTGGCACCCTGTGTAAACCTTGCAATGTAAAGGGGTTCAGTCTCCACAGAGTAAGTCTTAGTACACATTGTTTTAAAGGTTTTATGAGAAACAACTTTTTACATTGAACAAAACCAAAAACCCCCCCGAGCTTCTCACTGTCTTTACAGACTGATTTGGCTTTTGCTAATAATTCTTTAGATTTGTCTGCAAATCTAAATCTGGTGTAGTCAACTCACTCTGCATCCCTTTATAAAACCACAAATTGTTCCGATTCTTACTCACAGAGTTCATTTTCCTCTCTGCTTCCACTGTGACACAATTGGTCACCTCATCTTCCCCTCTCCATGTTACAAATTAATCTCTGTTAATAGGTTTGTTTTCTATAGATCCCTACCCACTTTTTGCAACCCAAATGTCTGTACTTTAGGCTCAACATACTGCATTTAATTAAAGGATAATTAATCAGGGCCATCTTGAAATTACTGTGTTTTCAGAGTCTATTAAAAGTCCTTAACTTATTCCAGTTTTAACATCTTTAGCTATTTGATTACATAGTAAAGAAAGAATTGTCTGTTCTCATTTACAGAAATGATAGACTGCAGATTACTAAAAGCAAAGAATGCCAAATTTCATCTTCATTATTTGACAACGTTGAGGACTGTGCATTTTCTCTGTACCAGAGATACAACCCACTCGCCATTAGAATTTTTGGTATTTTGCACCAGAGTAAACAATATAAACTCAGCATCTTAGTGTAAGAAACTGCTAAATAAATACATCATAAAATGTAAAACAGATTAACCATCATAGATTAATGAGCAAAATCTGAATAGCAGATCAAGAAAAACCAAACCGAAGGGGAGACAGGATTTTTAACTGTTCCTACTAGAGGAAAAATTATTAAGCACACGTCAGTGAAAACACATCTGTATTACTCATCCCCAGTTTGCATTAACCTTTAAAAGAATAAAACATTTTGATGCTGCATTAAAGCCTAACTGCTCTACAAAATTATTAGATGTCTGTATTGTGATTATTAATTATTTAACACACTGCTATTGATCAGCATGGTCTCACAAATTTTATTTGTGATCAAGAAAATGTGTGTACAGCTAATATTTTGATATACACTTGGGCTGAATCAAAAGTTAAAGCATTAACTAATTAATTAATAATTAAATAATAAGCATCCACTGATTATTAAAACATCAGTTTTCAAATTGCAGCAAAGAAACGGGGCAGAGCAGCTTGGTAAAACCCAAATATGCAAGTGGGGCACTTTTCCTCCTTTTCATATTTGTCCTACTTTTATGAAGAGGCAGTAAACTTCAGCATATTCAAAATACCCCGACTTCCCCTTTATTTTTCTGTTCTGCCATCTGCATAGACCTCAGCAGGAAGATCAGCTGGTGTTCCTCTTCTCCAAGCCAGTATTCCTTTACTCAGCTTCTCAAAGTCCCACTTGTGTGATTCAAAGCCAGGACAGAGCAGCATTTACCCATCATATCCCTTCCTCATTATTACAGGTTTTTCTTCAGTTTGTAGTGTGACGACTCAGCTCCATTCCCTTTCACAGGTAAAGTGGTGTTACTTTCTAGTAAAATACACTATCTTACTATTAACTGTTACTTTTTACAATGAAAACCAATCTTATTAAAAAAAAAAACCCCACAAGTGAAGACCCTAAGTCTGGTGAAATGAAAGAAAAGTAGCTCCTCTGAAACAATAGCAAACATTAGGTACTGAGTTAATGACATTTCTGTCTAGAAACCAGCTTCACTAGCCTGGCAGAGACATCAAGGAATGGCAGGGAGAAACACACAGACTCCAAAAAGAAAAAAAGGGAAGGGAAGGGAAGGGAAGGGAAGGGAAGGGAAGGG
>NW_024581101.1:4098412-4129149 GCF_017639235.1 Corvus kubaryi
AGGAGAGAGGAGAGAGGAGAGAGGAGAGAGGAGAGAGGAGAGAGGAGAGGAGAGGAGAGGAGAAGAGAAGAGAAGAGAAGAGAAGAGAAGAGAAGAGAAGAGAAGAGAAGAGAAGAGAAGAGAAGAGGAGAAGAGACAACACAAACTGAATTGTGTGGAAAAAAACCGGTGTGGAGACACAGGAAATGCCAGAGAAGGCTGGGGCTGATTTTGCTCCGTGTGTGCTGTATGTTATGGACACTAAGGAGTCCCCCCCTCCTTTGGGACACCTCCTCAGCAGACTGCCATGGAACAAGACCCTGGCCATTATCTGATCACCCAAATGAGTGACAGTCACCCAGCAGGCAGGCCTGAGGCACAGGAGTGATATCTGAGGGTTACAAAGGATTGTCCAGTAGCAGGGAAAGGATAATGACTGTCAAGGATTTGTTGGTGGTGTTTTTATGTTTTTATGTAATTACACAGAAGTCCTTTTCCCCTTCAGTAAGCTCTGCACCAGGCAGAGTCTGCCTTTCTTTTAATAAGTTCTTTTCTGGCTTTGATCAAAGGAAAAGGAAACTGACAGAGCAAATTGGCAGAGAGCTGGAAGAATTATTGATAGGATGAACAATTTCTTTAAGACAGCACAGTGTGGTTCCATAATTTTATAGATTCTTATACATAAATAATTACTGTTTTCACAGAAACACAGAACTGTTAGGGTCTGAAGGGTTGGAAGGGACCTCTGGAGATCACCCAGTCCAAGGCAGGGTCACGGGGAGCAGGTGACACAGGAACGTGTCCAGGTGGGTTTGGGATGTCTCCAGACACGGAGACTCCACACTCCCCCGGGCAGCTGTTCCAGTGCTCTGCCCCCTCCACGGAAAGAAGTTCTTCCTCGTGCTGAGGTGGAACTACTTCTGTTGTAGTTTATGGGTATTTCTCATGGTCCTGTCCCTGGGCACCACCCTCTGACACCTCTTGGAGATATTTGTAGGGATTGATGAAATCTCCTCTCATTCCTTTCCAGTCCGACCAGGCCCAGCTCTCACCAAAGGGTGACCATAAGCCACCAGTGTATAGAAAGTATATCTATCAGAAAAGAGGAAGTTCTAAAAACATCTAAATTAAGATATTAAAATTATTCAGATAAGAGTGGAAATGTCTTTCACATCCTTTCTTATATTCTTTTCTTCTCAATTGTAATAAACATAATAAGAAGCAGAACAAAGAATGACAGAATCTTCCATGTTTCATTACCATATCAAATGTTTTACCATAGCCACTGGCAAGATCATTTTATGAAGAACAAGCCCTGGAACTATTATATTTTTCCTTCACAATTACTGAGGTAATGAATGACACAGCATAGTTCTAAATCAGAGTGATCTGTAGGATGGAGACAGCAGAATCCTCACGGGTTGTGAGCACAGCAGACTGAAATAGTTCTTTTCCAAGCATCTCTCATTACAAGGGCATGGCTACCTGTGAGCTTTAGGATGCAAAATCTGGCCAGAGTTTTTTAGTGTTTAATCTACTTTGGGGCTGACTGCACCAGATGCAGACAGGAGTCCTTCTTCCCTTAACAAGCATTCCCTGGGAGCATCTGTCAGAACAGGAAAACAGGTGGTTATTCACTAAGATTTATAGTTAGCAGTCAGATAACTCCCAACAGGAAATAATCACTTATGCAGTACAGCAGCTGAGAGGGGAGTTTAAGAGGGGCTGCATAACTGACCATCAGCAATATCTGAAATAACACTGCTTAGGAAAAGATTGATTTGGTCTCGTGCAGCAGGGCAGGACTCAGCCCTACAAGCAGCAGGAAGGTGTTATCCCACATCCAGCCCTGCAGATTGGACTTAAGGTGTTAGAGGTTGTTTCTGGTTAACCATTACTGGAGGCAGAATATCAAACATTTATCTGCACGTATTTGATTCCTACTGAGGGGCTAATTCAATTTTCCAACCATGGGAGAGTGTGGCGGTGAGTAGGGGATGAGCAGATGGCAGTGGTCCCTGGGCTGGGGGGTGTTACTGCCACAAAAGCTGCTCCCTTAGCAGGATTCGGGTTTGGACACTTCCTGATGCACTGGCAGACTTTAAAAGACGCCCTATATATTTATTTAAACATAACTTTCAAGTTCTGGACTCTCTTTCAAAGGGCTAAGGCAGACTGACTTAGTCCCAGTGTAGGATATGGAAGTATTGTTTGCTATTTCCATAATACCCTCATAGTTTGTGCCTTTTCTGTTGGAATCTCAACATGTGAGTGCTTCAGATAAGCAAAATTTCCTCCCTCTTTGGGGTGATAACCACAACCCTGAAAGTTAAGCTACAAAACACTTTGCTTTCCAGTCTAATATGGGACTGCTGCAAGATTTCATTATCTGAAAATGATGAAACTTCACTGAGAGGACAAGTTTCAGCTGCTGAAATAAATTAAGCTTCATCTAAGCCCAGGTGAATTTTCAAAAAAGCAAGCTGTATTTGACATGTTTCCTACTCGAAAATGGAAACCAAGTATATGACAATTGAAAAATGTGAACTTTTATTAAGAAAGAAAACCTTCAAAATTGTATGCTAACTTTGGGAAGGAGTTCATACCTTCCTTCATGTGCCATCACTGCAAGGCTGTGACCTGACATTACACATGCAAGAAACAGTAATTAGAAAAGATTGTATTCACAATGAAGCTGAAAGTGAAAGTGGAATAAATCAGAATTTGTTTTAATGACATCTGCTTAAGTTTGTTAAGATTTTAGGTAACACTAAATGATACCAAAGTTGCAATTTTGTATTCTTGCATTTTAATTTTGTATCAAATAATTTGTACCTTCATTTGTGACAAAACCTTTACAACAGAAACAGTATCTGCACTTGTGAATGTCGTGGAAACTGTAAATCAATGTAAAATTTTGTCTAAGCATGTAACTGCAGTTTTGTGTCTATCTTAAAATCGGCATTAATGTAAAGCACAGAAGACATCTCAGCTAATAAATCTGAAGTTTTAGAGGAGATTTTCAAGAACGGCTGCACTGTGCTTCAGAATTAAACTTTTCAATAACCAACATCAGTTTCTGCTTTCAAATCATCAGATCCTCTTGAAAATCAGAGATAGATCAATGAAAAAATACTCACAAGTTACTCTACTTTAAAAAAAAGAGGAAGAAGGCATTTCTCCAACCTATGTTTTGCTGGATTATTTATTCATTGTTGATCTCCCCTGATTTCCATCTTCTATAATTTATTTACTAGCCCATGTTCATTTCTGCACTGTACTGGGCACTGCTGTAGGGCACAGTGCTCTGTAGAGCTTCCTTGGTGCTTTTATCAGATATAACCAAAATCCAAATACATGTTTCTTAAGGACATTCTGCACATGATTCTCTAGTGCTGGACCTGCAGCCTGGCTTTTCGCCAGAAACCTCAGTTCTGAGAACTGTGTGTCCACAATTATTTAATTTTTTTAAATTGAACAGAATGGCCAAAGATTGACTGGTGGATCTCTTAATTAGCAACAAGGCTGCGTGTTCTGTTATTGCCATTTGTTTAGGGAAGAAGGTAAATGCATTTACCTATGTTTAGATGTTTCACATTGATTTCTTTTAGGTTAATTCCAGTTTACTTTCACTGTGGCCAGAGTAATTGTCAGTCATCTCTTCATTCAGAGTAAATTCAGAGGAATGAGGTTTTTTCCTTGGCAGTAATCCAGCTCAGAAGTGCAGACATCTGCTGAACCATTTTAGTTACTACTGTAGCCAGTTACCACACCTGTACATGTTCAAATATCCACTCTCACGCACTTTTTGCAAGGTATTAAGATGTTTCCTCCAAAAAGGAAGCAATACTTCATGAGAATATGTTTTCAGCATAGAAGGTGCTGAATTTTGAGAAATGTATTTCTCAATGAAGAGTTTCTTACCAAGAATTATTATTCTTACCAATGGCTTATTTCTCAAGCCATTTCTTCCCCCTTTGGTCTAGAACTCCAGACAAACACAACACTGAGTGTGAAGCTCTGGAATATGTTTCCAACATGCCTCTTTTCCCAGAAGACAATAATGCCTCTAGTGTACCACTTACCTGCTTTTCCACCGTGAAGAGCGGAGCATTTTCTTGACTAAGGGCTTCCTCCTATTTCCACGACCCTTGGTGTACTTTGCTTCCAGGTGGAAATTTCTGTTATCAGCTTTGACTGCTCTCTTTGAATTGCTTCTCTTGCTTATGCAGGTACTCTTTCCTGACACACAGTAAAGCCTGAGCAACAGGAATGATTTTGGAAAAGGGGTGTGGGAAGAAATAGGAAAAGACAGAATTACAGCCTATTTCTAAGGAAAACATAGAGCTACCTTTTAAATTTTTCCTTTTTCCTTTTCCCAGGATTCTACCAGAGAAAATTCTGTAGGCACAAAAAGACCTGCCTGCATTTTTAAAAGATTCTTCTGCATTATCCTTAATATCAGCAGTATAATTCATCCCTTCCACTCAGAAATTGCTGTTCAAAAAGAACTCACTTGTAACAGGATTTTATTCCTCTAGTTCACTGATTACTAGTGATTTTTTACTTGAGACTTCTAAAACTATTTTGTATAAGGGATAAAAAATTGCCTTTCCACACTAAAGTGAACTTGTTAATTCTGTCACCATTTTTTCTTTGCAATTCTAACATAATTTTGAAAATCAGTGAAAAAAAAAAAAATTAATAATTGCAGGATGACCACTTATACAAAGGAGCTCAACTGGGTGGTGTGAGATGAATGAGACAAGGAGAGAAAACAAAGAATGTGGGCACTGGATGGATATAATCATTGAAAACCATTGATCAAGTTTGTTTCCTTGATATTACTCAATAATTTTCCTAATTTGTATTAGTAGGAGCTGATACACATGCACACCATGGATCAAAGGCTGTTCTGCAGCTGGGGGCTGCTGTGCTGATCGCTATTGAAGGTTTTGGACCTCGGTGCCTCCTTGGGTTCCTCTGCACATTCCAAATTGACTTCCAGCCATGCTGCTCCCCCTGGGAAGGACAGACACGTGCACACTCTGGGTTGGGTCAATAGCTCAGTCTGGGTGTCACTGCCAAGGCTGAGCTGCCTCCACAGAAACCTGAGAAAGAGCAAGGGGGGAAAAATATTCCAAAATACAGCACAGATCTTAACTGTCTGATCCAAAAAAGTGCCACTCAAGTATTCAGTAATTTTCTCAACTTGTTAGAACTAAGTTGCTGTATGAAAACAGAAAAATATAAATTAGTTGTAAAGGTTGTATGAAAAATTTGCAATCATATGAAGCGTGTGAAATCAAAGAAATGAGCAAATCTGCTTTAGATACACTGTAAAAGTGATCTTAAAACAATATAAAGATCTTATTAAATAGCTAAATCTGGAAGGGTATATTGCCGTAACGTTGGAATTAGAATTCCATATAAACTGAGTACCCTAAAACTGCTTTACAGAAAATAAAGCTTGAGTTGAAACAATATTATAAATAATTGAGGGCTTTTAGAAGAGGAGGTTTTCCAGTCCAAGAACTCAAACTCTGCACATCCAGATCCCTCAAATAAAGTAAATTTCAGGAAACATAAACTAAACATGATAATACTTATTTATATCACATCAAACCAATATATACATATCGAACTGTCCCAAAATGAATATGGACATTCCAAGCTACTCCACTTAAATTGGATGTATGAGTAAATTACTGTAAAATTCACATTATTTGAGAAGGATTTACTGTATTGAATGATAAAATATTTTTAATGTGTATATGGCATAGGTATCAAATCTTAATAACATTTGCCTGCAAAACATGCTTTGTATGGCAAAGCTTAGACTGCAAATGGAACTACCTTTCCAAATTCTGGTTTCCCTACTCTTCTGCATTTTTAACATTCATAATTTCAATTTTTTTTCTATAAATCACTGTTTTAAGTGTTTGTTCTGTTTCTTCCTTTGAAGCTTTCTCTTTTTAAGCACCCGCATGCAAGAGAGAACAGAAAAATCTGGCAGTGCCTGCATGAGGGCCCTTCAGGAGAGAATTACTGTGGTGCTAAATATATGTTTTGTATCTCTGCACATTAATGGGTATTCTAAAAGTTATCTGGATTAAGCGCCATCAAAGTTAACAGCCTCTTTTTATAAGACTTTATCTTTTTCATTTTAAGATGTTATTAGAATAGTAAACTCGGTGCCTGGTGGGCTGAAAGCAGCCTGCCACTTAACATATTTAATGACCATCTGGAGATTTTTTTTTTTTTCAAAGTTTTATTTTGTATTTTCTCTTAAGCACTTCTTACTTTTTTTTAGAAAAAAAAAAAAAAATCTCATTTTTCCTTTCCAATTTGGAAGGACTACGAGGTGCTAAACACAAAGGCCTTGGCTCTACTACTTTATCATTTATCTCTTGTCCTTTGGTTTTTACCAGCTGGGTTATTATTATCTATCAGTTCATGCTCCTTCATGGCCAGGGTAACCTCAGGGTGGGCACACCAAGCATCACCTTGGGCTTAGCTGGTAAATAAAATTTTTGCGTTAATCACGTGGGGGGTTTGTGTGTTTCAGTCAGATTCTTTCCAGCCATGAAATAGGAAGAAGTTCTCAGACATGGCCTGGCTTTGATACTCTCTGTTAACAGCTTGTCTGCACTGCAAGAATTAACTGATAATAATGGGATTATTTTCTTTTGAAGACAATCACAGATGGAGGGGAAGGACAATGTGGTCATCCCAGTGTAGTGGCACTGGGGACTGGCAGCAGCTCAGAAAACACTGCTCTGCTCCTTGCTGGCTGGTTTCAATATCATTTTGATTACAAGAAAATCAAACTAGATATCATCATGTATGTTACCTGGAAATCAATGGATGATATCCTTAAATTAGTGGTGATACGTTGTTCATAATTTGTTTAGAATTTCACGCTATGCTGTTGTAAAATGTGAACTGCATAGCCTGGTAACATTTAAAAGTAGAAAATACAATAAAAAGTGGTGCTGAATATGTGCAAAAAAGCTAAAATAGGACTGGCAAGAATTTTTTCTATCCATACAGTTTTCTATAAATTTCTCATTTCACTGTATATGCCTGGCATGCAATATAAAACTTATTCAAAAGAAAATTTTTGGCGAACTGTCTCCTAGATACATTTTGCTTGCTATTTACCTGGTTATTCTTTATTGCATTTTGGGGGCAATTACAATAACAGGCATCCTTCTGGGAACACAGCCAGGAAGGAATGTATATCTGTATGTATTAATGGGTGGGAATTTAGCACCATTTATACATTGGCATATGGCATTTTAGATAAGCAATAGACAGGGAGATAGAAGCACAAGCATCTTGGAAGGAATGCTGTTAGGATAACACAAACAAACAAACAAACCAACCAAACATATTCAAAGTAATTTGGGGCTCAAGTGACACATAAATGACAGAGTGGAATGTCCTAAACAGCTTCCCAGAGATCTGAGTGACAGCATTTGACACCCAGCCACCACGTGAATAGAAGATTAAATGAATTTGTACAATTGCTTGTGCAGTCAAGAATGCAGCTTCCTTTTGGAAGAGACAAAGCACTTCCTGAGTTACTCTTGGCAATATGAAGAAGTTAACTCAACCAGGTGTGGGTGTTCCTACAGCTTATCTCAACTGACATATCCTTGCATCACCTTTGCTTCCAGGAACAAATCTGACAGAGCTGCCGACTAAATTATTTATAGTGTTCATTGTTACTGTTTATTATCTGCAGAAACACATTTCAGTTCACATTTCAAATCTGAAATGCAAGGAGAAGTGATTCAGGTTCTTAAACGTGAATGAAAGGATTGTTTGGGAAGGTTCACAGATGGAATTTCTCTGTTCATGCTGAGAAGGACGACAGCAACTGAGTTCTTTCAGAGACATCAACATCTTACCTAGCTCTGGTTGAATGTTATCTTATTGCTCTCATGCAAATATTTGAATAATGTAGAAAGAAACACAGTCTATGAACTGAAAAGGAAGAATCCAAATATATTTTTGTGTTTTATCTTTCCCCCTGAAGCTGTGCCCTCTGCGCTCTATTTAATGAAATTCAGAGTGGATCACCACAACTTCCCCAGTCCCAGCAGCATCAGGGCATCTTTATTTCCTTACATGGGGTCCTTTATAGGGACGTCTCAGGCTGCTCTTTCCTACAGGACCAGCACAAGACCACAAGTGTCAGAAAAGGTCAGTGCAGAAGGGCAGAAACACTCAACACTCTACCAAAATCACCACTGGTTAAACCAATGCATCATCTGCCTCTCTCAAATTTCAAACACTAAGCCAAGTTCAATAACCCAAAGTCACTGTTGTTTTTCTCATTTTTGGAAAATTTTTCTCAATTTTGTAAAATTGTAAATGGTACTTTTTGAATACTTAAACTCAGAATCTGAAAATATAAAAGAGTTTTGCTAAAGTAAGACCAAATTTCAGAGTAAAAATTCAGTTTGGACACAAGGCAAAATGTAACCTGGCATCCTCCGGCACCCAGGACACAAGGACTGACGAGTCGTATGTTGTGCTGCAGCCAGGGAAAAAGCCTCCAACACAGGAAGGTTTTCTGTGCTGTCTGGGCTGCCTTTGAGAGCTGCAAAGTGAGCCCAACTCTTCACCCAGCCGAAGTCATTTACGTCCAGTGAAGCACTTGTCTGGGAGCTGATCAAAGTGGAGTGCCCTCAAAAGCCAGCCCTCGGATTCTAGAGGACCTAATTGTGGTTGACATGTGGACTAAAGGCAGTGTCTGAAAGGAAAAAATAAGATTTAATTAGTGTAATTTATTTCACATTTTCACATTTCTGAGTCTTTAGCTTTCATCACTGTAACACTAATTTGTTACAAAAAAAAAAATCTTATCATGTCTAAAGAGAAATGCAAGCTGCATTTCAAGCAGGCACAACTAGAATAGGCACAACTTTTTTGTCTCAAGATTTCTGGTCTTCCAAACTTTTATTCCTTGTTTGCTGGACTTAGAATGAAACAAAAAATACTCCATGTTCCTCTTGAGCTCCGTGAGTGTGCCTGGGTAATTCAGACTCATTAATTTCTTTCAATTTAAAGGAAGAAAAACTCTTCAGAAATGCCCTTCAGCTGAGCCCCCTGCAATGCTCCTCAGCTGTGCTATCGCAAAGTGGAGTCCCCACCTGCATCCCTTCTTTTTACTTCTCCCACTGCCACCTTTAATAAATGTGATTTACAAACAAATGAATATAAGTCCTCTCTCCCAGGCTTAAATATTATTTCAACAGAAATGAAATAACACCTTTTGTACTTTTTGAAAAAATGAATGGAAATAAAACCTGGAACTGAAATTCTTGCCAGGGTACAAATTCAATCTGAAGCAAAAAATATTAAAAATTGGAGCTTCCCTGAAACAAATATTCCATATTTCAGTCTGCGCAACATAACTGCATTAAGAACATATCTAATTATGATCATTTTAACAACTGCCTTTTTAACTGAAGTTGTGAGCCTCTGAGATGGAGAAGATGCCTGCATAGCAAGGTGAAAGCAAAGACACAACTGACAAGACAACACGCAATCAAAATCCCCCGGCCCACAAAGCAGCCTTGTTACACTCACAAGAGATGACTGTCAAAAACTTACCGGGGTCACACCCATTAATCATTTTATTTAGCTGATAAGCAGGCAGCTTGCCGACTTAATTATATCTAACAGCACCCTTAAAATTCCTGCACTTGCACAAATGTTGACAACACCACAGATTTGTATTTGGGCATTCTTGTTGCTCAAGTGACTTCCAAGCCTAAACATTAATTACACTTCCATAATTATTGTGCTGACAATTAATCTGAAATTCTGTGCTGAACAAGGAATGTTTACTTTTTTATCCAAATTGACATATTTGGTTTATTCCCTCAGTCACAGATGTACAGCCACCCCTTCATCAATCTGGACTAACTGCATTATGTTAATTAGAAAAGAAACTTTAATTTCTTTCCCCTGTGTGCCCAAAGGAACCAAGGGCACGTGGTTGCTAAGACACATTCCTGTAAAAGAAAAGAATTTCTGCATATTCACATCCAGCAAATGCTGATTATGTACTGAAAACAAACTTCTGTTAACAGAAAGCAGTGAACTAAATTTTAATGATTAAAGGTTATTATGTAAAGCTGGAAGAACTTTAATAAGTCAGAATTTAAGTTGTGATTAAAACCAGTATGCTTGGCCATTAAGCTTGGCAGCTGAGGCTGAAATGTGTGCTGCAGTGAAAGAAATTAGGGACAAATGCTCAAAATTGGTTACTATTTTCCTAATTATTTTTACCACCTCCTACTATTCTTTTTAAGTACTAAAAACTTATAAAATCTGCAAACCTTAATTGTTCTATTCCACTGCATATAGCACACATAAGAGACAATTTCCTTAGGTAAATATTTACTTGTTTGTAAGTTACTTAAATTTTGATGAATCCTATATGTGTAATTCCCTTTTTAATTTGCATAGTAAATAACATATGAAACTTTCTTTAAAAAAGTAGTTGTATATTGAAAACATTTCTCACACTGCACCTCCAAAATACCCCCAGTTCCTGCAGTTACCCACCACGGTGAGCCTTGTAAAGTTACGAGCTGCAGACTCAGGCAGCAGTGTGAACTTAAAAATGTCTCTTTTTCTCAGTTTTTGGTTCTCTAGCTCATCATTTTTACCATTAAGTGTGAGCAGTGTCCAGTAAGACCTGTTAAAATCCCACATAACATGCAGCAGCAAATGAGCAATATGAAAACACACTCCTCAAACTTATAAGTTAGGTGTTACATTAATTACACCAGTAACTCGGAGAACATATGGCACTGGGGAAAAATCAAGAACCAATGCTCTTAGTCTAATAATATCTCTTAAGTTTTATCCATTACTTCAGAATTAAAGGTTTATTAATTTAATCCTCATAAATAATTCAACTTTGACTGTCTTCACATGTCTTTATATGTAGAGTTTTTGCCTGTATAAAAGTTGAAAGCATATGTATTTTAATGGGATATTGGCTCCTGACTTCCTGTGGCTTTTCTGACAGGTTCAACCTAAAAGCATTTTGAATGAATTTATTTTCTCTTCCACAGGCTGAATACTAATACAATGACAACTGTGGCTGTAACAATACTTAAGCATACAATTTCTAAATTATTTTTTCCTTATTAGTCTCCATAACTCTTTGTCCAAAAAAAAAGTTTAGTTCAAACTCTCTCATCATTAAAGTAAAATAATCCAGTACAGTTTGTAACAGAAAAGTAAGTTTAATATCCAAAAATTCTACATAATTCTTGTAGTCTCACTACCTGGAAGACTGTTATCCTTCTTGTTATATCAATGTGCATTAGTGCTGTATTGGTTAAAAGGGATACCACTGCACAGTTTATGCCTTGTCAGCTTCCTACACACCCACGCTGCTTGATGAGAACAAGTTGTACATCTCCTTGGCATTTCAATGCTGCTGTTGTTTGGAGTCACTCTGGCTCCAAGCAGCAAGCATAAATCACACCCTTTTCTTATTCAATCCTACCTGTGCATCACCCCAAAGAACTCCAGAGTTCTTCCCAGAACAGAATGAATGTAAGCAAAAAAGACGCTCCCTGGAAAAGGTTAAAATGAGAAATTCAGTTACATCTTCAGTGATTCTTTTCCATAGATTGAAACTGAAGATAAGGGAATTATATGAACATAGATGCTTTCAGCCAGAGAAAACCTCTGAACTGTAGTGTGGCATCACACCTAAGTTACTGAAGAGTGGCCATTCCTGGGTGAACAATTAATTTTGTCTTTGAAATTTAATCTGGGTTCCAACAAACAATAGCAGGCTTCTTGCACCAATTAACTTTATAAATGTGTAAAGAAAGAAAATATACAAATTTATAGACCCATATATAATATTTATATTGTCATTATATATATATACTATATATATATATTTTATATGTATATTTTAGATCAATTTATAATTTTATATATTTATATATTCATGAAAACAAAGGGCATAACTGTGAAACTAGTCAAAATGAATTTAACTTGAGAATGCCCAGCTGTTTTTAATCATGAAATTCTAAGTTAACCTGGGCTTTGTTAATTATTTTATCAGTGGAAGCAAGACGTGGCAAAATAAATCACTTTTTAAAACTTTTTCTCAGTAAGATGAAGTCTGCTGAAGTAAATGAGCACAACAGCAGGCCCACTGCTGCTGGCAAACCTCGGGAAGTGTTGGTGGTGACACAGATGACACTGACAGGCTGACACTGTAAATTAATTTACAATTAAAGCATTTCTGGTACCCTACTCGTCAAGTCAGACCATCTGCAATGAGCTTAAGGCACAGTGAGACACACATACAGACACATTTAACATCTCCTTTTGTGACAGGGACAGTGGGATGGAGGCCTCAGCAGCAGCCCCAGGCTGGGTGGGGTGGTCACACCTGGAGGGAAGGGATGGGTCCAGGACAGGCTGCAGAGGTGGGACTGGGCAAACCTCATGGGGCTGGAGAAGGCCAAGTTCAGGGTGCTGGATCTGGGCCAGGGCAGTCCCCAGCACAGACTGGGTGGAGAAGGGATTGAGAGCAGCCCTGAGGAGAAGGACTTGGGGATGTTGGTGCATGAGAAACCCAGCATGACCTGGCCACATGTGCTGGATCCCAGAAACCCCCGTGTCCTGGGCTGCATTGAAGGAGTGTGGCCAGCAGGTCAAGGGAGATGGCACAGGGTGCCCAGAGAAGCTGGGGCTGCCCCTGGATCCCTGGAAGTGTCCAAGGCCGGGTTGGATGGGGCTTGGAGCAACCCAGGATGGTGGAAGGTGTCCCTGCCCATGGCAGGGGTGGCACTGGATGGGCTTTAGGATTCCTTTCAAGCCAAACTGTTCTGCGGTTCTACTTTACCTGGCAGGGACTGACTGATCAAAACTATCAAAACTGATCAGAACTATCAAAAAGCAATCAACAGAAGAACACTGCCAGACCCACTTCCTATTTGATTGTGTGGGCTATTTGCTTTTATAGCTATTTTTTTTAACGGCTATTTGCTGGTTTATTCCACCAAAGTACATCCACTCCATACGAAAAGCTGAAGCTGGAGCTGCTTTGAAAATTGTCTGCAACTACGAGCAAACATTGTTTTCTTCCTTCCTAAAACTGTATTTTATAAACTGTGGCTGACGAACTGATAAACGGGACCAAAAGATAGAAAAATTTTCCTGAATTGAGAGGCATAACTGCAACTTTTCTTGAAAAAAATAAAATCTGTTTCCTGCAGCTTGATGAAAAACCATCAAATTCACATTTTTTTAGTAGACATAAATAGAACGCTGAATTAATTGCTCCAAACCCACAGTTCAATCAGTGGTTTTTAACCATGTTTCAGCATGTTAACTGGGGATACATATTTTAGTGGTTATTGAACAACTCACTGCTGGCTTGAAGTCTTGATTTTGAGTGCCAAATCTGTTGCTGGCAGATACAGCCATTTTTTGAACAAACTATATTTGTTTTTTAATTATTTTCTCTTCTATTTCTTACACCTCAATTTGCCAAAACTTTGGTGTCATCGGCATAGAGCTTTCTTCATGTTTGCAGCAAATCAGAGATGCTGAAAGAAGGCATTTGTGAAGCAGCCACAGGTTTGTATATCTACAACAGGTTGAGGTTAAAGGGGAGATCCATATGCCAAAGCTGGAGTGCTTATTTCTCCTTTACTAGGGCTGAGAAAATATAAATCTATTTGTAAGTAAATTGTCAAAACAAAGCACTTAATACGTTGGCTTGCACTGCAAGTCACTGATGCCCTTGGGCTAACAGAATTTATAAGAACTCTATTGATTTTCTTCCCTCTTCTGACTCAATGCATATTTTATATAGATTATTTTCGGCTGCTTAGGCTCTTTTTTCAGAGTTGTTCATTTTCCAGGATAAATAGTGATGGGAGCGTTCTGCATATGAAAATGAAAGGCGTCAGTGCTCTGAATTTCAGAGTTAATTAACAGTGAGTAGATCAGTGAAAATTAAAATGAGCCTCATGGTGACAACTCCACAGAAAGCAGAAAGATCCAGGGGTGGGTCAAGAATCTGATTAGGACTCGATGGAAGACTTTAAGTGACACAGAGGTGATGATGCTGATGTTCAGAGATAATAAAGTGAGATAAATAGAGTGAGATCATGTGGACAACAAAGTAAGAGTGTTTCCACAAGAATTTAAAAGCTCACAGATCATAGATTTAACTGGCAGAAACAAGAACAAATATACAAATTCCATTAACTGAGGCTGAATGAAGGTAAAATGACTTTTTAAATAACAAACTTCAAGAGATTGAGCTTCCAGAAGACCACCCAAACCTTTCTCTAAGGCCACTTGCTTTTAAGTAATGCTGCATTTTTAGGAGCTTAAACTGATTTGCTAGTTTAGACAGCTGATATTTTTAAACAAACAAACTGCAACCCTTTTAGAACAAGGGAAGAAACATTCAGCCTTTTGTGGCTGCTGGGAAACCAACCGAAAAAGTTCCACAAGAGAAAATTGACTGCAAATAAAGATATGAACTTGGTACAGAAGAAATTCAAAATTTTAAAAGAATAGAATGTAAAGAAGTTTTATTTCTTACAAGGAAGTTAGGCAATAAGTAGTAGACTAAGAAATAAATTTAGTTTTCCATGTGACAATTAATTTACTTTAAATATGAAGAGAAAAATCCTAAAATTTAAACTTCTCTAATGTCTAGTATTTCTTTCATCAAGATTAAGCTACAGTAGTTTCTTATTATTAATGTCTGAGCTTTTATCTGCCTCCTTATTGCATTTTTCCACCATGTTGCAGTGTTTCTAAAATACTTTAAATTATAAAAGTCGACTTCAGAACGGTTTGAATGGGTTTTAAATACACTCTTGTCTGTGTACTAACAATCATTGCAAAGGTCTAATTGAGAGAATTTGAAAAGACTTACACATACAAAACATGAAAACTGTTTCCATTCAAAAGCAAGGTTATCTGGAAAGCAAATATAATTCTTATTTAATTTATCTAGGCTAATTAGCAGATGTGAATAGCATTCAAGAAAGTCATAAAAGCTTTAAGATTAAGGTAGACATGTTTTTGAAGAAGTTGTATTATACAGAACCAGAGAGATAAAAGTTATGAAATTTCTTTTGACTGAATGAAAAATCTGAAAGACTGAAAGACTATTAATTTTTTTTAAATATACAATCAGATTTAAATAATTTACCTGCAGCTATGATTGGGAAAAATATATTTCTTTTTTTGACAACTATTGTATTTACAATATCTTAACTTTTGTTATTACCTGCAGCTCTTTCTCAGTGTGTGATATATCTTTCCCATTTGCTGAAATGAATGTTTTCAAACACACTGGTAAGCCAGGTTGAAATGTAGTTATATTTTTTCTTCATCGTTTCATATTCCATTATTCCTTAAGTCTGAAACTATCTATTTGAAACTATCTACTCACTCACCAAGCGAGACAAGGCAAAGTAACACAGTTAATACACATTGCTGAAGGAAGCCTGAACAGAGTGGAAGATGCTGATTTAATTACCTGTTCGTTGACTGAGAGATAAAATAACGTGCAGAGAAGTTAAACTGCTCCTTTTTCTCATGTATAAAACTTATCATTAATGCCTTTGGATAGCCTTTATTTCTGTGAGTTTGCTTTCTAAGGGGTTATATATCTCTCTCCTTTTATTATTATACTGATTTTAGGTAGATTATTGATAATCTCAGTGCATTCTTTTTTTTCAGTTAGAAAGCACTGGAAGTCTAAGATAATTATTTCACTTCTTTCATGCCTCCTGGCTGTGTTCAATTGGACTTTTAATTTTATCTCCATAAGCAGAACCATGACGGTGGAGCCGATCTTGTGTAATGACTTATCTCTCATGGCCACAAACCCAGCACTGGAGAGGGCAAGGAACTTCATGTAAAAACTTTTCCTTTCAGACTGAGGGGGTTTTTTAAATTAAATTTTCATGGTAGCAAAGAGCTACGTGCATTTGCTCTCTTATCAAGGGTAGGAAGCAGAACTGAGACTCTCCCATCTAAACAGGGATCTGTGCTGCTTTGAAATGACACGAAACACATCCCCTCCTCTCATCTTCATCTCTTGATGGCTCCTAACAACCCAAACACCCTTCATTAGCTCCTTTTGCCTTCATTTCTACCTTATAAACAAATGTTGGTGGGATTTTGGTGGCAGTCCCATCACCCATAAGTGGGATACTGAGGCACAGATGAACTGAGGAGCATCTCTAAAGCCCAAGTGCCTTTCTTCTGAGGAGCTCTGGAATAATGCAGTGGCAATCACCCGTACTTTAAATATCTTTCTTCCACTCGTGTTCTCACTTAACAAATTAAATCCAGCTGCTTTAATAATCTTCACAAATTTCTGATGCATTCTCCTCTTTCCAAATTGCTTATGAGGTTCCTTCCTTCTTTTTCAAAGTCTTTTCTATAGGAATAAAAGATACTGGATGGACTTTCTTTTTTAATTTCATGAAAATTAGCTCCAGTTTCAGTTCATATCTATGGACAGGCAAAGACATCTGTGGCTACTTCCATTCATGTACTGTAGTGCACAAACTCAAATTAAATCTTTCCTGTAAAGCCACTTGAATTTTCATTCTCACCAGCAGGCATCAAAAGGCTGTCTCAAAACTTGTGAGATGCCCTCCTAGAAGAAAACAGCCAGCTCGTAAATCCTAAACACAAGCCAGAATTATAGCAGTGTTTATTAAATAAAGGAGAATGGGAGGCAAATGAGATGGAAAATTATCACACTGTATGACAGTAATTCTGTTAAGGTTTAGTATTCAACTATAATATTTTAAGCTCAGTGCTGTCTGTTGTTGGGTAATGAGTAATAGCATTTTAAAGGTTGTCTGAGCACAATTGCTTTTAGATATTTCTGAAACTTGTCTCTGGGCTGACCTAGAAAGGATTTTTATTATTTTAGCTGTAGCATATCCCATATTTGCTTCCTTCTGCATTGGAGAAAGCATCCAGCCATGACCTGTGAGCACAGTCACAGGCTGATTACAAATTGCAGTTGGCAGAATTAAAGCAAAATAAAACAAAAATTCTACTTAAAGGAAGGCCAATAATGATTTTTTTCCTTTCCTCTTATTTAGCCTTTTAATTTTTATAGGAACATCAGAGCATTCCAAACTGTGTATCACTATTATTGAGTAAATAGCTTTGTGTATAATCCTGAAAGGGAAGCAGAGAATATAGGAATAATTTCCCAAGGCAATTACTTTCATTGTTTTCCTTCTCTGTGAGGCATCCAGAGCTCACCAGCGCTGCAGGACACGTACCTGATAAATCCTGCCCTGCACTCTTTGGAGTCATTACCAATTAATGGCAAATCAGTGGTCTCTGAATTCCCTGATTCTTTTGTTTTGAGAAGCATATGGATTTATTTATTTGCTTTCCTAGTAATCTGATGAGATATAAAAAGTGCAGATGTCAAAAGCACACGGTTCTAAACTGAGCTTACATGTGTTAGATTTAGATAAGCCCATGGAATCACGGCACACTATTCCTCATATTTTTATGCAAATACATTTTATTTAGAGATTTAAAGCCATTTCAACTTGGTTTAATATGATTATTTCAAACTTTACATCTGAAATATTTTATTGAGCCTGGCCTTTCACATTTTTTCCAGAAAACTCCTCTTCTGATCTGCTGCACATCTATACCCCAGCCTGTAAATTAAGCAGACACCATGATAACAATTTCCTATTTCTTAGTATTCGTGTTCAGATTTTATTCAATTTATTTTAAGTCAATTTCACACCTCTGTCAAATCTGTTCTAGTTAGTGACTTCTCTGCCTCATTTCTTTTGTCTTTCATAAAAGAAATTTTGCTGCTACCTGGGGAAGAAGAAGTTTCCCAAAGTTCCTCTCCAAGTTCTGCTCCTTTGCCATCTGGATTCTGCTGCAACACTGTGGTTCTATTTTTTTTTAATTTACCTCAAAAGAAGGGAAAACAGAAATCTCATTGTGACCATGTGTTACAAAGTTTAGGTCAAGGTTGTCATACCTTGGACAAGTTCTTCCCACATTAATTTTTAAAAGACATAAACACAGTACAGTCCTTCATTGGCTATAAAAACACTCCAATTTCAGGTGCGAATAGAAATGTTGATTTTCTAGCTGAAGGTGAATTTTACATCACAGATTCTCTCTCAATGCAGAGCTGGGTTCCTAGGCTTGATGACAGAGAGATTTGCATAAATATATTTGCATGTAGCGCTGGGAGTTGCCAAAAGCTTGGAGTAGAGCACACTCAAACCCCAAAATTGTTATTTTATGCAATTATATGACACCTTCAAAGTTTGGGTTTACATTTACATCTATACACAACTACTGGAAAGCAAAATATAAATCAAAATACACGGATAAATAATCTCATCAGAATGTATGTGTCATCACTTCTCAAGCAGAGAATACAAAGTAACAAATATTGACTTTCGTGAGAAAACCTGCATTTCAAAAATCATTTCATCCCATTACGAAGTTTAAGGATAGAAGGGAAAAATGTGTCCATAAATTATTTACTTGAGGAGAAATTTGCAAATATTTCCAAAAATACATAAATAGAATAAAGGTATTCACAGAGCAAGTTAGTTTTGCTGATGAATTTCAAAAGGCTGGCGTGGTTCATAAGCTAGTGTTACTGCAGCATGGATGTACCTTTAAACACACAAATTTGTTAAAATTGGAGAGCCAACCATGAAATTTCAATGTTAATTGCAGATTATTTGAAGAGTCAATCACGTAACTATATCATTTTTAAAAAAATAATTACCTTTAAACATTACTGGTTTTGTCTTTGTGGCAAATACCAAGGCCTCCAGTTAAGGAATCATTTTGTGGAACCTATAGGAAGCTACAGAACTGTGGAAAGAGTCCAATACTTTTTCCATAGGAATCCCACAACTTAAGAAAAGTTGATTTCCTTATTGAGATTTTCATTTTGGAGAGACTAGAAGACAGTACACACATCAAAGCTGCTTTCTTCCTTCTTTTGCTGCCTTGAGAATCAAATTGGGAAGGAAAAAGAAAAATAAAAAAAGAGCAATGAATAAAATCCAAACCACTAGAATTAAGACTTACACTTATATAGAAGCCTTTCCCAAATACCTTTTTTTATGAATAATTAAAATGCCAGTCTGGAAATGGACACTCAGAGAAGTTGTGAATCATTATTCTCCATAGTAGTCAAGATCAGAATAGGGATTAAAAGTGAATAGTACTGTTTACCTTCACTATCATTCTTAAATCATGAGACCACACATATTACAGCTCTGTATAAAAAAGATTCATTGAAGAGAGAAACAAATAGATTTCAAGATTTAAAAGAACTGAGGTAATTTTCATTGGCACCAAAAATTCTACTACAAGCACAATCAAATCCATGAGTATTGAGCTGGATGTCATCCGTCTTCCTCTCTCTAGTTCTCCCTCTCAAATAATGAAGAAAAAAATAAGTAAAAAAATAAATCAAGCCTCCAGCTCCTCAGTAAATGTTAGGAAAGAATAAAGAAAGGAAACATGCTGTTCTGTATCTCAACTCATTAGCAGCCAATGAAGCAGAGAATAACAGCAGTCCAGAAGGAAATAGTGGATGATGCAGCTGGGAAAGGGCACAAATGAAGACAGATAATGGGTGTAATGAGCCAACAGGGGAATTTTCAGGTTGTACCTTTGAATTCACACTCAGTTCCAGATGTTTCTTCCCATTTTCTCATGTAATGAAAGACATGGAGAAAAATATTGGGTTTTTTAACACTTGTTTTCTCATTCTTATTTCAAAGAGACAACAGCCTGGATTATCTCTACAGCTATGCTTGCCATAATGAATCTTTAGAATTATTCTGGACAACAATGAATGAAGATCTCTGGCACTTAAAGCAATATTTTCATCAGAGAATGAACAAATGGATTGACCTTCTCTTCTATGGAAGCTAATAGGAAGCATGTGCAAGGAGAGTTTTTGGGCAACAGACAATATAAAATAACTTGAAAAATTTATATTGAAATGAATTATAGGCTGCAAGAAGTAACTCACTGCAACCACTACCATCAGTATTAGAGTCACAAGATGACATTGAGAACTGTATTTCCATCCCAAATCTTTTTAAGGATTGAATATACTCCAAATATACCTCCTTGGCTACAAAGAAAAGGATATGAGGAGTGGAAATAACCATCAGGGCAGCCAGACTCTCTGCATGTGCTAAAATTTCATCTTGTCTTAAAACAAGATTAAGTTGGGGTCTCCCTCTTGAATTAATCTGTTCACTCTTGACCACCAATTTTGAGCTGCAAAAAACCACTACAAATTAGATCTCAAAAGAATTACTATGTCTAAACCTTTTGTTTGTGTTTTTTATTTAAGTTTAGACATTGGGACTTTGTTGAGAAAATAAAGCAATTTGTGTAAGCATTTAATTGTTCATTTCTTATCTATTAGATAAGGCTTTGATGCTGCTGCTGGCCCTTTTCAGAAAATTTCCTGTGTGAAGGTTACAGCCTCAGAGACCCCGTTACAGCTACAGACAGGGGATCACTCCTCTACCTAGAGAAGATATCCCACTATATTTGGGATAGAAGTGGAAAAACCAGGTAATCCAAGCCCAGGTTATATTTTAGTCATTTCTACATTTTGTAGTTCTCCATTCAGACACTCTAAAGCAATTAATGGTGCCACCTACTCTTTGGGTGTTTACTGTGGAACGCTTAATTTTATGAATCACAAATATTACTCACCAAATAAATATTGTGAGATAGAAAAGCCTAAAGTTCACAACCAATATAGAGTAGAGATTATTACTATTTTACCGACAACATGATGTCAACAAGGTCTTACGTTATTTTCTCTGAGGAGTAGTGAAGGTATAACCGAACACAGGCTGATAGTATTTGATGAATCTTCCTTTTGCTTCTTTCCTTGGCCTTGTAAACTGATATTTGGAAACCCATAAATGTCATCTCTGCTGGCAGAGGAATCCAGAAGAGCAGCAATGCAAACCATCTTTGCAAGGTGTATTACACACTGAATGGCAGCATCAGAAACATCACAGAATGATGTTATAAATAGAGATGAAACTACCTAGAGTAGATAATGTTTTTTAGTGGGGCAATGCCAGCCATTCCTCAGATAATCTCTGTGCATACCATCTGCAGGTTGAAAGGCACACAGAGAAAACAGACCTACATTTCAACAAATATTTCAAGAGAACAGAACAGATTAAATCCCAGGATCCCAGAATGGTTTTGGTCAGAAAGGATCGTAAAGCTCATTTCATTCCAACACCCCTGCCCATGGGCAGGAGCACCTTCCACCAGACCACGCTCTCCAAGCTGTGTCCAACCCAGCCTGGAACCCCTCCAGGGATGGATATATAATATGTCCATGTACATCAAAATAAGTGAGATTTTTATAAGTTAAACAAATCATCAGAAGGAAGTTTCTGTAAGGTTTTATTTTAATCCTTGTCATGTTTCTCTCTCCTCCTCTGACTAAAATATTAAATATCAGCTTCTCTCTCATCCTACATAGTATTTTGTGAGAAACAGCAATTACTCTTTCTGTAACAGTAAAAGAAATGGCAAAATATTCCTGGTACCAGCCAACATTTCAAGTGGAATTTTTCCGTGTTTGAGGCAGACATGTTATATGTGACATACTACAGCTGGCAAGTGATAGGATTTTCAGATTTAAAAACTGCCCGTCTGTTCACTGCTTTAAGTATAACTCTCAGACAAAATTAATTATATGCCTTTCTCTCTTTATATCGTAACTTTTCTCTCCCATTCCTAGGTAGTAGCCTCAAGACCATTCTCATGTAAAAATCCCAAATTGTGTGTTCCATTGCAAGTGCAACATAAACCTTAAAGGCAGCAATATAATTATGGCCATAAGCTCATCTTTATGTCAGCTTAGCATTTGCCAGGGAACAACTTAAGAGTTATTTTTAGGCATTTAAACAGGGACACATCTGGCATGGGGTGTTCATTAATGAAGTGTGTTAAAACTGGTAAGACATTGCTGATATCAACAGAGGAAAACGTCGAGAATCTGAAACATTTGGCCTGGTGTTTTTATGTGCTGCTTTGAGTGCTAAGTGTTAATAACAATGAATCAAAACCTGGCAGAATGTTCTTTTTGTAGTACCAGCTGTAATGTAACAAACTTTTAAGGTGTCAACACAAATTTCTGTCTTCAAATTAAGCAAATTCAAGCATTTAGACATAAGTCTAGAATGGTATCTCATGCATGAACTCTGGTGCCATGTACCGTTACAGAGAGACTGGAAATAATTAATTGCTATACAATCCATTTTTAAATCTATTGGCTAATTCTATCAATCCTGATATGTTTTTTACAATAATAATTCTCTAAAATACGTAGCATATTTTAGACAAAATACAGCTTCAACCAGCATCCCTTGTTTTAAATTGGCTGTAGAAAAATTGTGTTCATAGCACTTTGGATCACTCTAACCTGGGAGAAATCCTGTTTGTAATATACTTCCAGAGAAAGCCTTTGAAGACACATAATCCAGCAGAATGTGACACAGACTGTGCTTTATATGTAAATTTGTTTGCCTCTTTTGCCCTTTATTTCTTACTGCAGTAAGATCAAATGTTTTGTGTATGAGAACTCACACAGAAAAAAATAAAATCAAAAGTAGTTCAACAAATATGCAAAAATTCAGTAGCATAAAGGATGCTGGATTTAGGGAAGATAAGTGAATGCTGAACAATTAGATATTGGGTAAGTAAAAGAGGCTTTTTGAAGCTATGCTTTTAATTTACTTCTTAGTATTTTCTCTTTGATATTTCATGTCTATCTTGAATAGCACAAGTCGGTGACCACAGAGAGCACTCCTCCCTCGCTGTTTGTAATTTGTCAGACTAAAATGGGAGTTTTCTCCACAAATTTCCATGATGCTCAGAGAGAAAGTGTTGCATCAGAAGCTTAAGGCTGACTGGGACAGGGTGATTATGAAACATGGAAGTCTAATAAATACAACTTTACCTGCTGGTCTAGCGAGACTCCCCCCACCATTTTCCACAATTCCCTTTCCCCACAGAATCCTCTGACAGAAAGTGGATCAAATGTAACATTGAGTATGCCCCAGAACTTAGAAGATTCTAAAATTATTTAAACATCTGGGTACTCAGCACCACCCAGGAAAATAAATCATAACAGGTCATGGTCTAGCATTCCAGAGAAAACTGGGGAGAAAATCCCTACCTCAGTCCTGGCAGATGGAAGGTTTACAGGTTGCAGGACTTTCCATCTCTGGAGACATTTAAAAGCAAGTTAGAGACTCCATTCATTACTGAACAGTTTGGACCACAGCGGGGAGATACCCATAAACCCACAAGACCTATTTCAGGAATGCCAGAGATAAAGAAGTAAGGGAAGCCTAATTTTGATGCTCTTGAAGCAAAGTTCACTGTCTACAGGAGATTGAATCCCCACTCACTTCACCTCAGATACATCCACTAACCTCATCCACAGATCATGTCTTTAATTCTACAAAGAGTCATCATTTATTTTCTTTCAAAGCTAAATTTATAGCAAATATTTGCATCCTATAAGAAGGAAAAGTAAATACTGAATATACACTGAGAGGAAGAAGGTCTGAGACACCAGAACAGCAGATGTGATCTTTTTAATTTGCTAAGGTCCACCAGAGGATGTTCCTTGAAATTCCTTACTGGCAGAAGGAAGTTATTTTGGGTCTCTGGAGGAAATTGTTAATTCAATTTCATGACATTTGGTGTCATACTCCTGCTGAGAAATACACATTTCGTTGGAAGGAAATAATTCACTTAAAACAAAGTGTATAACGTAGTTCTCAACTTCCAGAGATTTTGTACAGAGACAAATCCAAATCCTGGTAATTCTCAGGCAAAATATATATAGATCTGTGTTTTGGCTGACAGCAACAGAGGCATTGGCTGTGTCTGGTACTTCTGCATCCAGTCTTGAAGTTTTCCAACTGGAATTGATACTGACTTATGCTTGGCTGTAGTGTGGACGACATGCTCTCAAGAAGGCCAGGAAACGAGAAACAAGACTTCATGCCAACAGCAGGAGAGCTTCATATCAAGGGAAAGACTTCCCTAAGGAACAAAATCCAAAGTCTTCGTTAGTAAAACCATTAGGATCCTTTTAATCATGTGATCACCACCGGCACAGGCACAGAATCCAGGGCAGGCTGACAAAAAGTGACATTACTCAGTACTACCAACTGCAGGGCCAAGATACTTGAGATAAAATTTTGCAACATATGCCAGAATAGAGTTTAAAACTGTCTTTCTTAAGGAGTCTAGATTCCATTGCATCAGCACAGGAGCAGAAAGGCTAATGGTGCATGAAGAGGAATTAATATCCTATTTCTTAGCAATCTGAGGGTCTTCTCCTGAGCAAAGCTACTCGTAAATAGTTATTACTTAATATCTACTTTTGAAACTGTTGTGAACTCTTGAGTACCTGGTCTTTTTGAAAGCTCCACCACTCTGAGTTCCCAAACAGCAAGGCAGCACTTTCTCAGGAATTAGTCAGATACTTAAAAGACTTGAACATCTGTGAAAACCTAAATGGAAGTTATGCTACAGTGCAGTCCACAGCGCTGGGAGAGCTTGTTAGGACAGTTTGCTACACACGATGGATGCCTTGATGATAATAAACCTGTCTCGTGGTTATCTGCTGCTGAAAGGAGAGGTTCAGCCCTGATCTTGAATCCCTGCCCCTGTGTTGGAACTGGCAATTGACTGACTCCACAGTTAATTGGTTAAAGATGGCAAACTGCAAGAAACTGTTGTTTGTGTCCCTGAGGGCTTTTGATCCCATGGCTTTATCTTAGCAATTCTTCCTCCAGCCTGCAAAATAGGCCTCCAGCGCCTTCCACACACAGCTGATATTGTTAAGATCCAAGAAGTCCTGTCTAGACAGTGAAACAAAGACACTTTGCACTTGCAGACTCCATATGAGTTTTCTGAGGATATACAAAAGCCAGAGGGACAAAATTAGGTTTCAGGAAAATAAGATTTAAAAACTCTTTACAGCAGGTCAAATAAATTGAGACTGTTGTGAGTTCAAATGCTACAGATAGAATTGTTTATGCTTCTTCCTTATATTTTGAAAACAATGGAGTTAAAAAAAAAAAAAAATACCAACAAAAAAAAACCAGAGCCTTCCAACTGCCTACCAAGATTTTTAGATATTCACTTTCTGCCCATGGAGAAAAAGCCACTCTTGCAAACAACTGGGCTATAATCCAAATCCAGAAATCAAGACTCATTTCATTACATTTCTTTCCCCCAAAATTTTGAAAGAACGTTTGTCTCAGTGTGATTCAGAGATGAGCATTTCTCAGAAGTGGTTTTTTTACCCCTAGGAAAGGGGTAAAAAAGCTTTTTCAAAGAAGCTCAGACCATTAGCAGTGTCTTTAGCAACATTGTGTTTTCTTTCACAAGCTTCTCCACACTCTGGCTGGAACTGCTTTTGTGCGTATAATCTTATGAAAACAATGATGGCAACAGTATATATAATTCAAACAATTAAGTCACTGCAGCGAGGGGAGAATAATGTCTCTGGGCGTTAAATCATATTTGCAGTTTGGGTACTGTCCTGCATAATCTATCTGAATGGTGCAGTGTTTTGTCTGCCATAAATAGCAGCTTTTACTTTCTTTGCAATTCCACTATATCAGCCCTGCACTAGGATAAACAACACACCATAAAAGAGCAGAAGGCACAGTTAGGATAGAATCATTATGCAAATAGGTTATGGCATGCTTTATATGAGAACAGCTTCCCTAAAGAGACCTAATGGGATGACTGACCTATAAAGCATTTAATTTGTTGTTAGCATTTCATTTAATTGTCTTTCAGCTCCTCTAGGAATAAAACTTTTAATTGTAAAAACTTCCAAATGACATAATGGTTGATTTCTCTTTCTGTAACTAACAGGTTCCTCTCATAGTAAAAATAGCTTGCTGTGATTTCCAACTGTAATTTCTAAATTCTGGTATAATTCTGGTGCAAAAGTTTGGATGCTAGACTTCAGCTGACAAAACTCTATTAGAAGAATGTTACCTCTAGAAATGTTAATGAGAGGCATCTTGACAAAATACTATATATCTTGATATACAGATATATAACAGATGATCAATTTTTCTCACTTTTGACCTTTGAGTGGAAGACTCAGGATCCATAGTCCTAACAGGATTGATTATTGTGTGAAGGTTACATATAATAGGGGGTAAATAGACTATATCAATAAATCTTCATTTTCTTTGGCCAACTACTAAAGGAAATTTAAAATCCTCACCAAAAAAAAAAAAAAAAAAAAAAAAAAAAAAAAAATCCAATGGCATGAAGTATTAATTATCAAGTGCAAGTGAAGGGACTGTATAAACACCATATTCTGAAGTGCATTGCTTGTTTCAATAAAAAACCTTCAGGGGGGTTTACAAAGATAAATTGGATTTTTTTCATCTAGAGGGAAATATTATGCCTCCAAAGGCAGGCCTGGAGGCACTTCATAGGGTATGAGAAAGTAAGAGGTCATTCCTGTTGGGAATTTGGTTTTAGTTTGGGATTTTTTTGAACAATAAACATGACCAGAAATATGCCCTGTCAGGCAAGGCTGTTCACAGCATCTTGGTTACATCAGCAAGAGAACTGCCACAAAGATCAGGGAATGTGATCATTCTAACCCATTTGACACTTGTCAGGCCACACCTGGAACACTTTGTCCAGTGCTCTGTCCAGCTCTGATCCCCCAGTTTCAAAGAGACAATGAAAAATGGAAAAGGTGCAGCAGAGAGACACCAAGATAGTCAGACTTTGGGAGGGCTTGGCATGTGAAGGAGGACAAAAGAATTTTTGTTCATCCAAGAGCAGAGAAGACCCAGGGAAAAAACAATCCCAAACTTCCAGTAGCTAAAAGGTAGCTATAGAAGTGATGGAGGGCAAGAGGCAATGGACTTCAGTTGCTTCAGGGGAAATATTGGTCTGGAACAAGAAACCAGTTCATTGCAAGTAACAACAACAATACTGGAATAAGTTACAGAAAAGTGGTGGAATCTTCCTTGCTGGAAACATTCCTGCCTCAGCCTGACAGGGATAACCTTTCAACAGAAGGTTGGACCAGATGGTCTCCAGAGACGCCTCCCAACCTAGATTTTTCTCTCATTCTAAAAATGCCTGGTGTTCTGCTATGACATTTCTTCCTACCCAGCCTTTTTTAAAATAAAAAATCTTGTCTGAAATTTATACTTCATTTCACAGTCTTGTATCATGTTGTTAATTTGATTATTAAAAGACACCACCTCTCTACAAATTGAAAAAATGAACACTCTTCAGCCCTCAGTCAAACATTTTATAAGCTAATTCTATTGATGAGATATGACAAAGACAAGAACTGCTAATGAGGTATGAATTTGTGATGGATATATTTTAGTTGAATGGATATATTTTAGTTACTGCTCCAGAGAACATTAAATGTAAACATAAACATAAAGAGAAATATATTTAAAAGGTCAGAAAAAAAGATTCCTGTTCTAACCTCAAGCAAGAAAAAACCCCAACGGTATAAAGGCTTTTGCTAATTCTAAAATATTGAAATAAAATTGCATAGAAATATGCACAATTCTTTAAAAAATTAAGAAAAAAGAAAAAAGAAGAAGCTTTCAGTATTCTGTTGGCATACTTTTCCAGGAAGCTGTGAAACTCATGCATTTTCATTTAGACTTCCATCTTAACCTTTCCTCGTGTCATTGCACCCTTAAGCAAAAGTGTATAATGCATATTATTTTAGCCATTAATCTCCCATTTCCAATGTTACTATACCTCAAAATGACTCAGTGTGGCCAATTCTTAAATATTTTGTTCAGCATAACACCATGTTCAACAAGCAATTCAAAGCAGTCAAATAAAAGATGAAAAAGCTTAAACTCCAGAAACATCACAAGTTTATCAACCCACTCTTTTCTAATTATATGAAAAATTTTGGAGCGAAACAAAAGAAAATGAATTCACCAAAACAACACATTTTAAATCTACAAACCCTACCCACATTTTGGAATTAATATGCATTTCTGAAAGCAAGACTAAAACACACACATTGCTTTTTATAATCTAATTTTTAAGACTAGCTTAAGGAAGGGAAACTAACTTAAATGAGAAAGGAATATACACTGATCTGATGATGCTGAGAATAGAGTTCCCAGCAATGGGTGAAAGAACAGTAAAATTTCTTGGAGATAATACCAAAAATACTCACAGACTTCAAAATATATCAGATACAAGTCCAAATTCTTGTAACATTTCTGGACTTCAAGTGATGAGGACAGTGATAGTTGTAGTTATTTTGTTAGAAATTGAAGTAGAAAACAGAGTGAAAGAAGGCAACAGGTAGGATTTGTAACATGGCTGAAGAGTGAAAAAACAGAAATGAATTGCTTCTTTTTTTGTGTACCACTTTCAGAATTTAACAACTGAGTTAATTTTATTTAAAATTGTTGTTTCTCTACAATTTTACAAGAAATGGTGTTTAGGGGTGTTAATATTTAATTACAAACCTCTCAAATTTCACTTGTGGCCCTGTGAGCACAAAAGCTTAGGAGGCAGTGAAGGGTAACCATTACTGATGTGATGTTAATCATCACATTAAAAGGACATATTTCTATTTCACAGAAAGGGAAATGATTAACTGATTAAGCAAATAATGGAGAGTTAGAAGAGATGTTTACAAAAACTAGTTGTATCCTTTTGGAATGTGCTGAATCAATGCTATCCACACACAGATTTAACGTTAGCGAAGATAACTTTACCCTGAAACTGTTTTTATTATAAAACCTTATGCAATTCACAGTGGAACGAGTGGAAAATCATATTTGTTTAACTTCTCTAATTCAGAAGTTTTTCTTCAGAAAAAAACCTATGCTCAGCTCTGCACAGATTAATGCTCCTACACTGATTTATATTCCGGTCCCTTAGTGAAGCATCTGTTACATTTCTCCATATCATATGTGTGTTAGGCAGAGAGCCTCAGGGCTTTTAACTATAACAAATCCAAAGTTGATTTTCCAAGCCTCCTGCTACTAAGGCAGTTTTCCCTTTCACAACAAATTCCTCTTAGATGTATGTCCTTTAAAATGTATTTGCCCTCTACTAATCAAGGATGTTTGGAAATCTCTCTGATTGCTTTCCCCATGATCATCATCTCAGCTGTCCCCTCAGATAACCCTGTTTAGTTCAACTGTCTCAGATGTTTATAATGTTGCAGGAAAAAAATGGCCCAGTTTTGCCACAAAAAGTTTGCACACTCCTAATTCTACTTTCACAGCTTTAAACAAGTGATAGTTTTCGAGTTAGTATCACTTCTGTTCGTGCAAAGGAAAGGACAGAGAGATTGAGAACTAAGCCTCTTTCCAGGTCACTGCTTGAATTATTTCCATTGCTGGATATTTTAGTCTCTGTATTATTTGTTAGAAGCTAACCAGAATGAATATTTTATAGCACAAAAGGAGCTTGCATTGTGTATAACAGCAAAGAGTGTCAAAATTACATTTTTGTTTTTATATGTGAGGAAAGAGATCTCTTGTGTATGAACTGTAAGAGCTCCTTCATCAAGGCACCTCTCTTAGGAGCTGCTTTTAAAAAGGGTAACAAACTTATGAGGAACTCCAGGTCTTATAAAATCAATCCCATGCTACAAATGTGAGACATTGTTCTCTGGGATTTGCACTCCAAGATCAACACACAATTTTCCTGTTGTAAAGAACAAAATACATTAATTGATAAATCTCACACACTGTTCCTAGCCTAGAACTAGAATAGACCAGTCAATATTAGGATGAATAACATGTAAAAAAACCCAAAATAATGTCATGATTTAATTTCCAATAAACTTCAGGGTTTTTTCTTGTTATATTTTTTTGTTTTCTTGTGTTGCAAGTATTGAGTCATGGCTAACTCTTTCATAAGTACATACAGAGAACTAACACTACAATCAAAACACGGGGGGGCCATGCTTCGCTATACAATATTTGGTTTAGCATTTCACCTCTTGAAAGTCTATACATAAACTGCAATCAAGCATCATTCCTTCCACTGGATCATTTTTTACACCTTCCTCCAGGCAGTGCTGTCTCATAAACCACTTGGAAACCTGCCAGACATCCATGGAGTTTTCTGGGTAAGTACAGATGCAGCGTTTCAGTCATGATCTCTGAACTTATTGAAAAATAATAATTTACAAAAGGGAATAATTGCAGCATCAGTCCTGCAGGTTTTACTTAAATTTACAGGCTTCAGCAGATGTTTAGGCTGCAACCTTTCAGAGATGTGTAGTTTGTCTCTCATGAATCCCTTCATGAATTATTCTGTGATCAAGCAAAGACTTCTTGAGACATGAATATGAGAAGAGCTATCACAATCACAGAAATCTACAGATCTGCAAAACACTTACTAAGAAGTGCTGTCATTATTACAATAAAGCCTTCCTCCTTTGTTCCTATTGCTACTGATTATTCCATTTCGAAAGTGAGGGACAGACATTCTCAACAGGCTGAGTGTTCCACTTGCAGGGGGATACAGACACTTTGAGAAAAGATGTCTGTGAGCTATTTAAATCATGCAGGGGAGGGATGGATGGATGGATGGATGGATGGATGGATGGATGGATGGATGGA
>NW_024581101.1:4129159-4157729 GCF_017639235.1 Corvus kubaryi
GGATGGATGGATGGATGGATGGATGGATGGATGGATGGATGGATGGATGGATGGAGACTGCATTAGTGGCAAACAAATGTTGAGCCTAACATGGTGAGGATAACAGGTTGAAAAACAGTCAAATGACTTAGGAAAAATTTGTATTTAATTTTGCTTGCATAGTATCATGTAAAATTAAGCTGAAAAATCAGTCTTTAGAATAAATATTGCTAGAATCTGCTTATCATGGGTTAAATTCTAAGGTTAAATTTCTGTGATTCTACAGAAAATTTGTCTGATTCTGGGCTGTAGCCAATATGCATAACACTATTAAGGGCCCATAAAATGAATCACAAAACTTATTTTCTTTATTAAGAGAATGTAAAACGAAAAGTTAACTTTCAGCCTTTTTCCTATTAACTCAATGTATGGAAGAATAATCAAAAAGTACATAAGAACAGGAACTTCCTTGCCATATTTTGCTTGCAAGAAAGGAGAAATAATAGTTAGAGGGAAAATGCCAAAATACAAGCACTACTTTAATAGTCTGAAGATGAAATATTTAATCTATTTCCCTGTTTTTCCAAGTGTGTTTTAGCAGGTAGAGTAACAAATTTTTTATAACTCAGGCTGAAATTTTATACCCTATGAATGCAGTTAATAATATAAATTAATACTGAAATATAAACTAAAAATGTTGATATCCAGTCATGTTCGAGCTGCTAAGGAATATGCAAGACTAAATGTTGGGTTCCTTTTTTAAGTATTCCCACATTTCAAGGAAGAGATAAAGATCACTAATCTAAACACAAATTCAGAGTAAAGCTTTTTTAAATTGTTGTCCCTGAAGTCTCCTCTGCAGAAAGTGAGCTATGATCATCCTGGTGTGGTTTAATCAGTCACCAAGCAGCTGCAGCGACCTGTGAGACACAGGAGGATGGACAATGTACAAATGTTGCTGTGTCCACTTCCAGAAATTGGATCTTATTCTTGATAACACAGAATTTAATATGGCAAAGCTACACAGAAAGGCAGAATAGCACTTGGTGGCTACAAAGAAAACAAGGAAGAACATCAGAAGTCAAAGAAATCTTCCAAATGCAACTTCCATTGCCCTTCTGGGGGCTTGGATGTGCCCGTCACTTACATGCCACTACCTAAAAATGTAAAAGCTATGTTGGGATGAGGCTAGAAGGGTGAAATATTAGCTGAGAAAATGACAATATTCTCTGTTGGTGATTTATTCTAGCTTCAGTTAATGTGTTTTCTTATGCTTTTGGATAGTGTCATCTTCATTCTCAATTGTTAAGTTTCAGACATGCAGCTATATTATTAAAAATTCCTTTTGATAGAATTAGACTATCATTAACAGGTAATGAGAAGAACATTACTGACTTTGTCAGGAATTATGTCTTCCAGGATTTTCATCTAAATTAAAGTTTGGTCTGACTTAAAAGAATAAATTGTCTCTGAAGTCTATCGTTTCCTTGGTGATATTTTTTATTCTTGTGTCATAATGCAAGTAGAAGAAACATTTGAAAATCTGGTTAGATTACTTTCCAATACTGCAAAAATGGGAAGATCACACAAAAATTGAGTGATCCAAATGAATGGAGTAGAGAGTATGCAATTACGACTAAAGCAAGATTAAATAAGTGAAGGTTAAGTGCAAGCACGACATGATAGAGCGGGGAAAAAAGGAAAGGAAAAATTTCTCTGTGCTTCTTTTCATAACTCGTACATGCAAATTCTCCAATCACAGATAATTTACATAGATCATATGTGTCAGTGCTGTGCAATGCCATGAAAGTGCACAGAGAGCTGAATGACTGCGGTTTAAATGGCACAAATTACTAATGAATACACATGAAAGAAAGGAAGATTTTTTTTCATACTATATACAATATTTTTTAATCCATGTGTACACACACACGTGAGCGGCAGGGTAAATGGAAATACCATAGAATAAGTTTGGGAGTCCAACAGAGATATGTGCTAATTCCTATTTTTTTTTTTTTTTTAAATTCAAGTACTTTCTTTGAACTTCTATCCTTATCCGGAATTTATAATAAAAAAAAAAAAAAACAACTACAGTCACTACCTCATAGAAAAGCCATACACCAAAAAACTTCATGAAGAGAATAAATTATTCCACAGTAAGAAATCCAATCCAAAGAATTTCTTCACATACTCAGCACCTATTCAACAGGGATAGCAATTGTACAAAAATCTAACAATTTTTCAGGGAGAAGAATGAAATCAGGAACTGCCCAGAATACATTTCTCTACATAAAAAAATCTGCTGTGAGTAGAGCAGTGGAGAGCTTTGGAAACAGGTTGATCTGAAAAAAACCACCAATATCTTTAAAGAAAGACCTCATAGCAATATTTATAGTGATTAATATCAATGGTATCAGCACCTCTTTGTGGAGGACCTCGTGGGTTTACCTTTGACAATGCTCACCACATGTGAGAATGCTCAGCCTCCTTTGTACCTTGAGAGATTTCCAGAAGCAGCACTGTTGAAAGCATGGATTTATTGCTGTTTTTTCAGGGCAGTTTTTCAGGCTGGTGTCACCCATTTGTATCTGACCAGAGCCAGCCAAGTCTTTAAGGATCCGTGTGTGGAACCTCTCTTCACAGAGCAGATGATTCTCCATCACATCAATGTTGTTTTATGATGACGTGTTACAATTTCAGCCAGAAAAGGTCAGAGCTGGCACTGAAAGAACAGTGATTTATTATTCAGAGGGAGATTGCACTGCAGCCCATAAAGCATTCAGTACTACCATTAAGACAAAACCTACAGTCAGAATAGCAGCAATACCACAGTCCTGTGGTGTTTAACTCCCGCCCCAGCAGGAAGTATGAGAATAATCCCACTTTCAAAAACTACAGTTCTATGCCTTTTTATTCTCTCCTAATTAAAGGAATAAATAATAATTTGATTAATAATTGCTAAAGCCACTGTCCAACCTTGATTTTTTTTCCCCTATAGGCGAATATTCTTTCAAACATTAATGAAATATTAATTAAAGTTTTTTTGTTAGACCAGGACAAAGAGACTGAAAATTAGCCAAACATATGTGATTATTATTCTGCAAACATCAACAAGGACACCCCACATTTTAAATTTTATGTGTTAAGACATCTAAGAAGACAGATAAGGCTTAATAAATCAGCCTTTTACAGTAGAAGAGCTCAATCAATATTCTAAGAAAAATATTCACCTGGTTGAAAACATTTGCACTAAATTTGGAGGCCGTGGGCAATGGGCTATTGTAAGCACTCAAGGTAATTTTCTAGATGGAACATTAATTTCTTTCAGAAGAATTTTTACTTTATGAATTGAAAGGACAAAAATAAATCACACTTAATTGTTAGGATCTATGGTTGATTTGTCCACAGTTGAACATTTACCTGGGCTTTGCATCCACCACAGCAGGGAAAAGGCTTTGTTTCCAGAGGGATCCACAGGGTCCTATCCAAACGCAGCTTGAAGAACAATAGGAAATAGTAGTGAAAAAGAATGCTGTTAATATAAATGGAAGTTCTTGGTTGTCTTTTCCTCATCATCCCAAAGCACTTCCCCAAGTACCAGGGACTGTTTAATAATTTTTTGCTTATTTTGCCCATGCAATGAGGACTTCACTGAAATGGGACTGATTTTGCTGAATAATCTGTGGAGTTCTAAGCAGTGGTTTCCCACTTAAAAATTGTACCTTAATAACACCTTTTATTGCTGTGTATAAACAACTTAAAAAACTTCTGCAATAGTAAAAAAAGTCTTCTAATTTTGAAAGCCTTCAACTAGTTGAATACATTCTCTTTTCATAGAATGCATTAAAAACATTATCTTTTAATTCTTATCAGCCCCATTAGCACATTTCTTAAATTCAGTGTCCATCTTCAGTAACAGAATTATCATAACTGTTTAGCAGAAATATCTTTTTTAAAAAGAAGCCAATCCTAATTAAGAAAATCAAGCATGAAAAACACTTAAATTTCTTCCATATTCCATTTGGAGAGCAAAAAACCAGAGTTATTTATTCTTGAGAGGTCTTTGCAGTTATCTGGAGCCTGGAGAATTTGGGACCACTGAAGACATCAAGATGAGATCTTAGGCTTTAAAAGACTCATGTAGAGCACAGAGGACTGACTACAACTCAAGTAAACCAAGTCTCTGTAGAGTCAATACATCCTTACAAAGTTTCAGGATCAGAAACTAATTTACTCAGCATTTCCACTGCAGAAAATTGAATTGTAGGTGCCCTTTGTAATCCAGACTTTTTAATTTTCTAAATTATAAACAAAAACTTCCAACAAATTTGGACTATATAAAACATGAGGAAAATCATCACAGATTGAGGCAACACAAGATAGTAATTACTGCCTGAATATGCTAAGAAGCACTGTTGTTAAGTAAGGCCAGAAAGAGCATCTGTGCCAGAACTGGAGAAGAATGGTTGTGTCTCAATCTGAACTGCAACACCAGCATCTTCTCCTACCTTGCTGGAGACTTTCTTGGATTTAACCTCATCATGGTTTCTCCAGTTAATTACTGGGTTGATTTTTTTTTTTCTGTCTTTATATAGAAGGTTCCTTGACAGGAATCAAAGCTTTTGGTGATCTCTGAGCTCGAGGTGAAGCAGCCAAGCCCAAGATGTTGTGGAGCAGGAAGGGGTTTGCCCTGTTGAGTGCACTTTGCCAGCAGCAGCTGCTGTATTTGGGAACTCAGAAACGGAGGAAGAAAATGCATAAAAATGTCATAAATCTGGGTGCTTTAAATAATGTGGGACCTAATATACTGCTTTAAAATATTAAAATTTCAAATTATCGACGATTCCTCTTATACTTGATAGACGAGGATGTTTCAGCAGTTTCCATTAGGGCTGCAATGACAGCTGCTCCGAATTGCTGATCCTGACAACTCCACTCCACTGGCTGTAAATCTGGAGAAAATGTACCCCTAAAAACCAGCTGGTTACATAAGGGAGAATCCACAAAATTGTTGAAAGATACTAAAAGACATGCTAAAGGCTTACTTTTATGATTAAGATATGTGTGCCGAAATATATATTACTCGTTACATGTTGTAAAGGCAAGGTAAGTAGGGCATGAATTCACATCCTACATTACAATGCAGTATTTATGGTTAAGCTGCCTTATTTCTAACATGGTAACTTCAAAATCCATCAAGACTTACACTTATGGAGATATCAGAGAAAAATTTAAGAAACAGGACCCTCTGCAAGAAAGATTTGTTAAAATGTGTGTAATCAAATTAAAAAAACCCTCTTTATAAATGATAGAGTGGTAAACAAAAAAATTAATCTAATCATCACATATGGATATATGAAGCACATCACGAGTCTCTCCAACAGCTGTTCTTTTACTGTAAAGATAATCCATAGAAATATCTGAATTTATTTTGTTTGCTCTGACTACCCAGGAGTTTATTTTTGCCAAAGTCACAGTTCTACATTTAAGGGAGGCAGAAAGACAGAGTTAACACTGTTCTGAGGCCAAAAAGGCACAGATCACTCAAACCTGCTGATGCTTTGAAGTGGCTACCTAAACACAGAGGCTAGACCTCAATAAGAGAATAAAAGTGGGTATTTATTTGAAGGGCCTTCAAAGGTACACCTTAGGAGAGTAAATCCTACAAGGGGCTCCACCCAAGATGGACCCTGGGTCACGGGTTCTTCACACTTTTATAAGTTTGGACCATTTGCATATCAGGGTTAATTCTCCAAGTATAACCTCGGTTAGTGATGTAATTACCCCACGTTTGCCCCTCCTCTCAAAGGCTTTTAGTTTACACATTTTGGGGCCTGAACCTAGAGACGGTTTGTTCTGTCTGACCAGCATGAGAGAACAGCAGCTAACAGGCCACAACAGGCCACACGAAACTTCAGAGTGACACACCAGGCAGTGCAGGATTTGAAAAACATAAAAGTTAAAACCTAAGGCATCATTGCCACTAACATGCCTTGGATAACCTCGTTATTCTCATTGAAATTAGGTTCAAAACATAACAATTTGGGAACTGCATTTGGAAAAACATATTTATGAATAAATCTGCTTCATCAAACTTAGTACTGATTTCTTTCATTGTACTTTTTATGGTTAATTTCCCCTAACCGAAATGTCCTCTGTATAGCATAATTTGACCTGATCTGGGGGGGAGAACTATTGCACCTTTACCATTCTACCTTTAAGAAAGACCTCTCTGAAAATTAGTTCCATCTTACCTTTTGGCTGTCTGCAATCTTCTAGATCATTTGGTTTTTAAGCAAATGTTGAAGAGCTGCTTCCATTTTCTGTAAATTGCTGCTTCCTTGTTTGTGGTGCACTTCAAACAGATTTTGAAGCCTTGATTCCAGATTCCAAAGCTCCTTCACACTTAGTCCCCTGGCACTTCAATCACGTTGACTTCACTAATTAGTTTCCCTAATTTCTCAGTCTGCTCTTTTGGAGTCAGAAACCTTGAGTCACCAGCCTGGTTTTGTTTATCCTATTTAACTGGAAATGCATCAATTCACACTCATTCATGCCAAGGTTATTCTCTTTGACCAGCTGATGGTTCACCCTCCTGTTGGCTCAGTGGCTGCCCAGAGTGAGGGAATGTGATGCATCCGGCATCCCAAAGTTTCTGGCATTGCTGGCAGTTGGGTTGTGCAGATGCAACGTCTGCTGTAATGACACAGAGCTTGGTAGAATTCCTCTCTCCATAACATTAACAATCTATTTAAATCTCTCCATGGAAAGTGGAGCAGAACAAAACACTGACTTAGAGAATGTTCTTTCACAATCTTTCCCCAGAACTGGTTTTCTGATTCTTACCTCTGTTAGGCTGGGTTTTTTCTTAACCAGGCTGCCACTGCCTCTTTTTCTTCCTTTCGAACCCAACTGCTTAAAAACCAAAGACTCCCCAGTCCCTTGGTTCTAGTTGTGATACCTCTTAAACAATGCTTCTATTATTATTCGGATGATTTTTTTAAACCAAAAATGATTTGACATTGGGAAAAAAATAACAGCCCAAAACTGCTTGATTCAGATATTGCTGCACAGGAACATGAACTCATATTCACTCATTCAGTGAAACTTGAGCTCTGGCTGTATCTATAATATTGAGTATGGCATTCACACAATGTTGTGGCTTGAGTGTTTTTTAATATTAGTAAAAATATTCCCCAAAAAGTTTAAATTTGAAACCGCTTTCAAAGGACTTGTGCAAGTCTCCTGTCATGGCACAAACAGGAGAAGGGGTGTGTGCACGTTGTACCACACCACAGATATATTTGTGGCATATACCGTGCTCTGTAGATATATTTGAGGTACTTATATGTGTGCATGTGTGCATATATGGGAGAAACTTGACAAAGTATAATTTAAATGCATTTATATTTCTTCCGGTTTATGAACAGAAAGGAGAATGAATCCTCCAAACAGCTCAACCATTAAATGTGTTTTTTAAAGCCTCATTTTAACTATAATATTAATTATCTATGTTTCAAAGCTTCATCTTCTACTCCACCTATTTTTATTTTTTTTGCAGGTTTCTGCTTTGAAAAGTGAAAACCTTATTCAATCTGGTGTTCTGCTTTAATATATAACAAAGACAGAATAAGCCTTTGTTATTTCTCACATCATTTTCTTTGTATTTGTATTCAACACAACCGTGCTTTTTTTCTTAGTCTTTTGTTTGATTCACCAACAGATTAATTCTTCCTTCTAAATAAAATCTCATATTAATTTTATTCATAGATAGCCTATAAAAAAGTTGTCTCAATTTTATTTAAAGCACATTAATGTGGCAATATACATTAACATATCTTGTGTTACATTTGTTTCCTCTTGGGGTTTTAAATCTAGAAAGCAACTGATTAAATAATAAAAAACCATTTTGCAAAGAATTATTTTCTGACATTCTTAGTTCTGTACCAAGACATTTTTTATCTTAGACCTCAGTGCTGGCTCCAGGATAGGTTCCTGTCCATCTGAGATAAACTACTAATTGAGAGAGCTTAGTATGCACATCACAGTTTAAAATACATATATTTCAGCATATCTTATCCTTTTGCATTTTAATATTGACCCAAAAACTTACCTCACGTTATTGATCTATAAATATCTCAGGATGAAACACTCAATTCAACTGGAATTAATTTAAGATTTTCTTTTTAAAAAACTATAAAAGCCTCCATCCTGCACAACCTCGTTAACCTATAAGTCTTTCCCATACTCTTAATTCGAGTAAATTCTCTTTTTTTAAAAAAAATTAGAAATCAAGCTTTGTGCAAATTCACAGTTTGGCAGCTGAAACTGATGGTGAAAATACCTTAATTAATTCTACCTTACAACTGTATTGATTCTGAAAGAGGGTGAAGGACTGTGTGCAGAAAATCAAGGGGACACGGAGCTGAGGCAAACCACAAAAATATCAAGAATTCGCTCTTCAAAGTGATTTTTTCAGCAAAATAGGACTTGTTATTGAGAAGATTTAGAGTCCAATATAATGTAGGAATTGTCACAGCCTCGGAAGAAGACGAAGCTGGAAACCATAGAAAAAGAATTATCCTGTGATGAGCTCTGGTCAGAATGAGTAAGTCCCTGTGTGGGATTGTGACTGCACAAACAAAGACACTGGGGACCTGGACTTGACATTGATTGCTCAGTTCCTTTTCAACTCAAAATGAATTCTCAAATACTCCCTGAGATTGAGTTCCCATCCAATGGCAAGCATGTCATTGCAATTAATTTCATTTTAATGGTTGTTTCAGACAAAAAAAATTAAAAAAAAATCACTTTTTAAAAATCAAATACAGCCCTTTCAAGAAGCACTGCAGAACATCAGCTGGTGGTTAATTTATTGTATCAGATCTATGCAACCCTTCACAAAACCAAAACCTGTCTTCCATTCTTGCAGCCATTTCATTCTCAGCTCTCAACTACAAGGTCATGTCATCCTCATGACAGCAGCAGAGATTTTTCGTTAATCTTTCCATTCTTTGAACTGTGTTTTTTATTTAAGTACAGTCTACAACACATACCAAAGAATTATCACACACAAAATCTGTTACACAGAACAACGAATAGTATGTTTGAATGCAAAAAACAAGTTCATATATAAAGTTCACTATACCTGGATAAATTCATGCCAGTACATGTCCAAACCTGCCCTTCATTGTGCTGAAAACACATATTCACACAAGGAAAATGAACATTTCTTGGAAGCCAAGCATTTGTCACTATGACAGAACTCTGTTCAAATCCTAGAAATACCAGATGATTAACAAAAAATTGTATTTTTTCTATTTGTTCTCAGATGAAAAGTGGTAAAAAATGGAATAAGGGTATTAAAATGTTTCTAGTTCAATTCTGCAAGTTGCTTGATTTTTGAATGAGAAGAATAATCGCCTATAGCTACGTTCAACCTCAAGAACCCTTACAGGAGTCCAGACCTCACCTGAAAGGCTGATGAAACCAATCATTTCAGAGCAGAATGTAATTTTGCCCTTAAGTTATGAAACAACAGCGTCATCTCCATTACTTCTTTTATTCAGATCTTCCAAAATTCCAGCACCTTAAAAACAGAGCTTTGCAGACAACTGCTGCCTCCACATCTTTTCACCCCAAAACATCACTGTTTAAAATCAAAGCAGTCCCCACAGTCATTTCAAATGCCATATGGGAAAACAAAGCTCATTCCACACACCTGATAAACTTTCCGTATGCTGGGACTGCCCTTCCCGTGTTTGACCACGTTCTCCATTTGCCAGACTGCTACTTCTGCCTTCTAGTCTCTCTTTTCCTCCTTTTAACTTAGCAATTTTAACAGGACTTAAACTCAGCTGTTCAGACTAATACAATCCCACCTTAATATTCTTTTAAAAAATTGAAATTACATTAATATGTGACAGGAAAAAGAGTGATAAAAGAGTTGCAGAGAATGCCAGAAAACTGTCATTGATACATTTGATTTTACACTAAAAGCCTCAGCATTCTGTAATATGCTTGTGTATAGTCTCCATGAAAAGACTGAACCGAAAATAGTATGGATACTCTCACAAAACATTTATAACAGAAAACAAGTCTAAAGGCACAAACCCTTGCTAGAAGCAAGAAAGCTGATGTGGATTACCTTTGACTTCTCTTTCACTTCATTGGCAATACATGATAGCATACGGTTTTGACAGGAAAATAAAAGGAATTAACAAAATGGTAACTGAAGACATGTTCCAACTTTAGATTCCAATTATAGCCCACATTGCTTAAAGCTAGGAAATGTGCAAACATCTAACACGGATGAAGGAGAGAGATCTAATGAAAAAGACAACACGACACGAGAACACCGAAGCAGAAGCAGCTAATTAAACCCATACAACTGCAAAGCAGATGAATTATTAAGAGAGACAGAAGTTAGTGACAAACTTGTAGTGCTTTTATGCTGAAAGAAGATTTAAAATTAAACAACCTGTAAGCACAAGTTATATATAGGGTTGGGGGGTGGAGTAGTTATCATTGCATTTATTTTTTCTGCTGTAACCTACTATGCCATCCAAGCTGCATATGAAAGACTTTAGCCCAGGTTTGCCTCTGGGCTAAAGGGTTTTGATAAAAAGCTGTGTAATGCACACCAGGAAATGCTTTATTCTTTGGTAGATAAACCTCCATCCACCGTTGTTGTCAACAGCAACAAAGCATGAGTGTATTTCAAAGGCAATGTTCATTTTGCTCACCATGAAAGCTCATTCTGTAATTAAAATAATCTGCAAAACACCCTGCTTGACAGTAAGGGATCTACTACTGATCTACAGCAACAGCAGTCTGCAGAGCAGAATGAGCTCTGGGAATTTAGGGATCTGGCACGGATCATTGCTACTGTTAATTTTTGCCACTTGGAATGTAACCCCAATGAAGTAATACTGAAAAAAGATTCATTTAACCCTGGAAGTGTTAAAGACCAGGTTGGACAAGGCTTGGAGAAACCCGGTCTAGTGGAAGGTCTTCTTTTCCAGGGCAGGGCATTTAGAAAACTTTTCCATGGTTGGAAGTAGATGACCTTTAAGGTTCCTTCCAACCCAAACCATTCCATGACTCAACCTCCACAGGCAGCACGTGCTAGAAAGGGGTGACCAAAGGGCCATGCCCAGGTATGAATGGGAGGATCCACATCTCCATGTACAATGAGGATCTGGAACACAGACATGTGTGGAACAGAAGGAGCAGCTCTTACCTCTGGACAACAGTTCTGTAATCCAGGAAGGGAAATCAGTGGGGGGAGACTGAGGTAGCAATCACCACATCCCCCAGACACTCTAGGAGTCCTGTTTTCATGAGCAGTTCTCTGTCATGGACGTCTATTTGTTCCCTCTCTTTTTGAAAATCTGGGTGGGGCTGAAAAATCTACACTTATGAGGTGTTTTTACAAACTTCCTGTTAAGGTTTTGAAAATGTGCTGTAAAGTGTTTGAAAAGCAATAAATACTTACACTGGCAGTTCAGTGCTTGGAAGGTTTCTGCAAGTTGCTAAGGCTTTTACAATAGCCTGTAACGTGCTCTCCTTTCAGCATTTCCACAGCAGTTACTTAAACAAGGTGATAATTTAATCATGGTAATGGTTACACAACTCCACTGAAATCAGACTTAATCAGAGCAGCTTTGTGCATTCAATGCAGATGATAAACCCCTACAATCTAAACCTTTTGTATACACTCTGTACCTGCTTTCCCCAAATTACAGGAAAATATTCTTATGCAAAGAAATCTCTAGTAAACTGGGTTTTAGCTGGAGTGAAACCCCATGTTTTCAGGCTTCACTGAGTAGGAAGGTATCACCTTCTCCCTTTTTTCCCTCCCAAGTTAGTGTTTCTCTATTTAGTGAAACACAAGATCGAGCAGAATAGACAAAGTCTCCACTGTAAATCATTGTTGTGCAACTCATTGAATTGAAAACCCACCATGGATTAAACTGCCCCCCAAATGACAACGTCTGCATCTGCAATGCAGATTTAACTCCTAAAATATCATTAAGTCTTCTGCAAATCTTCTTTTTTCCAAACACTGATTCCCTTCAAGAGAGATTTAGAGTTCACACTGAAAATACCGTGGGAAGTCTTGGAATATCTCGAACACGTCTTTGTATCTATTAAAAAAACCCGTTTACAGTATATAGGTGTTTTGGAGGACAATCTTGACAAAATCCTCTCTCTGAGTAATTAAAATACAGCAAATGCTCCAGAGCTATTTTTTGTGGGTCATTTAAACACATAACAAGCTTCTTTGATTTGAGAAACCCAACATTTCTTTATATCAGACCATACCATTAGCAAATCTCTTATCTTACACAGTTAGTACCTGCCTAAAATAAAGTAAATCCCAGGTGTCTTTCCACTATGTAAAACAAAAGAACTAACTCTGAAAAATAAAAATTAAAAAAATGTCCACTTGAAGAGTGCACCAATCACAGTATGTGTGTTTGCACAGTTGGTAGTTTATATATTTATATACAAGATAATACTGAATTTCGTAGTTGAAAGAGATTCACATTTGGACATCTGTAAAAACAATTGAAATTAAGAATAATTTTCCAAATTATTAATTAGTTTATAGGCAGTCACCTTCTACTCTGGCATGAGAGAAAATGAAACCCAAAAAAACCAGCTTTTAATTTAATAATTTAGAAATATAAAACACTCCTTAGGAAAGTCAAATGCAACAACTTAAAATTCTTGCCTTTTTCTGTAAATTCTTTTGTGGCGTTTTTTGACCATCTATTGTCATCAGCAGTATCTTGCTTTTAAAACTTTCTGTAGAGAAAGATTTACGAATGAAAAAAAATGAACTCTCTTTTTCCCCAGTATCAAGGAGTTTTTCACAATGATACTGAATAAGTTGTTCCTCCCAATCTGAACAGTTCTATGCAATTACTGTAGGAACAGATGCTTCAGTTGTTTCCCAGTGATCACTTTCTCTGACCTAAATTACTTAGTTCTTTGCTTCTGATCATGGGTACTACAGATTTTGTCAAGTACTTTTAATTTAAGACCCTGAAAATATCAATATCGTCCTTAAAGAGTTCCCCATGTCCTTGAAAAAGTCATGTGTGAAAGACTTTTTATCACAAGTTTCTTCCTACACTAACTTTGCAGTGTGTTTGGTTTCCCCAGTATCCCTGAACATCTGCATGCTCTAAACATAAAAAAGAAATCCATTTCCAAAACTGATAGAGCAGGAATAAAACTGCCAAATATCAGCAAAGTGCATTTTTATGGCAGAGGATAATTTGGGTTTACGTTACCGGTGCGTTTCAGCTAAAAACTGCAAGTAGCACTTTTAAAAGTATAAAGCACTAATTTAAGAGAACCTATATGGAGCCACCAAAGTCTCTCAGTCTCTGCTGGAGAGTTCTGTGCAGTTGTGGGCTCCCCAGTAAAGGAGAGACATGGACATACTGGGGCCAGGAAGGGATTAAAGGGCTGGAGCATCTCCTGTACGAGAAGAGAGCTGGAACTGCTCACCCACAGGGAGTCAGGGCTTGGGGTGGGTCACAGGAGTGAGCAAAAAACACCCAGTGAGAGCAGCACAGACCAGACCCTCCCCAGCGGTACCCAGAAACAGGACAAGAGGAAATAGGTGCAAATTTAAACACAGTAAATTCACATAAGAAAAAGGCTTTTTTGTTCTAATTTTGTGTGTTCTGTTTTCTATGAGACTGGTCAAACAGGTTGCTCAGAAAGCTGTGGAGTTGCCATCCTTGAAGATCTACACAACCTAACTGGACATAACCCTAAACAATTTGCTCTGGGTGAGTGCATCTTGATGTTGGACTAGATCTCCAGGGATCCTTTAGTATTCAACTACTCCATTTCTTGATTTTCTGCTTGATCATTTTTGTATCCTCTGATATTGTGGCTCTCTTTTAACAAAAAGAATGCATTATGAGTAACTTTTATTAATAATTATAATTTTTATTCAGGAAGAACTTTGTTTCTCCTCAGTAGTAAAAGATATTGCAATTAAAGACAACTACAAAATTGTCACGTGTTTTATAATCAGTAATATTTAGAATTAATTTTTTATTCCGTTATTAGACATGATCTAGACACAAAAACCAAATCAAACCTAAAAACTCACGTTACAGCTGAACAGTATCAAATTAACTTTCATTATTAAGCAGCTTCTCATTCATTTTCCTGAATTAAAAAATAAGCAAAACATTTTTATTCCTCTACATCCATCTAATATTATTGCCAACTGGAGCTGTTGCAATCATTCTTTTAATAAGTTGTACTTAATTATATTTTTATGTTTTTGAATAAAGACTGAAGAAAAACTTTCAGTACCTGAAACGTAGACAATTAAGTGCTACAATGATCACATTTCACTGAAGGTTGAGCAACAGCCTCAAGATGAAAGCAAAGGTATAAACCAAGTTAATATCTGAGAACACTCACAGGCACCCCCATTCTCTAGTGGGAAAACTGGGAGACTCAAATGCTGTCCTGTGCTGGGCCCCAGTATAAAAGAGATGGTCCAAAGTGAGGAATGCACTAATGTATCATGGAAAGGGTTCATGAGAGAACTGGAGAGCTGGGATGGATGCCATGAAAATCATGGATCAGGAGCCTGAGCACCAGCAGCTCTTCCACTTGCCTGGAGGAGGCCACAGCCAACCCAAATTTAGTTCCAAGATTTTATTAATATGAATTGAATGAGCATACTTTTAGCTGAATTAATCTTAGTATTTAGCCGTGGCTTGAAAGGAGGATGAAATGAGAGACCTCTACAAGTCATCCCAGCCTCATTTTTCCTCCAGTTGCAGCTACATGATGATCTGTATTGAGGTATTTCTAAAATATTGATGCCTGTGCTGTATTTGAGATTTTATGGCTCACTTCCTTTTTTGGGACATTTTCATTGAAATTAATGCACATCTTACATTCTTTTTAAGGTACATTCTTCCACTCCACATCTCACCAGGGCCATTATACTTAAACAGAGCATTTTTTTTCAAAACTTTTTTAAAAAAATCATGCCTACTTCTTTAAGATTTCTCCTCCTCTATTCATTTATTCTTGAGGAAATGAGCAAGAATCATAATTTCAGGTCTTTTTATTTTACTTTTCAAGGTCTAATGCATCATTTAAAAAGGAAATATAGCTCTAAAAGTTGCTGTTAAGGACCATGAAGCAGAAAAATAATATGTAGTTCCTTTGCAAGGTTTTTATCTTAACAACATTACTAACTGTGACATTTATCCTGCTTAACCTCACCAAATGTACCCTAGGGAAATGTCAACAGAGTCTTATGGTTTTAATACAAATGAATTATCAAAGAGTTTGAATAATGTAATCATCTTAATGTATTCAGTTTTTATAATGAACATCTGTTATGGGCAGAGAGAGGCAAAATGACTGGTTAATGCAACAATTAAATAAACAATTGAACTCAAAAATTATAAAAACCTGATTTTACAAATTTAACTATTTAGAGCAACGAGCTGAAGGACCTGCCACTGAAATACTCCTTCCATCCCTCATTTCTGTTGGGTGCATTTTTTTCTTTGATGGCATCCATATATGTTTTTCAGCTGCTTGTTCTGGGTATAATCCTGCTTACAAAGACAGCTTGTTCCCCGGATAGAAATCTTCTCTCTTGAGTGATGCATATTTGTGTTCTTAAAGTTGCTGCCAAATCTCTTACTTTACATTCCTCTGCCAATAATCCTTTTGCAGTGTATTTTCTGTATTATTTATTATAAGAGGGTTGTTTTCAAACATCCTGCTTGCATACATTACTGGAATTCTGCTCTCATGGGAACACATTCTCTAATTATCAAGATGGACTAACAAATGCCTCTGATATTTACTGCTCTTATATTATATTCTGGCACTGCACTTTCTGACCCAAATAAAATATCTGGAAAATTTACATGAATGATATATAATTTTGCAGTCCGTACTCTTTTGAGCTACCCTTTATGAGTAATTCCAAGAAATCATGAATATTTTGTCGAGGAAATCATGTTGTCATTTACAATTCAGAAAATAAACATCCTGGTTTATCTGAGTTCCTCAGTGACATTTCACCCAATCTCCACGCTCTGAACCTTGTTCAGACACTGCTATCAGTTTGTTCTCTTGCTCCTGAAATGCAGAAATTTGAATATACTTTAGGAACACTTGTCAGCTTGCCATTGCACATCCATACAGACAGAACAGTTTAGGTCCTGAGTATGCAAATGTGGTATACTGAAATTATATTCAGAATCCCTTGCCAGGTTGGTTCAAGGCTGGATTCATCTGCTTTTGCTTGGTGGCTATTTGCTGTTCACAATTTGTTAAATAGGGATAATTCAAGCTGCATTCAGAATAATATTTCAGTGAAAGAGAAAATTATCACATGATTAAAGGTCCTAGTTACTCTTAAATTAACCCCAGAATCACCACACCAGAGAAAATTCATGACTTTGGCCATGACCACAACTTAACTGGAGTTTAATGTATGGTTTTTTGGTTTTTTTAACTGAAATTTATTTCTCACTGAAATCCACATCCTCAATGTCAATGACTGTGTCTAGAGGGGTTGCACAGCTCCAAATGGTATTTACATATTCTGGTATATTGACTAGGAGAAAACACAAAATGGTTCCACCTGAATGAAGGAAAGCAGGTCTGTACTGCTGAGGCCTTCAAGGAGTTCCTGTCAGGACTCACAGTTATAACCAGAGCTAGAGCAATTTCCCCTCTCTCTATTTAGAATGAATGATTATGGTAATATACCTGAGAAAGTCTGAGAATGACAAAGGTATTTTCTTTCTATACAAAATGTTCTAGTCATAACACATTAGGTACAGTAGGCAGGTTCAAAGCTGACTTAAATGTACATTTTTGCTGCCACTTTATACCACCCTAAAAATCTTCCTACTGAAAGAATGACGCGAGACAATGAAGATCTCAGAAATCACAATTAGGCAGAGTATGATAATTATATCTGAAAATGAGTGGAGAAGGGGGAGTGAGGAATGCTGGCTTTGCTGGCTGCTCACCCTTTCCTAGCCAGGGGAATAACTGTGTCTCACACATGACAGCTCTGAAACCTGGGCACACAGGCAACTTTTCTCACAGGCAAAATCAGTCATTTCAGTCACGAGCTAGTGGAGAAGTTGCTGCTGTCAAAATCACATGAACATATGCATAATTTTCATTCTTGTATTCACAGTCATCATTACTAAGGAAGCATAGAGAGCAACCAAACCAGATGCCTGTGGCTCTGAACGTAACTCATTCCCTTCACTGCCTGTTGGCTTTGGCTCCCTAGCTGAGGATGCCCTCACCTGTCTGGCTGATTATGGTTTTCCTTTCCCTTCACTGTCCCGTTTCCATAATCAGGCCTGAATTTTACTCTACTCCATGTTCCTTTACTCATCCCCCTAATTCAATCCCAATTCTTTTGAAACCATTGAATCCTCTAAACTCTTTCAGCTTGACCAACTTCCCCAGGAGGAAAACAAAAAAGTGCTTTTCTTAGGATCTTGTACAAAGTTTTATGTGTACAATTTCTTTTTCCCTATAGTCAGATTGTGCTGAATTCTTTTAGGAGTGTTGATACTTTGGTCATTCACAGATCCATATCTATTTTATGGATGCAGGGGACAAGGATTCTGAGTATCAGGCATGACATGAGCACAGCTGCCCCTTCCTTTGGCGTTGGAGGGACCTGGAATAACTGGAGAGATCATCTCACCTAGGGCAAGGTGTGAAACTGAGGCCAAGCTGGGGTGTAGGAGTTGCAATGTTGTGTATGAAAACAGACCAGGATTACATAAATCTTCCTGAGGCACATGGAAGCACTGGCTGATTGCTGTCCCTTCACATTCAGGCAGAAATTAGAAGGATTACACTTCTTGACACTAAACATCTGTGTTCTGCCCCAGTTATACTTTAAATGCCTTTTGTGAACTAAGCCTGGGTCTTTTAAAATTAATTATCTTTAATTACCAGGTTCACTCCTCTGTCCTTAGAAAATTGTCACTTCATTTTCTTTGCTCTAATATTTGCTTACCTTCCCAGTTAAACGTGACTTTTCAGAATGAGATTCTCAGTTGTACAGCAGGGTATTTCTAGCTAATTTCCTTAATACCCAAAGGATGCTCATAATCTGGACTTTCAGAAATGAGTATAAATTTCTTTTTTGTATATTCCCTCCTTTGATCTTAGTTATTTTACAAGGTCAATTCTAAGCACGACTTCATAAATTTTCAGATACCTCCTCCAATTTCATTTTCTGTGTCCTTCAGCATTAGCAGTCACAGGTAAATGATACCGCAGCTTTTTTCCAGTGCATTCTTTTCCACTTCCCAAGGGTTTCTCTGCTGTTTTCCTTGGAGGTTCATTTTGCATGCCAAAAGCCAGGATTCTTTTGGCATAATACTACCTTTCCAAATCTCACCTTTACACGGCTCCTCGAGTTACTCATTTTCATTAATATTCCATTTATATTACCCAGCACATCAGATTCCAGTAATGCATCAAAAATCACAATTGGTGTCACCTCCTTTGCTTCTGCAGCCTTTTATTTCTGTTTGTTTCTTCTCTTCCCATACAGCCATTTTAATACATTAACATGTTTCTTCTAATCTGATTTCTGTCTCAAATAATGCAATTCTGAATAAACTGAAATTTCCTGGCACATTTTAGCTCAAGTGCCACTCAAACTCTTCTCTCCTTCATCAGCCGCTCTCACCCAAAACTGGTCTTGAAGGCATTATTGTTCATGCAGACCATGAAATAAACTTCTGTTCAGACAGAATTACTGCTGAAAGTGATAATTGTTAGTCCAGGTGAGTTTGTGTGCTTTGTGCTTTGCTTTTCACTGAGTTCTTTAAAGACAGGGGGGAAAGCATCACCAAGATTTTGGCAATGACGAGTATATCAGTTAAAGATAAATGAAATTATTTCAATGTTTGAAAATTAAAATAATCCAAATTTTTTAGGTTATATTAGAAATAATAACTTGGCAGCAATATTTGGTGTAATGGATGATAAGATATACGTCAGATAATGGCAGAAAATCCAGGAAGTCTATCTGTGATAATGGGTCTGTAACTTTAATTGATGCTCAAATCTTGTTTAAACATTGGCCTACTGAACTGTAAGTCTCTCTTATTTAATTGAGTTTAAGGCTAAAATAGAAAAGATATTTTAATTTTAGCTGTGGCCACTAAAAACACCTAAAGTGATAAAATCTGAAATCTCAAGGAATTTAGAACCAAAGGGTTTTTTAATTCAGTAAAACTGACCTTACAGTCTTAAAACTGGCCTAGTCTTTCTGAGGACCTGATTACCTCTATATGATTTTCAGTCTCATATTTTGCATATTTTTTACTATATCTTGTTCTCTTTCCTTTTTCAGAAGCAGAACTGAATTGGCTTTCCAAAGTCATGTAAAAGGTTGATATGATTTCTCACAAATATTATAAAGCAATTTCCTTTAGTGCTGCCAAGCCTAAGAACGGGGAAAATATTTGAACACAGGCTTTATATCCTTCTTCCAAAGCAGAGCTAATGATGAAGGTGTGGCAGGAGAAACAATCTTTGTACAAAGTTTAATTCACAAACCTATATTTTTTTCTTACAGAGTCATCCAGAGTTCCTCCCTTAAGAAGTTTTTCCTATAAAAATATTCGCAGTTCTCCAAATCATTCAGTTGAATACAGAGACACTCAGACTCCTGGATTCTAGTCCTTCTCTTTGTTTTCCCTCAGTATTTCCTGATGCTTGTGTAAAACAGTACAGAAACATGCCTTACAGCCAAAATTTCTCTGTCCCCTCCCTCTGTTTTGTTCCATACCCTTCTTGGACACACCTCCACACCCCATCATCTGTAGCAGGTTTGGATGCAGAGGGATTTTCTCTGCTCAGTCCAGCAAGTAATTCAGGGTTTTTACCTTTATCTCCACTGGTTTGTTTGGTCATTTATTGTTTTGCTTTGGTTTTTTTAATACTCATACAACACATTTGTTCACAGATTAGAAATTCTACCCAGTCCCTCTGTTTATCAAAGCCACTGCTCACCAGTTTCTCCTGACATCCCACACAACTGGAAATTTACAACTGGGAAGGTTAAAACAGAGATTAATCTCTGGGTTCTGGCTTTTCTTTCACAATGGGAATCTTTCAGAAAGAACTGATTTGAATTTTGTATTTATACTTTAGAGATATGGAACAGACTGGTGCAAAATTTGGTCACTCAACTCTTTCATGGCTCATTTTTAGTGGGAAAATTTAGTACCAGTTAGAGCACAGAGAACTTCAAGTCTCCAATAACAGTGGAAAATATTGCAATAAATTACTGCATTTTTGCTCACACTGTGCCTTTCACTCACCAAAAAACAATTTAAAAACCCCCCCAAAATCCCAACACAAAATCCCCCCCAAAATCCCCAAAATCTTGAATTCAGCAATGTTGACTCTGAGCAGCACATCAGAAGGATCAAATAAAACCCTCCACACTAACACCAAGAGGCTTAGCTTGCTAGGAAAAGAATTAGTCATAGCTTCTATCAAGAAATTGATTTATGATACACAAACAAACACATAAAGCTTCCATCCATTTCAGAGCCTACTTTTTGAGAGCAAATTGAACACTGGAAACAGCAGTCTCCAAACAAACTATCCTCTGACTGTCATTAAAATAGGGCAAAATTAAATGTTAATAATTAAAAACAAAAGCAAAATTAAATTAAATAGTAAATTAGAGGCTAGATAATTAATGCATTCCATTCTCAATACTAGATGTTCTTTACTTCTGAAAGCCTAAAATTCATGAGCAAAGATAAAAAAAGTCCCAATTGCTGATAAACAGATAATTAGAAGCAAACTAAGCTTGAAATTAGATTATATATTTTTACAAGAGGCTGTATACCTAAAGAATTATAAAATAATTGCAGGGAAAGAAAGGTAGGCTTTAATTTGTTGAAGCACAGGATGAGGCAAACTTTCAGAGACTGAGCTTGAAATGAGGGCCTTTTGTAGTACAAAAACACGATGAGACAGCCTTTCACAGCATTTCAAGCTTTTCCATAATATATTGTCATTGCAGCCTAAGAACCCGTCATATATGATAATTTTCACACAGTTTTGAATAAAAACTTCAAAAGGATCAAAAGAAAACTTTCAAGTTGCTTTGTGGTTTGTAAGTATATTTAGAAATTGCTTTGTATCATAAACAATGGCACTCTAAGCACTTCAAAAAGAAAGCTGTTAGTTATGTTACCTAACAAAAATAACGTTATTTACTGAAAATAGTTTACAACACTTACAGTGGATAGAAACGTTTATGTAAACAGCAAAACACTGGAATGGCTCTGTAAGGTGCATTGTACAACAACAGCCACATTGATTAAAGTTACTGCTGAATTTTCCATTTTATTGCTTTTAGTTCTCTTACTATACTGGAAAAAATGATTGAATTTTCTCAGCCCCAAGAACGTGTGACTTATTAAATATTCGAAAATATGTAAGCATTAGACTGCACAAACCTAGTAATTTCCTCTGATAAATAACCTGGCAGAAAAAAGCTGTTACTCATTATCCCCAGCACATTCACCGTTTAAAAGCTGCACATTGCAGTAAACTGTATGGGCAGTAAAATATGTCACTATATCTCACTTGTTGACAGTAAAATATGTATCTAAAATATGCTGTAGAGCTCTAAAATATGCTATATATTGTAAAATATCAAAGACAAAGCCCAGGCTGACATCAAGCGAGGTAGCACCATATAAAAATAATACGTATTCCCAAAATATCCTGATTAAGGAAGTAGTTTGTGTATCTGCCTGCTCAGTAAAGAACAGTGAATTTCCCACTGGTTACTGCATTTTCCACACTGTTCAGTTCCTGCTTTAACTCGGCACTTCTCAGCCAGTCTGTTCTCATGGCTCTGCCTTACCTACCAGGAGAGTGGTCCCCAGAGCTGGTACCACACAAGAATCGTCACTAACTGGTAAAGCAGTTTGGAGCTAGACAGAAAAAAATGCCTTCTTCTATACTGAAATTTGGAAGATGAAAATCAGAAGTATTTTTTTCAGTGTAATATTTCCATTTTCACAGGACAAATGTGAGCACGTTGTGTTGACAGAAAAGCCCAGCATAACACATTTAGGGTATGGGCACGAGCACAAAAAGCTTTACTTTATTAAAAATTTTATAGAAGCTGATTTTTTTTTTCCATTGTGACCAGGTCCAAATCCTTATTTCATTTCATGACAAATGTTGGAGGAATTTACACTCTGAGATTCCCCTAAATGCTGTATGTTGAAAGATACTGTGCTAGCCATGTAATCTTTATCACGGCCATACAGGGAGGTTTTATTCATTTTAAATCATACAGATCCCAAAACAATAATCCAAAAGGCAGACTTAACTGAGTTCCCTTGGAAGCACAGCACTCAGATTATTTCCTCTAAATCTCTAAGGCCATTAGCAGAAACCTGATAAATGAGAAATACTGCTGGGTAAAAAGAATGTTACTGCAAGGCTATAATTTCATTTTATAGAATTTTTCTAATATTTTAAGCTTTTAATAGTACTAAGATTAACTGAGTCATACTTCATTATATAACTTTGCTTCAAATATTTTGCTTCTTTATTTCATCAATGGAAAGTATTCTTCTCTTTTGTGAACACAATTTTTTCTTTGTTTTTAAGGTATTTCTAATAATGAAAACAAATAAAAAACCCCCAAAATATATATAACCTTAAAAATAAAATTGCTTGTTCAAATATGGATTTACAAAATACTCATACATTCCTTTTGTACCAGAACACCAGCAATTAAGAGCTGGACAGCATTTAATTAGCTTGTCAAGTGTAACTAAAAGCTCTTACATATACTTTTTTCGCCTTCAAAAGAATTGTATCGAAATTTTATAGTCTGCCTCTTCACAGGCTGAACCTTCCTCCTGAAAGCAAATGATTTTATTCCTTCGGGAAATGTGAATCGTGTACTAAATCCCATGCCATATAAATAATACCTCCTGGACACAGACAGATCAAACATAAAAAGTCTAAGCCTTAATCCTCATCCCCAGACAATGCAAGCAACTTTAGAAAGCAAATATATCATGTGTCTGAAAAAGGCTGATTCTGCTCCAAAGTCAGCAGTACACAAACCCCACCGAGCCCTTTTTCCATGCCCGTTTATCCTTCATTCCACAAAAGCATCCTGGTACTGTCCAGCAATGGTGTGTTCTCAACAGCACTACAGATTCTTTATAAACACAGTTTCCTTGAAGCTGCTGAACTAAACGGAGAAAATGCTGGGCTTACAGTTTTCTTCATTTATTTCTCGGGGATGCCCACAAATGTGAATAAAGGATCAAAGAATCCACCCAGCACCACCCCCACGTTCATCATTAATCCCATGTCCTCAAGTCCCACATGCACAAGTTTTGGAGCACTTCCAGGAATGGTGGCTCCATCACAGCCCTGGGCAGCCTGTGCCAATGTTTGATAACCTTTCTGGTAAGGAGTCTTTCCCAATATCCAATCTACACCTCCCCTGGCCCAGCCTGAGGCCATTCCCTCTCATCCTGTCCCTGTTCCCTGGGAGCAGAGCCCGACCCCCCCGGCTGCCCCCTCCTGTCAGGGACTTGTGCAGAGCCACAGGGTCCCCCCTGAGCCTCCTTTGCTCCAGGCTGAGCCCCTTTCCCAGCTCCCTCAGCCGCTCCTGGGGCTCCAGCCCCAGCTCCTTTCCCTTCCTTGGACACGCTCCAGCCCCTCAATGTCCTTCTTGTCCTGAGGGTCCCAGAGCTGTCCCCAGGACTGGAGGTGCCCCAGCAGTGCCAGCACAGGTGATGGGCACTGCCCTGATCCCAGTGAACACACCGTTCCTGATCCAGGCTAGATGCCATTGGCCTCTTGCCCACCTGGGCTCATGTTCAGCCAATGTCAATCAGTCACACACATTTCACATGATCCTCCACATTCTTTGAGATGAAGTGTGCTGCAGATGCCTTGAGCAGCAAAGACCTGAACTTTCAGGTAATTTTAGCAGCTTAAACACTTTATTAAAACTTTGTCAAAAAAAGCAGAAACAATTCCTGACTAACACCATACTGCAGAGGAAGGATATTGCTGTTCTGAGGCGGATTAATCATTCACAGCATCTTTAGGAATGCTCAATGCAGTTGTTTTGCTGGAGAATAATTTTTTGGCATGCCAGTGCTCTATTCCATATCACGTTCTTTAGTAAGACAATGAATAATCCTTACCTAAAGAGCAATTACAGATCCATAATTCCAACTCTTTCATTTCCCTTAATGAGAGAAAGCACCAAGGGCAGAAAATATAGGCAACCCCCAACTGCCACTAACAGTAAATGAGATTTGCAGAAGTAACTTATCTGAAACTTAAATCTCTCCACCTACACTGCATAGATCTGCTACATAATTAGTTCATGTGTCTTTATAGATGCCCATTTTGTGCTATTTCTACACAGGTAAAATGTCTTTGCCTCTTTAGGGACCATAAACAAAGTTCATAGGCACCCATCAAGCATTTCTTGTATTTCTGCTCTCCTCAGAAGAAAAGCTGATCCAGCCAAAGATTGCAGGACCCATTGAATGCTGTGTCCAGCTCAGCTCTGTGCATAAATCCTGATTTCCTGCCAGAGGAAATGCCCTGAATCCACATGAGAAAAGCACAGAGTGTACCCCCAGATCCTCAGCTCAGCCAAGGAACTTTGCTTGGCAGCCAAGGTTCCTTTGTAATCAACACAATCACTTTTTACCTTGCTAGCACATTTAATTTTTGCTTTAAAAGAATTTTTATATGCTAATTTTATATATAATAGTTTTCAGAATACAACATGACATATGGGAGCAGCAGCTTAACAAATTTCATAAATGTAAATTCTTGTCTCAAACAATGTCACAGAGCTTTGAATCTTGTGACTTTGTTTTCTCCCTTGTTAACTGGCAATGTGCTTCTGAAAACATAAAACTAAACTGCAAAGTTTAAATTTTTCCCTTTATTAAGGATCATTAATAGTGTGTGACCCCATATGGTAACACAACACGAGGTAACACATTCTTTAAAGTGATTTCTTGGACAGACTACAGCAAATCTAGGTATTGGCAGAAAAATATCTTTTTTTCCCCTCATCTTTTAAAAACCTTTTTAATTTTCTGAGAAAATCTGAAGCCATACCTTTATGCTTTAACTTTTCTTATTGTAGAAAACAAAAGGATGGGAAGATAAATTTTCAAAAGATTTTCCGTGCAGTAATTTCTTACCACAGACTGTGGGTGGTAATTCAGAGTGATAAGAGTAAAAATGAGATGTTATTTCAGGGACTTTAATAAAACTATCAGTACAGGCCTGTCTGAGCTTCCAAATATTTTTTACAAGGTAGAAATTAATACTTCTTCATCTGCCATCATCTTTAGCTCTCTTACATTTCTTTGGGGCAATTAAGGACACACTTTCTCCAGCAGAAAGAACTGCGGGTTGTCCCCCAGCTCCTCCTCACCATTTGAGATGATTATAAAAAACTGGATTTTAAAGAGCCAAATTCTGTCACTTCACAGGTATTTAGAGCACAAACCTTTCAGGTCACCTCAAAATGATGTCCCTGCCCATGGAAGAATAGGTCATGCCCTTCTTAGACGAAGCCCAGCTGTGACCCAAGAGACCCCAGTACAAATGGATTGAGGATTTTGTGGGGGAAACTGAGACAAAACATCAATGATTTATTTTAATGAGTATGTAAAGGTACAAATAGAAGGCAAAGGGCAAAAGAAGAGGCAAACATACATCTTCCTGCCTTTACTTTTATAAAATTTATTATAAAGGAATTTATTTTAACAATGTGAAAAGTGCCTTGGATTTGTTCATAGCCTATTTTTAAGGAGTGTTTTTCTGGTATCTAATTTCTCTATCTGTAATGTTATAAATCCGTCAGTCATGCTGGAGGGAAAAATGAACAAACACAGAAAACCCTCTGATAATATCCAAACATAATTGCTAACTCAGAAAATAGATCTGATTTTGGTGAAAGCTCTGAATAAAAACCCGCAATGAAAGTTCTACCTTTGGTCCACTGTTACAAGCAGCAAAGAAAACTGCAAATATGAAATAAATCCGCCAGCACAGCTTTTCATTGGCTACACCTATTATCTTGCAGTGGGTTAAGTTACAGCTATTCCCCTTTCATAAAAATCAAATTCAAAATTTATATTACAATATGTCAATTTGACAAAGAAAAGAATAGCTGCCTCCTTCAGAAGTTATTTGTTTTCACTCCCCTCTTACACAGGAAAATAGAAATGCGCTGACTCCTTACGAGTATCGTTTGAAAAGGTGTGAAAATCAATTTCACTTTCTAAAAAACGAAGGTAAATCACGTGCAGAGCTGCTCTTCCCACTCTGATGCTTCCCAGGTCTCTTTCTCCATAAAAAAAGCATTACTGGAGAGAGTCTCAGCACTGCTGTTCACATCTGTCTGTACAATCCTCTCATTAAAGGGTTTCTAAGGTTTGTATGGGATGGACCTGCTTCAGTTAAAGGAGGAACAAAGTCCCTTTGGAAAATAGATCAGAGTTTCTGCTCTTTAGATCCCAAACCCTGACATGGAGCTAATTTTGAAACTTCTACATCTCTCCTGAACAGAAATTCTGCAGCTGTGCTACTCTGGTGGGTCTGCAGTACAGTTCAGCAAAAGATAGATAATATTCCTTTTGTAATTACAGCGTTCTCATCAAGCACAGGAGTCACATCTTTTCTGCTCTGTTGTTTTTTGGTGGTTTTTTTTTTTCTTTGTGATAATGTTTTATAACTGAAGCAGCATTAAATTTCAAGGAAAGTGAAAAGACAAAGGAATGTTATATTTGTTTCCTGAATGATGCTCACTACTACTGCTATCCTCAAATTATAAATGAATTTAAAAACTCTTTGTATTTAGATCAGCAAGATATAAATATTAATTTCACTACCCAGTGGAACTTTTATTAATGTTTTATATAAAACCTCTCTCATATATTCAATTAATTCTATTAAAGAATAAGAGAACTATAAAACTACAAAAAATCCCCCAAGTTAGAAGCTTCTCTCATTAATATTATTTACCCGAAGAATGACAGCAAAGCACGTGGGGATGCTGAAAGCTGATAATTAAGGTATGCATAAGCAGTGGTTGGCATCCCACGCTATATTTTATATATATGGCATATTCACATGGCAGAAAAAGCTCAATGTCCCATACCTTATTTATCAGTACTGTGTCATGTTATCCACAGATAAATTCATACCTCAGTAAGATAAAGGAGAATGAAGTTTCAGTTTCTATGATTTCATTACTTTAGGCCATGGGATATTGCATCAGCTACTGCATACCTTATTTTTATGCTGGTTTTATCCACAACTTTAAATAGAATATATGACAGCCCTTTTATCTTTCAAACTTTTTCAGCTAAACCCCGAGTCTCCAAAACCTTTTCAGGTACTATAACAAATATGACGAGAAAAAGTTTTTTGTCTAAACCAAAATTATGATTATTTATGTAGTCAGAATTCCCAAGAGAGTTGCAGCAATTAATTAGTAGGAAACCTGCTGAGAAGGGTAATAGATGTGGGACATTCCTCCTTTCACTGCTAAGGTACCTGTTCACTTTTATTTATTATTAAAGATGAGGAAAAAATGCTTTATTTTTTTCTTTTTTTTCCAGTTAAAAAGTGTTAATTGCATGGCTGGTAACAGGCCATTAACACAGAAATAATTTAAAATTGCTTTATGAAAGAAAGTATCAAATTAAACCCCCAAGTCCACTATTTGGGACACACACCCAGCATTTATTCTGACAAGGACACAGAACAACATAAATCCTGGACACTGGAATTTCTTAGGTGACATTGACTAAGATTATTGTCAGAAAACACCTCTGTTGCTTTGTGCTAACGAAAATTAAGGCACCGAAGCAAGATGACCTAACTATATTCTCTAAATATGAGTGTTTGACACTGATTTGTATCAGATATAACCCAACCAGAAAAATACTTGGAGTGGAATTTTCAAACCTCTTCTGACATCCTGCAAACTTTCTAAAGATAATTTCACACAGAGCAAAGGAGCAGAGAAATCGAGTTGTTGATAGCTCTGGTAGCTTGGCAGCAACTCCCCCACCCATGTGTCAGAACAAGGGGTTTTAACAAGGGTGAAGGTCTGGATCCCTGCAGGGAACAGGAATCCCCCAGGGCAGGGAGGCTCCATCTCCATTGACACAGATCAGTCTGGCAAGGGGCCACATGGCACAGGGCTGAAGTAATTTTGAAATCAAAGACTGATTGAAACAGATTTTCTGTCAGATTTCTGTCTCAGAACTGCCTCGTGACAGAGCCCCTCACTTTTCACAGATTAAAATGAGATGGGAGCCCAGAGACTTGGATCACGAAGCAGCTGCCATCCCTACTCTGCGTGCTGCCATCCCTACTCTGCGTGCTGCCATCCCTACTCTGCGTGCTGCCATCCCTACTCCGAGTGCTGCCATCCCTACTCCGCGTGCTGCCATCCCTACTCTGCGTG